>NC_080859.1:25293870-25605165 GCF_030435755.1 Ochotona princeps | reverse complement strand
AAAGAATTGCCTGAAAAAGATTTTTAAAAGTAATCATAAGGCTACTCAAAAATAATGAGAAGGAGATGCAGGAACTTAACCTATGCATGAAATGAATGAAATGTTCTCACGCAAAACTGAAGCACTGAAGAAAAATCTAAATGAAATATTAGAAATGGAGATTTCAAAATGCCAAAAAAGACAATAGAAATCTTATTAACAGAGTTGGTGAAGAATAATCTCTGAGCTAGAAGATGATCTTTTTGGGAAAAACTTAATCTGCCAAAAAAATCTAGAATAACTTGGTGAAACCGCTAAAAGCATTCAATAATGGTGTGTGATATAATCAAATAATAAAGCTTACATGTCTGAAGAGTTCCTGAAAGTGTGAAGAGCGAGACACAATGGGAAGCAGTGTTCAATGAAATCATAACTGAGGACTCCACTGACATACAGAAAGGGTTCACCAAGTAAAGATAGCAAGCAGGCAGGACAAGGAGTGAGCCTCACAATACACATCACAGTCAAGTTCTCCACAGGTGAACACACAGATAACCCAGAGAGGAGCTCCAGTCACATTCACAGCTGAAGTGTCATCAGAAACCCTACAGGGTAGGGGAGAGAATCTGCCTCTGCCTGAAGAGACTTAAACATGATGTTTAAGGATGTGCTACACACAGAAAATGAGAACAGCCATTGTCATTATCAAGGAGAATAAATATTGAGATTTCCCTAGTAAAGCTACAAAGTAGTCCTAAAGCAAACAATGAGAAAATAAACGTTAAAATTATAGGACCAACCCAATAATTTTCAATGGTGACCCTGCATGCAATCTGATATAGAGACATAGACTGGCAAACTGGATCAAAAACAAGATTCATCTATCTGATGTCTAAAAGAGACACATCTCACCCACAAAGACACACACAGACTGAAAGTGAAAGCACAGTCCATGTCAGCATAACGAAAAAATGTGCTGGTGTTGTCACTTTGATAACGGACAAAGTAGATTTTAACACAAAAACATTAAAAGACCACATGACAGGCCACAAAACAAATCTCCACAAATTCAAACATTTTGAAACCATGTTATATCTTCAAACAGGAAATAAATCATGTTTCACATATATATATATGTATATATATATAAAACATATCATATAAACCTGTTATGTTATATATATGCATATACATACATGTATATATTTTATATATGATACATTTTCTAACAGGAAATAAATTATATGTGTATTCAAACGGGAAATAAAGCTAGAAACTAACAATCCATCAAACTCCAGGAAATATGGAAACACATGGAGAAAAATAATATGCTTCCGAATGAACAGCAAGTCTTAGAATAAGTCGAAATGAAAACTGGAGAACAAACGAACAACACAGTATGAAAACCTACTGGACACAAGAAGTAGTGCATAAAGGGAAGTTCATAGCAATCAGAGTCTAACTCAAGAAACTAGAAATGCCTCAAATAAATGCTCTATAAGTGCATCTGAAGGACCTGGAAAAACAACAAAACAAACCCCAAATTAACAGAAGCAAGCAAACAGTTAAAATTAGAGAAGAAATAAACTAAATTAAAACAAAAATTATATATAAGATCAATTCCTTATAAAGCTGTTGTTTTTTTTTTTTTTTTTGAAGAAATTCATAAGCTTTACCTGCAGCACAGTCTGACCCCCAATCAAAGCCTTTGTGTGTGTTGACGGATGTTGTTGCCTGCCTCAGCCCACACCCTATTCTTGGGTACAACTCTGTGTGCTACAGCTTAGACCAGCCTGGCCTGTTCCCTGCCCTAGTGCTCAAGACTGCTGGTGAGTTCCATGGTCAAGCCTAGCTAGCCCATCACCACTCCCAGCCCTTGTGCATACCAGCTGGTAAGGCAGACCCACAGTGGTGAGCCCAGGATACCCCCACAGGACCTATAAACAGACTTATCTTTCTCACAAGCCCAACATGGTGCACACTCTTCCTTGACACTCACTGGCTGGTACTGTGGTCGAGCTCTGCTAGCCAGATCCCCAAGTGGTGACTTTCATGTGTGCCGGTAGCTGCTGGCCAATGCCAGCCAGCCCAGCTGAGGTCTCCTACGTGTGTGGGAGTATTAGTTTGACCTCAGAATGTCCTCCAGCTTCCCTCTTCTAAGCCACCTAATCTTAGTCCCCTTGTTTACTTGCAAGTGTAGAAGCCTGGTAGGTGGAAATCTCCCAGAAGTCCCTCCTTAATTGTTAGGTTCTCTGTCAGCAGTCCTCCCTCCCACACATCTCTAGACCCACTTCCTTGAGCAAACTACAGCCCCATGCCCACTAGCATGCAGATCCCCAAGCCCAGTTCTCTGGAGGTGTGCTGTGCTAGCCTGGGTCCCTGCCTGCTCAACCAGGGAACACATGTGCCCACACGCAGGTCCCCAGAGCTTGTCTGCTGCAGTGCAGGCATCTGCAACCCACATATCTTAATTAAAGAAATAGAACAGACAAGTATGCTGGCACTGGTATAGTTAACACTGTTGGCAACGCCCGCGTCGCCACGTAATCCGAGCTGAGCGGAGGGACTAGGGTTGCAACGCAGACAACGCAGAGAGACAAGACAAGGCAACACGCAGTACACCGAATGCCGATCGATGACAGAATGATCTTTATTGCAACTCCAGACTTTCTTTTATACTCTGCTTAGCTCCTCCCAGTAGTGGCCACCCTAAATCCCTTCAGTTCCTCCCAGTAGTGGCAACCCTAAATCCCTTCAGTTCCTCCCAGTGTTTATCCAATCCTCTCGTGGCCACCCTAAATCCCTTGAGTTTTATCCAATCCCCTGGCAGATAACTTGACAAATAGGAAGCAGGAACTTGCGGTTAAGCCAGTGGCTATATGTATCAGGCCAAAATTACCAATCCTGTTATGCTCTGAGAAACAAGCTAAGCTGTGGAGTTAATCCTTGGGAGACCGGGGCCTGCAAACACAAATTTGGAATTAACCAGGCCAATATGCCCACCAGCTATTAGTGGCTTTTCTCCCAGCATGTAACACTTGCCTAAGTACAATAAAACTAAGCAGTTGACTACAGCTAAGGTCCAAATTGCTTCCATGAGGCCAACATCACTTGAATTCCAAAACCAGAAAAAGATTTCATAGAGAGAAAGAATTATAGAACAACATCCCAGATGTAAGAATTCCAAATAAAGTACTAGCTTGATGAATCTAACAGCACATCAGAAAGATCATTAGCCCAGACCAGTGGGATTTATTCCTTGTATTGGGATGGTTCAACATACATATATCAATAAATATGATACGTCACAAAAATGGGCCAAATATGAAAGACATTTGACTCAAGAGATGTAAAGAAAGCATTCAATAAAAATCATGCTAAAAACCTTAAGAAAATTGAGTTTAGAAGGCTTGGTTATCAAAAAAACAAGGTAATACATGATAAACCTGATACCAGCGCCAGAGTTAGTGGGGAAAACCCGGAAGCATCTCCGCTAAGATTTGCAACCAAAGATGTCTGCCCCTCAACACTACTATTCAATAAGGTCCTGGAAAGTCTATTCAGAGCAGTTAGACAAGAAAAAGAAATCACATGAATACAAGTTGGAAAGGAGTAATACAAATTACCCGTTTGCTGATTGCATGATTCTCTGTAATGGAGGGAGACAAAACTCAACAAAGAGACTGTTGCAACTCATAAGAAAGTCTGCAGTTTGTAGGATACAAAATCAACACACATAAATGTATCATCTTAGTGTACACACATAATTCCATGGCTGAGAAAAATTTTATAAGATCAGTCCCATTCACAATAGTGAACAGAGGTAAATACAATGGAAAAAAATAGCCAATAATATGAAACATGTTTATGATGAAAATTATAAAACACTAAATTAAAAAAATAGGATAAGACCAAAAAGCTAAATTCTGCTGTGTCGTGGATTAGTTGGATCGATAGCATCAAAATGCCCATATTACTGAAAGTAGTCTATAAATTATTATAATTCCAACAGAAATACCTACAACATTCTACTCAGATCTAGCAAAAAAGGATGTTAGAGAAAAATTCATGTGTAGACACAAGAGACCCAGATTAACTTCAGCTGTCTTAAATAATAAAAGCAAAGCTTGAAGCATCACATTATCAGGCTTCAAGATGTGATACTAGGGAGTAGTAAGTAAAACAGCCTAGTATTGGCATGACAAAAGACAAGTTCATTAAATAGAAAAGAAAATAAATTCCCAAAATGAACGCAAACACCGATAGCTAACTTTTCTTGACAAGAAAAATAAAACAAATGAACAAATAATAATAATAATAATAAAGACAACCAAATTTTAAAAAAGCACAAATAAAAAAGGATAGTCTTTTCAAGAGATATTGCTGGGAACATTGGATATATTCTTGCAAAACAAACAAGGACTCTACCTTTCACCTTATGTAAAACATCAACTCCAAGTGGATCATACACATAAACCTAGGAGCAGACACCATGAAATTACCAGAAGAAAATAACAGGAACATTTTTCAAGACACAGGCATGGGCAAACACTTCATAGAAAAGACCCCCAAAGCACAGACTGTTAAAGCAAAATTAAGCCAATGAGATTACATCAAGCCAAGAGGCTTTTGAAACGCAAGAAACATTAGCAAAGTGAAAAGACAGTGTGGAAGAAAATATTTACAAACTACACATCAGAGACAGGACAACCAACAAGATTTAAAAAGGACTGCAGAAATTCAACAACTGAAAACAAATAAACCTGTTATGTAATTGGCAAAGCGCGTAAACAGATATTTTTCCAAAAATGAAATTCGATGCCTAATACATACATAAAAATATGCTCAAGTTCTCAGGGAAATCATAGGAAACCACAGTGAGGTTCCACCTAACTCCAGTGAGAATGGCTTAATACATAAATCAGCAAACAAGAATTGCTGGAGAAGATGTGGAGAAAATGGTAGCCTAATCAACTGCTAGTGGAAGCATTAAGTAGTACAAACACTGCAGAAATTAAAATGGAGAATCCTTAGACAGCTGGAATATAGATCTATGATATGATTCAGCCATCCTACTCCTGGGAGTATGTCCAAACAAAACGAAATCAGCATATGAGTTAACTGTTACAAACATCATGCTTATAACAGATGTTCCTCAATAAATGGATGGATCGGGCTTGGCAGCGTGGCCCAGTGGCTAAGGTCCTTGCCTTGATCCCATATGGCTGCTGGTTCTAATCCTGGCAGCTCCACTTCCTCTCTGTCTCTCCTCCTCTCAGTATATCTGACTTTGTAATAAAAACAAAATAAATCTTTAAAAAAATAAATAAATAAAATAAATGGATGGATCAAGTGGCATATTTACACAATGGAATGCTGCTCAGCTATGAAAAATAATGAGATCTCATTATTAATAACAAAAGGAACCCAGTTGGAAACCATTATACTTAGTGAAATGAATCAGTATCTAAAAGACACATGTCATATGTTTCCTCTGATATTCAACAATTGAAACACAGGTTGCATAAAATGTAATCTATGTGGTTAGCATATTGGAAATTAACTTCTGTAGCTATCATGCAGCTTGACTGCTAAGTAGCAATAGAATTCACACTTTTAGTTTTATTAAAAATTTATATTGCATTCTTTTCTTCTGCTTGGCATCATGTCATAATCTATTTATCTACTGGAAAGTTATATGAAATGAATGATTATGCTATTGCAATAATGTGAGAAAAAATAATAAGAATGATTAAAGGAATGGAAGAGGAGGAGAGGGAGGGAAGTTTCACTATACTTCTAAATATGAATTGTGAAAAATGTGAAATATACTCATTTTATATAAATTAAAATTACTTAAAAATGGGAAAGAAAAATCCCCTGATTGCCAGAGGTTCTAGAATAAGGGAACATTAGCAGAGCACAGAGGTCTCCAAGGCAGTGGAGGAAGTAACTCTGTGTGATATTGCACTTCTGTGTGTGACTCATTCCTCATCAACCCATAGAGGTCCATCAGTGCTGTTTGTGTACCATGGGGACAATGGAGATGGTGAGTGTCAATAAGGAATCTCTGTTCACTGACTTGTCTGTGAACTGAGATCTGTCCTAAAAATATACTCTGAAAATTAGGGCAGGAGATTCCAATGTGTATGTGCAAGCAAAATCAAGAAGCTACAGCCTGCAAAATATACACAAAAAATCAATTCCAGTCAATCAGAAGACAACGTAAAATACAGCAGTCTTAAAACAAAACATGGGGACAAAGGCTCACCATCTCTGATTTGGAAATTCATGGCACCAGAAGCGTAAGTACAGAAGAATCTGCAACTTATGAAAGTGAAAGCACACTTTTAAGGGAGTCAAAAAGCAATCTAAGAATGAGCAAATAATACTTGTAATTTCTAGATCCACTGAAGGTCTTGCATCCAAATATACATGTTTGTGTGTGTGTAATATATGTATGTATTATATATATACACATACATACAGGACCCTTAGCACTTAACATTAGAAGAGAAAAGCCCACTGACAATGGACAAAGGATCCAAGTAGACACTTCCCTAGGGAAGACCAAGAAGCTTGTGAAGGAAGACAGTACCTGCAGAGCTCAGAGCAGGGTGAAGGTAAATCTGAACAGAGGTAGTTGACCCCAAACCCACTAGAGTGACCGTGATTCAGGAAAAAGAAAACCACAAAACAATGCCAGAGAGCAAAGATGACACAAAATTGAAAGCTGAGGTTACAGCACAATGCAATCGCAGGGAGAAGCCATGCTATTGCCCTCAGAGAGCTAAGCACTGAGTTCCCATCACACCAAATAATCTGTCCTTACAGCCCCAGACTCAAATGCAAGTGTTTAAACACACCTCTTTCTGTTGATATTTAGCATAGCAGCTTAGTCACAAAGTAGCCCAATGGAGATATAAACATCTAAAGAAGATAGAAAACCAAGCATTGATGAACACTTCAAAATCTATGAATATAGGAGGGACAAGCCACTTCACTGTTGTGTAAGGACAGACTTACCCTGTTACTGAAGATGGACAAGGACTTCCAAGACAAAATATATGGGAGAAGTCCATGAGTGACACAGGTGAAAACAGTAGCAGACTGTTGAAACAAACATGTTTCATCAGTAGTGCATGGATGAATGACATGCGTGTTCCTGTAATAGAAGATGCTTCACCCAACATGGAATGATGATTGAGAGGTGCTACAATATGGCTAAATCCTAGGATGGAAAGAGAAAGAAGCTGTTCACAAAAGGTCTCACACTGTACAATACCACTTGTGTGACAAATTGAGAATGGATGGATGTATACACACAGTCTTCACACCCCGGCAGTGAGGTAACTGAGGGAGTGGGTTACGAGGCATGATTGCTTAATGAACACAGGGTTTCCACCGGGAACAGGTAAAATGGTTGGAACTAGACAGTGGGGCTGATATGATATGCAATATGTTGATAGAGCCAGAGTGAAGAAATTGTGTGATTTCAGGCTTTACGAACACAAACTGTTTTATACTGTTAGATATAAAAAATATAGGCAATTGTAGTGACGAGAAAAAAGTGGTAGGAGAAAAAAAAAGAAAGGGTGTCTGCTTTTAAGGGACAGGAAGTCTCAGGTTTGGGGAATGGTGTTGACACTGTAGCTGGTGCCACACTGGTTTACAGTTGTGAATTTGGTCCCAGCTCAGGAGAGATAACAACACTGATTCTGTTAGGAGGTGCTGTGAATCAGGATCTATTTTTTTTTTATTTTTAATGATTTTTTTTATTTTATTACAGTCAGATATACAGAGAGGAGGAGAGACAAAGAGGAAGATCTTCCGTCCGATGAAGGAGGTGCTGTGAATCAGGATCTAGCTATAGAGTTCACGCTAACGCTTGTCCCTGGAGATAACTCACCAATGCAGTTGGACTGGCCCATTGGGCTTCCGGCTTTGAGGAGGGAGTTACCTTGCTCTGAAGTTCCTACCAGGTCTATCTCAGAGCATGTCCTGGAGTAACTCCTGCTAAGAGCCACGCCCAGGAGAAAGAAGGCCTGTCAAAGTAGTAATGACCCCCAGGTATTCATCTTCAACCACGTTGCTGACTCACAACATGTAGACCCTCTCCAGATCAGTTAAAAGAAATGATAAAAAGATCTCTATAGGTGAACACAGAAACTATAAAGTAGCACTAGACTATGATGAATGACAGACACATGGGTGTCATTTTATGATGCAACATACATCTATTCAGAACTCAAAGATTCTTTTTTTTATTAATTATTTTGCATTATGTGACAGTTTCATAGGTTCTGGGAATGCCTCTCCCCTTCCCCACGCCCCTCCCCTCCCCTCCCCCCTGGTGGATTCCTCCACCTTGATGCAGCATTACAGTTCAAATTCAATCAAGATTCTTTCCTTGCTAACATATACCAAGCATGGAGTCCAGCTACTTATTGTCCAGATGGGTTGAACAGTTTCTTGGGGAGACCATTTCTGGTCCGAAGTCAGAGCTGGTACAATATCATCACAGTCAATTAAGAGTCCCAATATAACATCAACAGCAATTTGCAATATTATGGAATTGACATGGTTTTGCGTAACCAGTATGTTAAAAAAAAAAACAAAAAGCAAGTTCTTAACCACAACCTATGATTAGCTCATTGACATCCCAATTTTAGTTTATATACAGGACCGGCTGCTATATACCTTAAAATAGCTATAAGGTACCATTCAGCTGTCTCATGTCTATTTCATTTTAGTATTTAGCCATTTGTTGTGTTGAAGTATAATTTTGCTGATCTTGGCAGATTTTAGGATAATCTAGACTGGCTTGTAACCCTAACAAGACATTTGTCGACATTTAATTTTTTTTTGGGGGGGGGCGGGGTGTGCAGGAAAATCCTCAACACCATGGTGAGGAGTGACTAACCTTTGTGTCCCACCCAACGAGGCATGAGCCAATCCACGCCAGCTCTTTCCTGCCAGATTTCAAGCTCTACTTTCTGTTGTTTGTCTATTTATTTTGGTTTTTTTTTTCTACTTTGTATGTTTGTTTGTTATGAGGGGTTTCCAGAGTGATCCCAATAGTCATTGCGAGGGAGGATGGGGATCCAGAGCCGGAGCCAGGCTACGACCAGAGAAAGCTCTCCTCCCTGGTCCCCGGGGACGTTTATTGTTCTTCTGTTTCTGCGGACCGTTCAGGGCTTCTGGTTGTCATTCGGATGACGTTGTTTCTGCACGGTAGTGCTTGGACTTTTTCCATCCCCTGCGGAAGCTACGGTTGGGGTGGGTGACCTCAGAGTTCTCGGCCTCTGAGGGGAGAGCACTCCGATTCTGCGTGGCCTCCTTGGCAGTTGGGATATAGTCCTTGTTGCTCATATTAATAGTTTGTGGTGAAGATCTGGGAGTCTTCATGGTTGGGATCCAAGCCTCCTCCTTTCCACCTGCTCCACTCTGGAGTGCCCCACCTGCTCCACGCACATAACCTCCTGTTAAGAGGTTGTCAGGATCACTCCCGATTCCACCCGCCCCCCCCCATGCCTTGGTATAGTAGTTTTATTGTTGTCTAATGCCGCTTTCAGTCTGTTGTCTATGAATTACCAGATTTGATCTTGACAGGCTATGTTGTACTTTTTCCTCACTCTTTTTATGGTTTTGAAAGACTTCCCTGCACTCCCTCCCCATTACAGAGTAACATAGGGTATTGAGGGTGTATTAGGTTTTACAGTTTTTCGATGCAGATCATAAGCAGTCTGACATTAATTGTTGGTTTATAGATTACATCGCATTATCTTATTGCATTGGATACAGGTTGTTAGAGATTGCACTAATATTACAATATACAGGTACTATCTTCCAGATTGTCATTTTTTCATCTCAGATTAAGGCAAACATGTGGTATTTAACCTTTTGGGATTGGTTCATTTCTCTTAGCATAATGGATTCCAGTCGGGCCCATTTGGCCACAAAGAACTGCATTTCGTTTTTTTTTAATAGCTGAGTAGTATTCCATAGAGTAGATGAACCATAGCTTTCTTATCCAGTCTTCTGTTGATGGGCATTTTGGCTGCTTCCAGGTTTTTGCAATTATAGATTGTTCTACTATGAACATAGGCGTGCATGTTGGTTTCTTGTGTAGGAGATGTTTTGGATATATCCCTAGGAGTGCTATTGCTGGATCATATGGTATGTTGATTTTCAGTTGTTTGAGTATTCACCAAACTGATTCCCATAGAGGTTGTATAAGTCTGCAGTCCCACCAGCAGTGGAGAAGGGTTCCCTTTTCCCCACAGCCTCGCCAGCAAGTGTTGGTGGTATTTTGTATGTGTGCCATCCTTACTGGAGTTAGGTGGCACCTCATTGTTGTCTTCATTTGGATTTCCCTTATTGCCAGGGAACTTGAGCATTTTTTCATATGTTTGTTTGCCATTTGGGTTTGTTCTTTTGTGAAATGTCTGCCCATTCCCTGTGCCCATTTCTTGAGCAGTTTGTTTGTTCTGGTTTTGGTTTCTCTGGAGATCTTTGTATATTCTGGATATCAGCCCTCTATCTCCTATGTAGTGTGCAAACATCTTCTCCCATTCTGTAGCTTGTTTTTTTACTTTGTTGATTGTTTCCCTTGCTGTACAGAAGCTTCTTAGTTGATGAATACCGTTTGTTTATTTTGGTCTTGATTGCTAGCAATTTTGGAGTCCTTTTTAGGAAGTCAGGACCTACCCCTAAGTGTTGCAGTGTATTTCCAACATTTTTTTCCAAAAGTTTGAAGGTTTCTGGATGTAGGTTTAGGTCTTTTATCCATTTAGATTTGATCTTAGTGCATGGTGAGAGATGTGGGTCTATCTTTTTGTTTCTGCAGGCTATCAACCAGTTGTCCCAACAGCATTTATTGAACAGACCTTCCCATTTGCTTGGATTGTTGTCTGTCTTTTTGCCAAAGATTAATTGATTGTATCTGTGTGGGTTTCCATCTGTTGTTTCTATTCTGTTCCATTGATCTTCCTCCCTATCTTTGCGCCAGTACCAGGCTGTTTTGATAACCACTGCCCTGTAGTATGTCCATAGATCTGGTACTGTGATTTCCCCTGTTAAGTTCCTATTCTTCAGAGTGGTTCTGGCTATTCGTGGTTTTTTGTGCTTCCAGATGAATCTGTGTATCATGTTTTCCAGTTCGATGAAGAATGCTGTGGGTAATTTGATTGGGATTGCATTGAATGTATATATTGCTTTTGGTAGTATAGACATTTTGATGATACTAATTTTGCCTATCCAGGAGCATGGGACATTGTCCCATCTTTTGAGGTCTTGTTCTATTTGTTTTTTGAGTGTTTTGTAATTTTCTTCATAAAGGTCTTCTACGCTTTTGGTTAAATTTATTCCTAGATACTTCATGCTTTTCTCTTTTATTGAATGGTAGCTTGTTGGTTAGATCTTCTTCCATCTTGCGGCCGTTTGTATACACTATGGCTGTTGATTTTTGTTCATTAATTTTGTATCCTGCCACTCTGCCAAATTCTTGTATGAGTTCTAGGAGTCTTTGTATTGAGTTTTTTGGTTCTTCTATGTAAACAATCATGTCATCTGTGAATAATGAAAGCTTGACTTCTTCATTTCCAATTTGGATTCCTTTGATTTCTTTGTCTTGTCTTATGGCCTCTGCAAGTACCTCTAGGACTATGTTGCATAGCAGTGGTGATAATGGGCAACCTTGTCTTGTTCCAGATCTCAGGGTAAGGGATCCAGTTTTTCTCCATTTAGTATGATGCTGGCATTGGGTTTTTCATATATTGTTTTGATTATGTTGTGGATTGTTCCTTCTATCCCCACCCTGGTTAGGGTTTTTAACATGAAGTGGTGTTGAATTTTGTCGAAGGCTTTTTCTGCATCTATTGATACTATTATATGGTTTTTGTTCTTCAGTTTTTGGATGTGATGTATCACATTTATGGATTTTCTTATGTTGAACCATCCCTGCATTCCCTGGATGAAACCTACTTGGTCTGGATGGATGATCTGTCTGATGTTTTTTTTTTGTATTCTATTGGCTAGGATTTTGTTGAGAATCTTAGCGTCAATGTTCATCGGGGAGATCGGTCTGTAGTTTTCCTTCTCTGTTAATTCTCTATTAGGTTTGGGGATTAAGGTGATATTGGCTTCATAGAATGAGTTTGGAAGGGTTGCTTCCTTTTCTATTGTTTTGAAGAGCTTGTAAAGGATTGGGGTTAGCTCTGGTTGGAATGTTTTGTGGAATTCTGCGGTAAAGTCATCTGGGCCTGGGCTTTTCTTTGTTGGGAGCTCTTTAATCACTGATTCTATTTCTGATTCGGTAATGGGTTTATTCAGGTCTTCTGTTGCTTCTGGGGTGAATTTTGGTAAGTGGTGGGAGTCTAGGAACCTTTCCATTTCCAAGTGGTTATCTGATTTGTTGGCGAATAGTTCTTTGTAATAATTTCTAATTATTTCCTTAATGGTTGTAGTGTCTGTTGTTATGTTGCCTTTTTCATCTTTGATGCTGCTAATTCTTGCTTTTTCTTTTTTCTTTTTTCTTTTTTTTTTCTTTTTTTTTTTTTGTTAGTCAGGCCAGTGGGGTGTCGATTTTATTTATCTTCTCAAGGAACCAGCTTTTTGATTCATTTATTTTCTGAATAATTTTTTAAATTTCTTTCTGATTTAGTTCTTGTTTTGTTTTGATAATTTCTTGTTTCCTCTTGTTTGTGGGGTCCTTCTGCTGTTGTTTTTCCAGTTCCTGGAGGTGTGTGCTTAATTCCTGCATTTGTTGCCTTTCTTGGGCCTTGACATGCGCACTAATTGCAATAAACTTACCACGTAACACTGCTTTGGCAGTGTCCCATAAGTTTTGGACTTTTGTATCTGAGTTTTCGTTGGTTTCCATAAATTTTTTGATCTCGTCTTTAATTTCTTCTCTGACCCATTGTTCGTTTAATAGCATATTGTTTAGCCTCCAAGAGTTTACGTGTTTCCTGGGACATTTTGAGCTGCTGATTTCCAGTTTCATTCCATGATGGTCTGAGAAGGTACATGGTATGACTGATTTTTTTGTAGTTAGTTAAACTTGCTTTGTGTCCTATTATGTGGTCGATCCTGGAGAAGGTGCCATGCACTGCTGAGAAGAAGGTGTAGTCTGTGGCCTTAGGATGAAATATTCTATAGATGTCTACTAGGTCCAGTTGTTCTATTGTTTGTGCGAGTTCTGTAGCTTCTCTGTTGAGCTTTTGCAGCGTTGATCTATCTGTTGGTGTTAGTGGGGTATTCAGATCTCCCAGAATTATCGTATGTTCATCTATTTATCCCTTTAAGTCCAAAAGTAGTTGTTTCACGTAGCTGGGTGCATCCGGGCTAGGAGCATAAATGTTAAGAATGGCGATTGGTTCCTGTTGGATCCTCCCTTTCAAGAAAATATACCGCCCTTCCCTGTCCGTTTTGATGTTCGTCACTTTGAAGTCCATATCATCTGAGAATAGGACTGCCACACCAGCCTTTTTTTTCTGGTCCATTGGTATGGAATATTTGTTTCTACCCTTTCACTTTCAGTTTGTTGGAGTTTTTTCTGGTTAGATGTGTTTCTTGCAAGCAGCATATAGTTGGGTCCTGATTTTTAACCCAGTCTGCTAATCGGTGCCTTTTGAGTGATGAATTTAAGCCATTCATGTTGAGGGTTAATACTGAGAAATTATAATTTTGCCATGCCATATGCATGTGTTTTTGAGGTTGTTGGTAATTGATTGTCTTTCTTTGCATGGACTTTATTGAGGTCTCCCAATTAACCATCCTTGCTTATGGCTTGCTTCCTTTTTCTCTGGGAGTAGCGCATTTCTGAGGAGATTTTGTAGAGTTGGTTTTGTGTTAGCATATTCTTCTAGTTTCTCTTTGCTGTGGAAGTATCTAGTTTTGTTCTCGTATACAAATGAAATCTTTGCTGGGTACAGTATTCATGGTGGAGAGTTGTTCTGTTTCAGTACTTGAAAGACTTTATTCCACTCCCTTCTTGCCTGGAGCATCTGTTCTGAGAAGTCGGCAGTGATCCTGATGGTCCTGCCCCTAAATGTAAGCTTCTCTTTGGTTCGTGCTAACCTTAGGATTCTTTCTTTGTATTCATTGGAGGGTAACTTGATTACCTCGTGTCTTGGGGAGGATTGTTTTGGGTCAAATCTCTGGGGAGTCCTCTGGCCTTCCTGGACTTGGACGGGGCTCATGTTCCAGGTGTTTTGGAAGTTCTCCTGCATAATTTCCTCAAGTACTGGTTATATGCCTGTCTCTCTTTCCACTCCTGGGAGCCCCATGATTCTGATATTTGACTTCTTGATGTTGTTGTTCATCTCCTGGATCGTCTTGGTCACCTTGTGTAGTTGTGACTCTAGTTGGTTAATAATCTGCCTGCTTTCATTCTGGGAATCTTCCAACTCGGATATCCTGTGTTCTGCTGCTGTAGTTCTGTTGGCTAAGCTCTCAACTTTGTGCTTCAAGTCTAGGATCTCATTTTTGAGTAATTTTGTTTCTGTGATTATGTGGTTTTTAAAATCTTTGAGCTCGTCCCATCGTTTTTCATTGTCTCTGAAGAGTTTTATAATTATTTTTCTGAACTCCTTATCAAAGACGTCTTCAATTTCTTCATCTGTAATCTCTGCGATTGACCAGGCTTTATGGTGGCTTTTTGGGGTGGCATTAGCTGCCTCTGGTTCATTAATTCTCTTATGATCCATCCCATTTCTGCGACTCAAGGTGTTGCTGGATTCTCACCCTTGACCTCTGTTGCCACCTAGTGGGTGGCCTGAGGTCTTGCCTGCCTAGGTTTTTGTTTTCCTTCTGGACCAGGAAGTTTTTGTTTTTGTTTCCCTTCTGGGCTACAGGTTTCAGTGCCTCAGGTTTCAGTGCGGTATTTGGCTGCAGTGTAGTTCCAACCAGTATGCCTAGGCACCCGGGTCTTGTCTCTTGGGTTTTTTGTATTTTTTTTTTTTTTTTTTTTTGTCTGAGGCGTGGGATCTGGCAACCCCCGCTCTGCTGTCTCTTTTGCCCAACTGGGTTGGCCCCGAATTTAGATTAGCTGTGATCCCGGGATTTCACCATCACCTCCGCAGCCACCAGCTACTGCGCTTCAGGGTCCTAATGCCCTCTCGGTACCGTGGCGTTTCCTTATGGGGGAGTGTGTGTCTTTGCCTGGGTCCCCCCAAGGTTATTAAAATCACCACCAGTGCTAGGGGTTTCAGCGTTCCTGCAGTTTCTAGCCGCCACTGAAGGGGTTTTTTTGTAAAGATTTCCTGCAGTTGCCTGTATTTCCTCCAGTTAAAATTCCCCCCCAGCCTTTCCTCTGCTGGGATTGTGACTCACCCTTTTTGAGCCGCCAAGCACTACCTTGGGTTTTTTTGTTGTTGTTGTTTTTGGTTGATTCTCCAGGTTGCGTGGATCTTGTTGATTCCACAGTGTCCTGGGAGGTTCGCATGCCTGTTTATACTATTTTTAACTATCCTTGCTCCTTCTTCTGGCACTTTTTGGCCCTCTCTCTCTGCCTTCCCCCTTACATCAACCCTCCCTGGTTGACCATTTTTCGTGTTGTCTCTTGTTTTGGTTATGGTGATTTTATTAGGTATGTACCGGTATTTCCTTGTAGTTTTCATTTGCAGTTTCCTAAAGGTTACAGATAACGATTTGCACTGTTTTATGTTCATGTTAGTTGTTTGTGTATCTTCTTCAATGAAGTGTTTGTTGGGTCAGCTTTGTATACTTGTAAGAGTTACACTAAATACAAGTACTTAATCAGTACATGATTTGCAAAAACCTTATTCTTGTCTATAATTTGTTTTCATTTTTCTGATAGTATCTACGTGAAGAATGGTCTGTAGATTCCTGCTTTCCTCAGTGGATTTTAGTTTTCGTATCATACAGGAAGTATTTTCCTTATCCGTGACTATAGTCATTTTTTTTTTCTCCATGTAGAAGTTTGGTGCTTTTAGCTTTAGTTACAGATCATTTCCTTTTGAGTTCCCTTATTCCCTTATTTTCATTTTATTTGAAAGAGAGGAGAGAAAGCTTCCATGTGCAGGTTTACTTCCAGCCAGGGTAAAGCCAGGAACTCAATCCAGATTTCTTTTGTGAGTAGCAGGGATTCAAGTGCTTACATAGTTATGTGTTGTCTGCCAGGCTGGAAGCTGAGTTAGGAATGGCACTGGGACTTGAACTCAGCCACTCCCGTGTGGGAATTTGGTCTCACAAGTAGGGTTGTAACTATTGGCTTTTACATTGAGGTTCATGGTGAAGCTTGAACTGTATATTTTTGTATGTGTATAAAATGTGAGGTACATAAGCAGATTTTTTGGGATGGAGGGCACATGAATATTCAGTTGTGATTAGCACTGTTTAAAGCAGTCCATGGTTTCATAGATTTTTCTGTGGTTTTGATTACCTGCAGTCAATTGCATTAAAATATTGCATGGAAAATTCCAGTATTAAGTGGTTTGTAAGTTTTTAGTTGTGTGGTATTCTGATTAGTGTGATGAAATCCTATTGTGTGGGTCGCTGTCCTGTCTAGAATGGGATTTATCCCTTTGCCCCTGTTTAGTATCCATCTTAATTATTGGACTGGCTGTCATGCCATTCCAATGCTGGTAACCAGATATGCTTTTCTTTCTTTTTTTAAGATTTTATTTTTGGGGGGAAAGGCAGAGTAGGAGAGACATAGAGAAATATCCTTAGTATGCAGGTTGACTTCCTAAGTGGCCACAATGGCTGTAGCTGAACTGAACAAAAACTCACTGTGTCTGTACTTACTTATCAATGGGGATAATTGAATGTCTCTGTGTAGAATTATTAAGTTCTTTTAGAAAGCTAGACTTCACAAGAACCAATAATGACTCTAAGATTAATCTTGAATTAAAGCTGCTTATAGAAATGAATAGATAACCATCCAGGGAAGAAAAGCAAGCTATGAAATACAGTTATTATACAGTGTGCATCTTTACTCCCAAGTAAAAGTAGGACTTGAAATTACCTCTATAGCATATTAGAATTTATATCTTTGTCTCTATTTAACATGTCATGTATGATACATTTAAATATCAGAAAATTAAATGTGTAAATTTGTTGTAAACGCCTATGCTATTGTGGAAATGAATGGCAGGATGCGAGGTCGGGAAGGGAGGAAGAGAGGTTAGAGATAAATCCACATGCCTACAAAACGATATTGTGGAAAACAATAGATTTTTTAAAATTAGATATATAGCAGGAGGAATGACACAATAAACATTCAAAAGAATATTTTTTATTAATTGTAGATACTATAAAATAGGCATATAGATGTAGAAAGATGGATATGGATAGGGAAAAATAGATTTCACAGTCAATACTTTATCATTGCCTTCCTGCCTAATGAAATATTTACTTTTTAAGAATATCATTTAAATATTTCCAATGTGATGACAAAAATATTTAATTATTTAAAATTTGTTGCTACTTGGCTTATGAATGATACATGACCAATCTTTGCATATTTTCTATTTCTTTTTTTTAAAGATTTATTTATTTTTATTACAATGTCAGATTTACAGAGAGGAGGAGAGACAGAGAGGAAGATCTTCCGTCTGATGATTCACTCCCCAAGTGACCATAAAGGGCCGGTGCTGTGCTGATCCAAAGCCAGGAGCCAGGAACTTCCTCCAGGCCTCTCACATGGCTGCAGGGTCCCAAGGCTTTGGGCTGTCCTCCACTGCCTTCCCAGGCCACAAGCAGGGAGCTGGATGGGAAGGATGGGAAGTGGGGCCACCAGGACTAGAACCAGTGCCCATATGGGATCCTGGAGCATTCAAGGCGAGGATTTTAGGCACTAGGCCACCGCACTGGGTCCATATTTTCTATTTCTTTAAGCAGTTGTAGAGCTGTACTTGTCAGATATCCATGAAATCAAATTTGTTGGGGACTGATACCACCACTTAATGAACAAAGCAGCTGCCTGAGATGGTAACATCTCGTATGGGAATTCAGCTCCAGCTGTGGTCGCTCCATTTCCTACCCAGCTTCATGTTAGTAACCTGGGTAAAATAACAGGCCAGCCCGAATGCTGGGGCCTCTGCCACACAAATGGGAAATCAGATAAAACTCCTGGTTCCTGGTTGTGGCCTGATCCAAGTGCTGGCCGAGGTCAGGATCTGGGAGTTAACCAGTGATAGAGGATCTCTCATGCGCTCTCTCCTTCTCTCTTCTGCTCTCTTTCTCTCTGCATTCCCTTCTTTCTGTATGTCTAAGTTTTAAAAAATAATTTTTTTTCAATCAAATGTGCTATCAATATTTCCTAATTTATGACTCATCCCCCAATTATGCTGAAAGTTCCCTTCATTTCTTCACTTGTTGTTAACAAAAAGCAGAAAATACTCCCATAAAAATTTATTCCAGAACATAGACTCTGTGCTTATCCAAGTCATTATCCTGTCCTGGTTTTATGGTAAGAATACATAAGCTTGGGGCCTGTGCGATGGCCTAGAGGCTAAAGTCCTCACCTTTGAATGTGCTGGGATCCCATATGCCAGTTCTGATTCTGGGGGCTCCGCTTACCATCAGCTCCCTGCTTGTGGCCTGGGAAGGCAGTGAAGGATGACCCAAAATCTTGGGATCCTGCACCAGCATGGAAGACCTGGAAGAGGCTCCTGGCTCTAGATTGACTGAGCACCTGCCATTGTGGTTACTTGGGGAGAAAATCAGCAGATGGAAAATCTTCCTCTCTGTCTCTCTTCCTCTGTGTATATCTGACTTTGCAATAAAATAAATAAATCTTTAAAAAATGCATAAGCTTATTTTCCTGATGATCTGAATGAAATAACTTTGTGATGTTTTGCACTCGTACTTGCTCTTTTTTGATAGTTTTCAAATATAAGGTGAATAATCCCAGATATTTTGTTACATAGATTTAGGAGCATGCCTTCACTTCTCTGTGTTAACAAACTTCACATTCTATTAGGTAAAGATTTCAACAAACAATAGAAAAAATATTAACTTAGGAATATAGACAAAGGTTGTAACAATAATCAAATGTCAAGCTCTCAATAATCCTTGCACAGATCACTTTTTTTGTACTCTCTGTATTAGTTAAAACAGATCAGGAAAAACGTATGCTATTTATCTTTGGGGCACTTACTTATTTCGCTAAATATAAAGGTTTCCCATTGCATCTATTTTGTTGCAAAAGACAGGACTCCATTCTTTTTATGGCTAAGTAGTATTCTGTTATATACAAATTATATATAAATATATCACATTTTCATTATATATCTGTAGAAGGACATTTTGACCCTAGAAGGTCCACGAGCACAGGATTAAATTAATAAGATAATATTTGTATGAGAACAACCAAATGGATACCTTTTGTATAAGTGATTGGATACCATTGTATGAGAACAGCTGAGTGGACAGCATGTACATGAGAACACTTGGTGGGATATACAAAATGAAAGAGTTCCAAACAAGGGTGTAGAAACAATTGATGGGTTCCTAGATAAGCTTAATACCTCCTCCCTTATCCTATATGAACCTTGGTCTATAAAGTCTGATGCCACAATAAATTTCGGTTTTTCAACTATCAGTCAGAGTCCAGGTGTGTTATTATAGGCTCAGTGCACCAAGTCTGTCGCTGCAGGATAACAACATGTATCACTATGTGTATTTTTAATATTATGTATTATGTTATATATTAGGCATTGCATTGTGTATATATACACACATATACATATATGATCATATTTTTCCCTAGCCATTGTTGATGAACATATGGGTTTATTTCATATATTAGCTATTGTGAGTTGAGCTACGATAAGCATTGCTGTGCCAGTAATTTCTCCGTATGGTGATCTTATTCCATTGGAATGAATTACCAGAAATGTGATGGATGGATCGTCTTGTAGGTCTCTTTTCAGATCTCTGAGGAATCTCTGAATTGTCCTCTTTCACAGTTGTACTAATTTACATTCAAACCAACAGTGGAAGAGGGTACTTTTTTCCCCATATTCTCACCAGCATTGATTGCATTTTGACTTTCGAGTGATATCAATTTTATTTGGGGTGAGAGGAAACCTCTTTGTGCTTTATTTGCACTTCCCTGATGGAATGATCCTGAGCATTTTATTTTTTAAGACTTATTTTTATTTATTTATTTTTTTTTACTGGAACTTTAGATATACAGAGAGCAGGAGAGACAGAGAGGAAGATCTTTTGTCCACATATTCACCCACCATATCACTGCGATGACCAAAGCTGAGCCGGTCCGAGGCCAGTATCCAGGAGCCTCTTCCGGATCTCCCATGTGGGTGCACAAGAGATCAGTATACTCTGCCACCCACTAATACGCAAGAATTCATTCTTACAAACAGCATCTTAGAGTATTGAGGATTTTGTTTGTGCTGAGCTCTGTGTTTTCAATGAATCCTGCTTTTGTTTAGAGTTATATGGTGATCAGTGCAGTATCTGGCATTTTCACTGTGATAGACTGGTATCAGACGACCACTTGCATACACTTGGTGGTGGATGCTAAATATTCAGTGTTTGATTATTCAATACTCTAGTAGACTACTCCTTGTGGTATTCAAAAAAGATAAAACTAAAAGCTATAACAAGCAGGAATGAAACTTGCATTTTATCATTACTGCCACATTTCAACATTTAAAGCAACTAGCAAAGCCAGTCCTGATTCCAGGAAAAGAACTGTCACTTTTGGAGTGTGGTGTCAATTTTAGTTAATTTCTATTTTAATACATTAGAGATTTTCCTTTGGGAAAATGTATATGCTCTTTGTAAATATAAGATGTATGCATTTTGTTCTAAAATATCAAAAGTCCTCATCCATGATGAAATCAGGCCAAAGATCAATTATCTTTTGTCTGCTTATTTAAATATCGGTGTTGTCTTCTCGGATATAGCTTCTCAAGTCTGGCTTCTGTCTTCTTTTGATAAAGTGACACAGGAGTAAAAGCAAAAAAAAAAAAAAAAAAAAAAAAATGGGGCCCGGCAGCGTGGCCTAGCAGCTAAAGTCCTCGCCTTGAAGGCCCCGGGATCCCATGTGGGCGCCAGTTCTGGTCCCGGCAGCTCCACTTCCCATCCAGCTCCCTGCTTGTGGCCTGGGAAGGCGGTTGAGGACGGCCCAATGCATTGGGACCCTGCACCCGCGTGGGAGACCCGGAGGAGGTTCCAGGTTCCCGGGTTCGGATTGGCGCGCACCGGCCCGTTGCGGCTCACTTGGGGAGTGAATCATTGGATGGAAGATCTTCCTCTCTGTCTCTCCTCTGTGTATATCTGGCTGTAATAAAATGAATAAATCTTTAAAAAAAAATGCTCTGAGAACAACAAATTGTTGAGTCACTGCGTGCCATTCAAAAGAGAAGGGACAGAGCCCCACTTTTCTTGCCTGAACTGCACTGATTCTGACATGCAGCTGAGCTTGTTGTCAGTCTGCTCTGTTTCCAGGTTAGAAGCTACTTCTTCATTAGTTTCAATTCTGCTTTTTTGAAGTGGTTATATAGTTTATTGTTCACCATGATTCCATACCTATTCAGCAGACTCTTGGCCATTATTTCTAAGACATTTGCCTTCTACTAAAATTAAGATTCATATTTGTAATCAGAACGTTTTCTCAGTGAAATTTCTATGGATGCTTGGAGGCCATACATTCTCATTTTGAGCTTTCCTTGTCCTTTTCCATCTGTATTAATACAACTCTCCTAATTTAGTATTTTTCTATTTAAGGTATGTCACAAGCCCACTTAAAAGAAAAAAAGTTCAGAATTTCTGTGCTTATCATTACTGTTTAAACTTAGGACCAAGTTACTTAGAAATGTTGATTGGTAGTTGAAGCAGCTTACTATATACTGAGCTACATGTTTCATTTATGAAAGAGTCATTTATTTATTCACATTCTTAGAATATTCTAAGGTGATTCCTTTTTGGGGGGGTATTTGGAGTATATTTTCCTGTCTTTAACTTGTAATCAATATGTATCCCACAAATACTGTTTATTTCCTTCAAATTCTATTTCTAAATGGACAGTTTTCTCCTTTTTTTATTCCAGTTTGTACTTTTATTTTTTGTTTTCACTTTCCACAGTCAAAAATAGTCACTGTACTTGTCCGGCATTCTGCCACAATCCTCCTCAGTCATAGCTGAAGTCATTGAAATAATAAACCATTTGTTTTCAGGTTAGCCTCTAATGTTCACACTGTTGGCAATTACAGCGCTATTTCTTTGAGCCTCTGACGTCATTTTATTAGCCTCTGATTATTTGCACTAAAAGAATGCTTTTAGTTGGTACTTGTTTTTTTCTTTCCATCCTTCCTTCCATCCATCCTTCCTTCCTTCCTCCTTCCTTCATTCCTGTCACTCCACTTTTAGGTATGTAATCAGCTTTTTTGTTGTTACAGTCTTGAGATAAAGCTATTTCACTTGTGTTGATAACTCGAGGTCTTCCTGCTGGTTTTCTGTTTCACTTGCAGAATTACCCTCATCCAGATTCTCCTGGGGGAGGGAAGTTCTGATGACCTCCCTCACACAGAGAGCAGGCCCTTGTTGATTCCACTGCGAAGCAAGCAGTTTCTAAAGCTGACCAGAGTGTGCAGTGGTCATAAACTGGAGATGGCCAATTTCAAGAGAGAGCACAGATGTGTGCAGAACGACGTAACTAGAAGGATGTTTTACTGTAATGAGTGTGTCTGTGTTTTTCCTTTAATTAGTTTACCTCCTTGAGAGAAACCTATGTTTAATTTTATGTTTTTCCTAAAGCATGTTTCTGTGTATGTTACTTATTGTTTTTCTAATAAAATGGATCCATTGTGAATTGTTGGTTTTGGTGTTTACTCTAAAAGCCTCACATACATCATTATTGTCATTATTGTATTTTCATTTAAGTAGAATACCAAAAGATATTTGCTGTTAATACAAGAGAACTTTTAAATAGAGAATGTTGGATTTAGGATTATTTTCGTTTGTGGCTATTATAATTACCCTTTGAAAGTTAGGGAAATATAATTAGTGCAAATTCAAAAGATTTGTTTTCAATTTTTTAGTTCCAAAGCAATTGATTTTGTTCAGTGCTATCATAAGCCAATGTGCATATAACAACAATAAAGTGTTAAATAAAATACTCACAAAAAAGGATTCAATATTTTAGCATGCCCAAATTGTGATCGATTTCAGATTATATCAAAACTACTATGAATGCCTTTGTGTGTCTCTGTATGTGTAATTTTATAATAGTATTATGAAGAACTTCAAAAATGCTGTACACAGAAAATGATCACAACTACCCACATTTTTGTAAATGTCAACCATTTACGTTTTGTGGGACTTGTCCTCAGATCCCCTAGCAGATGAAGAAACACGTATTCAATGAACTGTACCGCATCGCAGTAAGGAACGTTGGAATTCTATGACACCAAATTCTCTCCACCCTATTCATTCTGACACTGTGATCAAGGAAATGAAGTTCCTGTTTTACAACAGCACAACAAAAATTATGGAGTATTTTTCTGGAAGACTTCAATGGCAAACATTTTTCATAATTCCCTCCATGGAATCTCCAAATTCCATGTCACAGATGCTAAATTCCAAGTGAGTGAATGTAACAGATCAGTAACACTCAGACCTTTCAAAATGCATGAGACATAAACCAAGGGGACAGGGATTATCATCCTAGGCAGGGCACATTCTTTCCCTACCCCAGCTTTAGAGAAGCGATATGCTACTACAACTGGCACATCATGGGTGAACCTTGAAATACTATGGTAAGTGAAACAACTCAGTCACAAATGACCACAAATGACACTCAAGTGTCCCATGTAGTGGCTAAAGCTCTTGTACCACAACTCTGTCCTGTGGTGCTTTCTTGATTTTCCCGAGTATGTGAATTTTGATTCTCTGTTGAATGTCATTCCCTGTCTTTCAAAAAAAAGTGCAGCACAGCATGATAACATACAATATTAAGGTTACAGTGTGTGAATGTATCTGGATTGGTGTTTGGTGCTGGGCTTAAGATGACAGAAGGGTAGACCAGCGGGTTCCACCCACACCATCTGGAGACGAGTCTGGGTGGATCTGAGAAAAGTCAAAAAGCCAGCCTCTAGGAAGCAGGTGGATCTCAATGATAGGTTTGTGTAATGAAGGTTTCTCTGAGATCATGTGCCTGAACTAGGTGAGCATAATTATAGGAAACTTGGGGAAAAGATTTCTGTGTTTCCCTTTAACTTTCATTCCATTAACCCATCAAAATTGTCCCTCTCCCAGGCCAATCATGAGAATCTCCACTTCTCCAGTCTGTTAAAAATCTGTAGGAGAACAAGCTGTCGGAGTGGATAGGAAGGTGTAATTCTGAGTGGATAGATGGTGGCGAGAATAAAACAGGTGCTAAGCAGAGCTGGATTAAGCGAGTGGAGCTTGCAGGAGGCCCAGGCACAGAAAGTAGAATGGCATGGATGGGAGAAAGTTGCTGAAAACTCTCAAAGTAGCTGAAAATTCCCAAAATTGCAGCTCTTGTTCCAGGGAGGGTGAGCGAGGGGAAATCAGCCCAGCTTGTATAGAGTGAGACGGTCATCTTACAACCAACACCAAAGGGTTGTAAGATTTCCCAGAAAGGAAATTATGTCTAGAAGCCATAGAACAAAATGTCATCCCCAATACCCACGAACGGATGTGAAGCTGAGTAAAATTCTACAGGCTGCCAAGCACCTCAAAGTTATGCCATTGAAGAGTGAACCATGAGGGAGTGACTGAGCTGAAGGAAGAACCAGAGACAAAAATGATGAGCAGATTTCCCGCCACACCCAGGAAGTCCACACCCCAAATCCCCATCCCAGAAGAGCACATGGAAACAGAAGAAGGATCAGAGATTGGACCTGGGACAACTCTGAGGGCTTTGACCAGGAAATCTGAGGCAGAGACCAAATGTGAACACATAAACAGGTATTTTAGACCTGTGCTTCAGATTCCAGCAGCTGCGAGCACATACTGGGTGGGGGGCAGGGTGGAAAGACTGCCTAGGCAAGGAGAAGCATTAGGCACTGTGGGTAGGAGCCAAAAAGAGATTGGATTGTGAAAGGACACACAGAGATGGTCCAGAGCACGGGTGGAGGGAGAGTCATACAGGTGCAGAAGTGCTATGTTTTTGCAGCATTATGGGCCCCAGCAGGGGGAAAGAGGAAAGCTACAGCCATCAGGCACCTTGCTCTGTGGTTCCATAACCACTGGGCCACCTTCACCATGGCCGCTCCAACGCCCACAGCGACCCAGCCCAAGTAGCCCAGCATTGGGCCTATCTCCTGAGTACAAATCCTGTGCAATAAGAGCTTCAAAGTCTGCTTTGAAGTTAAGGAATTACCACACTCCCCTTAAAAAAAAAAAAAAAAAAAAAAAGCAACTTTCCCTTGCTGTGTTGTTTTTTTTTTTTTTTTTTTTTTTTTTAGCCTTACCTTACTCTCCTGAGACACATAGTATTTTTTTTATTTATTTATTTTTGTATAATTTGTATTTTTTTATTTATTGTTTGACTTCACTAATTACATTGTATTATGTGACACAGTTACATAGATACTTGGGTTCTCCCCACCCCTCCTCATACCCTCCCACCATGGTGGATTCCTCCACCTTGTTGCATAACCACAGCTCAAGTTCAGTTGAGATTCCCCCATTGCAAGCGTATACCAAACATAGAGTCCGACATCTTATTGTCCAGTCAAGTTCAACGGCTTCTTAGGTATACCCTCTCTGGTCTGAAGACAGAGCCAGCAGAGTATCATCCCAGTCAATTAAAAGCTCCAACATACCATCAGCAAAAATTTACATCATTATGGAATTAATTGACATAGTAATGAGTAACCAATATGTTAAAAGTAAATGCGAGTTCCCAGCCACCTTCTGTGACCACCTCACCTATACTTCAATTTTAGTTTATACACAACATATAACATTCAAAACATAACATGTTATACATAACATCATATCATCTTAAATTAAGGCAAACATGTGGTATTTAACCTTTTGGGATTGGCTCATTTCCGGTAACAACTTGGTCTTACCATTTCTTGGAAAGTATTCTTTTGTTTACTTTGGATTATCTTTGGACTTTTCCTAGCACATTGCATGCATTCACGGTCCTTGATAATAATGACTATCGTCTGTTTCTGTGTGTAGCACATCCTTAAGAATCATTTGCAAGTCTGGACATGTGGTGACTTTCTTTCCATTTCTGCTTGTTTTGGAAGGTTTTTCTTTCACCTTGCTTTATAGATGAGAACTTTGCAGGACACAATATTCCGAGTTGACTGTTTCTCTTTTCTTTTTCAAATAAGCATTTGTTGATTTATTTGGTGGTGAGCTGGTCCAAAGTAAGGAGCTAGGAGTTTCTTCTTAGTCTTCTGCATTGTCGTCCAAGCCCATGCACCTCAGCCACCTTCTGCTTCTTTTCCCTGGACATTATCACAGCAGTGGATCAGAAAGTGGAGCAGCTGGGACTCAAACTGGATCAGGTTTAATGTCATCATCTCAGGCGACAGCTTGACTTGCTGTGCCACTACCCAAGTCCCAGCTGTCTCCTTTAGGGCTTCAACTATGTCTCTCGATTGTCTCTGCGTGTAGAGTTCCTGTGAGAGAAATCGGCTGTTAGTCTAACTGCGCATCTTTTGAAGGTAAACTGACATTTCTCTTATACATATTTTACAATTCTTTAATTTAAACCTTTCTGATGGTGTGTACCAGGAGTTCTGTGTTTTTCCTGAGTGTGGCTGTTTCTTTCCTTTTCCCAAATGAGGCATGCTTCTCCTATTATTCCAAAAATGTTACTTTTCACTCATTTTCTCTTTCAAAGCCTTCAGTGTTTCTTACGACACACATTGTAGGTAATTTGATAGTATCTCACAAATCTCTTACAATATTTTGCTTTTTCTCATTTTTTCTTCTTGTTTTTTGTTTGGGATGTATCCAAAGTTTTGCCCTTCAGTTGGGATATTCTATTTTCTGCCTCATTGAATCTTTTGTTGAGGTTTTTCACCGTATTTTCTGTTTGACATATTGAACTTTTCATTCCTAATATTTCATTTTGATTTCTTTTCAGTATGCAGACTTTTTCTTCCATGTTGTATATGTATTTTTTTATCTCCTGAATTGTTTTCTGGGTAATCTTTTGGTCATGCTCTTGAATTCATTTTCAGCATTTCATAGATCTCCTCATCATTACATCCTCATATTGAAATGTTGTGTTGCTTTCGAGGAGTCATATTTCTTTCGTTGTTCCTGTTCTTTACATTTTGCTACTTGTATTTCAGCATTTGTGGGGGAAAAAAAACTTGTTAATTTTTCCCTCTGATGACTCTGTCTTTCACTGCCACTTCTGTGGCGTAGTGAAGTGTTTGCTCACTCTGTGAACATGCACAAGTGTGATCCTGGATGGCTCCAGGACGCACTCCTCAATCTGTGAGGTTGAGGCATGGGTCCAGGGTGATGCTTTGGGCATGGTAGATGACCTCTGTTATCACATTTGCTGGTATATCACAGCCTCACTTCCTGTATTCCAAGGTGAAAAATTGTCAGGGTTAGCCCACAGTGTCTTCAGCCTACCACCTAGGAATGCACGCGGATCTGTGTGGTTCTCAGTGTGAGTCATGAATCCCCCTCTGGTAGTGATAGTGTGCAAGGCTGTGCAGGAAATGCATTTTCAGCACCTGCCAGAGCCAGTGAAGTTAGGGGATGGGATCACCTCCTAGTTGGTAGTGGGTGCCCAGATCACTGCCTGCTGTGTACCCAAGATTCAGTCAGTGGAGAATCACAGATTCACCCTCTGATAAAATTCCCTGGTCACAGCATGAGTCACTGCACTCTGTATTCTTTAATGGCAAATCTTATCTCTTGCATTTTTTTTTTTTTTGGCAAGGTTTATTTTGTTTACTATAAACCTCTGATCTTTTAGGTTTATAGTTTTTTTAAGATTTTTTTATTGGTAAATCAGTTAAACAGAGAAGAAGAGAGACAGGGGGAAGATCTTCCAGCTACTGATTTACTCCCCAGCAATGCAGTGGATGGAGGTGAGCTGATCAAATGCAGGATCTAGGAGCTTCTTCCTGGTCTCCCACAGAGGTGCATGGTCCCAAAGCTTTTTGCTGTCCTCAACTGCTTTCTCAGGCCTCAAGCAAAGAACTGGATGGGTAGCGGGGCTGCTGGAATTAGAACTGGCACCTATATGGGATCGTGACATGTTCAAACCGAGGACTTTCACTGCTACGCTATCACGCCAGGTCCATGCGTAAATTTTAAAGCTATTTTGCACCAAAACAAACTTGTAAATGCCACTTGTTACAAACTTTTTGAAGTACCCAGGTGCTTTGGATTGTGCCAAGGATAGTGGAAGTTCATTAAGAACCTGGAGGAACACATCTGGCTTCTGGTCATTTACCTTTTCATTTGCTAACAAGATTGCCTGAGGGCTAGGTTTGTTTTCTCTGTTCACACACCCATCACTCTCCCACCTTCTTCATGGGGTATGGTCCAGGTGAAAGGTGACAAGAAACATTCAGCTGTGAGGCGTGCATCCAAAGGAAAGAAGATATGGGGCCCAGCTCAGTGACTCAGTGATTAATCTCCTTGCAAGTCCTGGGATCACATATGGATACTGGTTGTCTCTGGGCTGGTCTGCTTCCTAACCAGCTGTGGTCTGGACAGTCAGTGGTGGACGGTCCAAAGCCTTGGGACCCTGCACCCCTGTGGGAGACCCAGAAGAGATTCCTGCTCTGGATTTGGATTGGCTCAGCTCTGGCTGTGTGACCACTTGATGAATGAACCAGCAGTTGGAAAATGTTTCCGTCTGTCCTTCTCTCTGTAAATCTACCTTTCCAGTAAAACTACATAAAATTTTAAAAAGATATGGACATTTTTTATTTTCTATACTTTTGAAAAAGTGAAAGATTTGAAACTCTTTCAGTTGTGCTGAGGCCTTCACATGATACATGGAGTGGACTCGAGGCCTTCACATGATACATGGAGTGGACTCCTTTGTCCCTGGTCGGATTGGTGAGGCAGAGGGCGTGTTTTCTGGCCCTCCTGTCTCATGCCTTCAAATTCTTTGAGTTCACTGTTTCTCAATGGATGTTCTTGTTTCCAGCTCCCTGTTCATTCTACCCAGGACTCAACTTCATCTACAAAGCTTATTGATTTATTTATTTTTCTTTTCCAGGGGGGCTGCCATCAAGAAGGATGAGTAGACTGGTGCCATCAGAGTGGCTCGGATCATGAGAGGAGGTGCTGCAGATCGCAGTGGTAGGAATCTAAGTGATGAGAGCCATAGGCGAGTGACGGGTATGCTTCAGGAGTGGGTGCTACATGGCGGGGTGCAGAGCATCCCAGTGCTCTGGGAGAACACAGTGATGCAAGTGCTGGGAACTTAACTCAAAAGAATGGTGAGAAATTCTCACTCCTGGCTTCTGGTGTTGCTGATGGGAACTGTGCTCCTTAGAACATGCAGCTTATTTTGTAAGACATTGGGCACCTGCATTACCGGGCCAAGAGTGGGGTACTAGATTTGCTTGGCCAGCACCATCCCCTGGTGACTGGCCCAGCATCAGGAGCCTCAGAAGAATAAGGGCCTACTTTCTGCTCCTTCCCTGGAAGATGGGAGCCCAGCCTTGCGTGCATGGTGGACTCAGGTACAGATGACACCTTTTCATGTCCCAAATTGCCTGTATCACAGGGCTGATTCATGTTGGTGATGAGCTCCGAGAAGTGAACGGTATCCCAGTGGAAGACAAAAGGCCTCAGGAAGTCACAGAGATCCTGGTAAGCTGCACATTTGTTTTGAAGTTAAAAAGATTAAAGCCCTGTAGTTCAGATGCTGCAATTCTGCTTGTAGGAGCAGGAAAAATGCCAGAAGAGTCAGATTTCTGTAACGTATATTTGATGTTTTTGTCCAAGGTGTGTCCTTTTCCTTTTAGCTTTCCTCTGTTGCCCCGTGTTCTCTGTCTTCCCTAAAAGCATTAAATGGTAATCACTACTTGTGTGGATAAATTATTCCCATGTGTTGGACATCATACCTTTATTTATTTTTTTTAAAGATTTTATTGTTATTAGAAAGCTGGATATACAGAGAGGAGGAGAGACAGAGAGGAAGATCTTCCATCCGATGATTCACTCCCCAAGTGAGCCGCAACGGGCCAGTGCTGCGCCTATCCGAAGCCGGGAACTTGGAACCTCTTCCGGGTCTCCCACGCGGGTGCAGTGTCCCAAAGCCTTGGGCCGTCCTCAACTGCTTTCCCAGGCCACAAGCAGGGAGCTGGATGGGAAGTGGAGCTGCCGGGATTAGAACCGGCGCCCATATGGGATCCCGGGGCGTTCAAGGCGAGGACTTTAGCCGCTAGGCCACGCCGCCGGGCCCGACATATACCTTTATGATTCACAGATTACCATCTGCACTGTTTTACAGCCAGATTTTACACCACTCAGCTTAGAAGAGACCCCAGAAAATCAGCTAGGGGGAGGGTATTTGGGGGCAAGGGGTAAGGGAAATCCCAGAGCCTATGGAATTGTACCATAAAATTAAAAATACAACAGAAAAGGAAAAAAAATCGAAAAGAGACCCAAGAAATCAGAGCACACAGCAGTGAAATTCACATGAATGAATGTCGTGGGCTCAGGGAATATTAACTGATTCAGTGACATTTAAGTATCAGCAGGCATAAAACTTCTGTTTATTGATGCTATTTCTAGCACAGTAATAGAAATCTATGGTGATAAAGCAACTCAGGAATACAGTCATTACGTATAACCAAGTGGTTTTTTTTATTTATTTACTTATTTTTAAAGTTTACTTATTTTTATTATTATCATTATGTGATACAGTCCCGTAGGCCCTGGAATTTTAAACATAAATACCACATATTTCCTGATTGGAGTCAATGAAATGTCCACACTTGCTGTCCTGAATTCTGTTCTCAGAGAAGGAAGGCAGAGACAGTCACATAGAAGATGCTTCGTATATGTCTTTTTGTTTTCAAGACTGACTTGTTTTACAGAGGCACAGAGGGAAAGACACAAAGCTGTTCCACCTGCTTGCTCACTCCCTAGATGGCTGCAGCAGCTAGCACTGGCCCAGGCTGAAGCCAGGAGCTGAGAACTGCAACTGGGTGGCAGGGTCCCAAACATGCAAACCACCTTTTTCTGCCTTCCCAGGAACAGTAGCAGGCAGCTGGACCAGAAGTGAGCAGCTGGGACTCAAACTGGTGGCCATATGGGTTGCTGGCATCACTGCACCACAGCCCAGGTTCCTATCAAGTCCACTTTTAAAACAACAGATTCTGGGCCTGGCATTGTAGCTTAGCGGTAAAAGTCCTGACCTTGCACGCACCAGGATCCCATACTGGAGCCGCTGGTTCAAATCCCAGAATCCCTGCTTCCCATTCAGCTCCCTGCTTGTCGCCGGGGAAAGCAGTTGAGGCTGGCTGAAAGCCTTTAACCGTGCACCTGCATCGGAGACCCAGAGGAGCCTCCTGGCGCCTGGCTTTGTATCAGCTAAGCTCTGACCGTTGTGGCAACTGGGGAGTGAATCAGTGGATGGAAGATCTTCCTCTCTGTCTCTCCTCTTCTCTGTATATCTGACTTTGCAATAGAAAAAATCTTAAAAAATTAGATTCTTTGGGAAACAGCACTCTTATTAGAATATGAAATCTGCTATGTGTAATATAAGTTAAGAAATGTATATTTTTAAATGACTGCTGGAATTTTGGTAGTTTTGTTTTCATGACAGTTTTCATCATGATTTCCATACCACTGAGTTATGGAGGTTTGGTCCTATCTTGCTCTTACCATCCATCAGTCAGGCACTATATGCAGCAGTCTGCCCCCTCTCTGGGCACCTGCTGCTAGTGTTGTCACTCAGGTACCTGGGCTGGCTCACCCAGTGTCACTGAGTGGCTGTCTTCGTTTATAGTCATTTGTTTTAGGTGCTCATAACCTTAGAATTATCAAGAAACATTTGCATAAATGAATTTAAAGCACGGTTGGCTCAGAGCATGAGCCTGGTGGATAGTGATGATTCGTGATAGCTGCTCACCAACCATGGTGGTGTGGAACTGGCCCAGCTGGAGGACCCATGAGCATGTGGGAAGTGAACACACAAGCAGAATCCACTTTTCCCTGCAGAACCTGTGGCTGCAATTTCTTGCCCAAAGAGTGAGTCAGCAGAGGAACCCCTAGTCTCTCCTGCCCACGCTGAAGGCCTGTAGTAAAACTGGCTCTGCTTTGGCTTAAGGCCATATTTTTCTCCTTAAATTGCCAGGATTTTATCCGCCCTTCCTGAAAATGAGGCACTTAAGTCAAATGGAAATTTTAAATCGCTGAATTGCTATCTTCTTAGTAATGTAAGAAGTGCATAGGATTACTTGTTCAGGTTCCTTTCCTCTTGGGGCTCTGCCTGGCTCCTTGGCCATGCATACTCAATTGATAATCATCAGGATGCTGTGACTTTGAAGGAAGCTTCAGGGTTTCTTTAATGCTTTATTATTTTTTTTATTGGACAGATATACAGAGAGGAGGAGAGACAGAGAGGAAGATGTTCAGTCCAATGATTCACTCCCCAAGTGACCGCAATAGCCAGTGCTGTGATGATCTGAAGCCAGGAGCCAGGAACTTCTTCCAGGTCTCCCACATGGGTGCAGGGTCCCAAGGCTTTGGGGCATCCTCGACTGCTTTTTCAGGCCACAAGCAGGGAGATGGATGAGAAGTGGAGCTGCCAGTATTAGAACCTGTGCCCATATGGGATCCCGGTGTTCAAGGCGAGAACTTTAACTGCTACACTATCATGCTGGGCCCGAAGCTTCGGGGTTTTTAGTGATAACTGTTGCTGTATCTAAAATCCTGCCTTTTCCCTCCTTTTGTTTTTATCATAAACTTCTTCAAAGTCTTGAACAGAATAATTTAAAAATGAAATTGTCCCATCAAAGTAAGTGTCTCTATTGAAGGCAAAAGTCTCAAGGTTTTGTTGTTGTTGTTGTTTTGGTCCATTTTCCCTAGTTATTTAAGGCCTTTCAACATTTTGCATCTTTATAAAACCACCTGCCTTCTTTTTAGACCAGGTCTGCAGTGAGGTTTACCACGTGGTTCACAGATTATTATTAACTAATAATCTTGAAATTCATTTGTGTTTTTTTCCTCTCTTCTTTGGCTTTTCTAAGATGAGGAAACTGTTGAGTATGGTAGGTGGATTTTACTTTTCTATGCCCCCTTGGTTATAGCATCTTTTTTACTTTTATTTTATTTTCCATCCATTTAATCATTTCTTTTCCTGTTTTCTTTGTGCATCTCAGAGGATATCAAAGGTACATGTATAAAAATTTCTCTGCATAGTCTAGTAATTTTGCTTAGTGCATATGCGTGTAGGATTAAATTGAAGCCAGTAAGCAATTTGCAAAACAAACCAAAACTTGCATATCCAACATCCATCTCGAGATTCCGGCACCAGAGATTGTGGTTGGATTTTGTCTGGGAAAGAATTGCACGCTTCCCTTTTAGGCTTCATGCAGCAGAAGCGGAAAATACAATCTGAACTAGCACACTGTGTTTGATCTCTCTCAATGGTTTCAAATAAAGCTGAGTGAACAAAGCAGTGGTATTCAGATAAACTGACCCACTGATTAGTGCAATAAAGGTACCGGAAGCGGATTTTGTGTCCCCTCCCCCGACTATTTAATTTCTGCTTCATCTGCATTTTTTAGCAGAAGTGTACATGGATAAGAAAACTTGGAGGCCAAAACAGAGCAGTATCCCATGAAGTATGTAAGCTGTGACCAGCCTAGAGTCATTTAATGTTCACAGGCAATAGCGTGGTTTCTCCTTTTAGCATGGCTTTTATCTGCTGTTTTTACATGTGATTGAACCAGAAACCTCCGGCCCCATTCCCTGCCCAGCACAGGTAGCCTGCAGCCCACAAGAAGGATACCTGTGTCTGTCCCTTTGGGCTAGAGTAGTGCAGCATTTGCCGGGTCACTAGGTAGCCTGATATCCAGCAGTCCAGTTATTTTAGGGCCTCAGGCACTGTCAGTGCTGTTAAATGCCAAAGGAGAAACATCTCAGATGAACCTGCTGCAATGTCCTTGGCACAACATCATGGACACTGAGAGCAAAGCAGCCTTGCACGATGCCTCCGTTGTTGCAGGGTGCGAGGAAGATCACACCAGACATGGCTAAGGTTTATTAAGGAGTCTTTATTAATCAAGCTTGGAGACAATAGAGCACAAGAGCAAGTCACAAGTCCATACAGCAATCCACCCAAACATAATCCACCCAATCATAATCCTAAAAGGAACAAATGGTCATTATCCTTAAGTCCATCCATTAAGCTGAAAACCTATGTCCCAGCTTCCCCAACAATATAAGTCATCCTAAGAGACCTGCAACAAATAACCTGGACACACTCACAGAGAACCTGGACACACTTACAAAGCTGCAGACATTCACCTTTCCCTGGCTTCTCTGCCCACATTCTACTACTGCTAGGCCTCACCTCTTCTGGAACTCCAGATAGCACACAAACCAGTAACAACATTATTGTATCCATTGTCCCATCAAAACAGTACACAGGGACCATGCTCAGGGGAGTACCTGTCCTGGGTCAGCCAAGAGTCAAGGTGCCAGAGTAATGGAAGCCCCTGGCCAGAAAGAGAGAGCCCCTGCTTCATGGGCCTTTTAAAGGGACTTGTGAGGGGAGTGGTTACACAACAATGCAATACCATCCGCTCTCAGTTCCTAGGTGTGTCACAGGTGGGCACGAGCGAATATATCTAAGTGTTGTAGGTTAAAGAGTTGATTAGTGCTCGTTAGGATGGGCAGGATGTTTAGGCTTGTAGCTAAAAACACCTAGACTAATTGGACTTCCAATATCCTGGCTAATTTAGGATGCGGGGGAAGTGGTTGAGGATGGAATTAACATTCCATTGCTGTTAGGACCCACCTTCAGGACAGAGGATAGGGGACCCAGCCAAATTTCATTCGCCCACTGTCAATGGGTGCTGGCTGTCACTGGCTGCACCCCATAACACCGTGTCTGCAGACTAAGTGGCAAACAGGAAGTCTTACATTTCAGAAGGATGCTGTGGCCAGCTGTGAGTGGCACGATTGTGTGTGTGGCCAGCTCTGAGTGATGCAGTTGTTCTGGCAAGGTGTGTGATATTACCACCAAGGTATAGGCTCCTAACTTTCCTGTGTTTCATTTCTCGGCTTCCGCTGTGTGCTTGACACCCCCTCTGGAAGATGCCGCGTTTGCTGGGCACAGCGGCAGAACCTACCTAGGTGAGTACTTGGTCTTGGGGATTGCTTTCTCCCTGTGGCCTTCTTCAAAGCCATGTGTGAGCACATTTTGGCTCAAGCATGCTTTGCAAGTCCACGGGGTAAGCATGAATCTTTGTTAAACAGGGCTTATGGATGCATTAACTGTTCTAGAAACTGTCCAGATGCTTCATCTTTGCCAGCCAAAATGTAATACTAAAGTATATACATATATTTATGTAATATTTATGTGTGTGTGTGCACTTTGTTAAGAGTGGGAAAAATAGCCCATTGGTGCATAATAATTGTGTGTGGGCAATGTCTGGCCTTCCCTAAATCACCTGATAGCAGCAGAACAGGTCCTCAAGAGAAGAAGTGATTGTCCGTGGCAGAGAAGACCAAGTGGATGGATGAGAACTGCCGGTAGAGCAGGCACACTGCATCCAGCAGCCTCCTCTTTGACTGTTCAAGGCAGAGAGCCTTCTGCTGTCAGCCAGGGAGTGAAGGTGAGACTCAGGGCCTCTATTTTGGGCGACCGAGCTCTTCAAGCACTGACTGTTGTGCAGAAAGTGTAAGAGTGCTTCCCAAAGTTCATGGGGAAATGGAATCATGGATAGGTAAGTTTGGGTGCCAGCATGGTGGCTTAGTGTATTAAGCCACCACTTGCAGAGCCAGTGTCTCATATCGGAGTGCCAATTTGATGCCCAGCTACTCCACTCCTCTTCCTGTAATGCCCCTGGAAGGCAGTAGAAAGTGGCCCAGGTACTTGTATCTCCAACAACTGTGTGGGAAACCTGCTTGGCGTTTTAGGCTCCTGGCTTCTTCCTGGTCCAGTCCTGGCCATGGCAGGCATTTGAGGGAGTGAGCCGATAGATGGGAGATTTATCTCTCTTACTCTCATTTTTTTATTTTGTGTGTAAAAAAAAAAAAGAAAGGAAAAAAATCCTTGTATAGTTTGCTGTTAGCCATTTTCCATGAACTTTTTGGGGATTCTTGATCTTACTGCTCAAACTTTGGAATTTTCCCAGCTGTCTAATTCTGATATATAGCCTTATGAATTAGCAAGGCCTGCTTTCAGAGTGTGGCCATTCTGCCTGTCCAAGGCCGGGTCCAGGTCAGGCTCTCCTATACGGTGGTATCCCTTCCATACATTCCTGTGGCCCTGTGGCAAAGGCAGCAGTGCAGCATACCAGTTTCTTCCCAAGCTGAACACTGGCTTAACCTGGGCACATCATTTGCTGTGGAGGCCACTAGAGGAAGGGAACGCAGAAAGGTATTGTAACAAGTGGAGATGACAGGGCCTGGCACGATAGCCTAGCAGTTAAAAGTCCTTACCTTGAATGCACCGGGATCCCATATGAGCATTGGTTCTAATCCTGGGAGTCCTGCTTCCCATCCAGCTCTCTGCTTGTGGCCTGGGAAAGCAGTTGAGCACAGCCCAAAGCTTTGGGACCCTGTACCCATGTGGGAGACCTGGAAGAGGCTCTGGGCTCCTGACTTCAGATTGGCTCAGCCAGCCATTGCGGGTACTTGGGGAGGGAATCAGTGGATGGAAGATCTTCCTCTCTGTCTCTCCTCCTCTGTATATATGACTGTCTAATAAAAAAAATAAATTTTAAAAAAAGAATAACAACAGCAACAAAGAAACAAGTGGAGATGACAGTGAAAAGTCTCTGTCCTTTTTTTTTTTTTTTTAAAGATTTTATTATTACTGAAAAGCCGGATATACAGAGAGGAGGAGAGACAGAGAGGAAGATCTTCCATCCGATGATACACTCCCCAAGTGAGCCGCAACGGGCCTGTACGCGCCAAACCGATGCCGGGACCAGGAACCTCTTCCAGGTCTCCCACGCGGGTGCAGGGTCCCAAAGCTTTGGGCCATTCTCTCCTGCTTTCCCAGGCCACAAGCAGGGAGCTGGATGGGAAGTGGAGCTGCCGGGATTAGAACCGGCGCCCATATGGGATCCCAGGGCTTTCAAGGCGAGGACTTTAGCCGCTAGACCACGCCGCCGGGCCCAAAAGTCTCTGTCCTTACAGAGTACCATTCTGTGTTACATGCAGGAGTACTATTTCTGATTCAAGCTTCTTTTAAAAAAATGCTTCCACCGACAACCAGAGATTAGAAGTGGGTTCTTTCGTAAAATGAATTTGATCATCAAACATGAAAACACTAGGGCCTGGCATGTTAGCCTACTGGCTAAAGTTCCTGCCTTGCGCACCCCAGGATCTCATATAGGTGCTGGTTTGTGTCCCAGCAGCCACGCTTTCCATCCAACTACCTGCTTGTGGCCTGGGAAAAGGACCCTCCACCCACGTGAGAGGTACGGAAGAGGCTCTGGGCTCTTGGCTTCAATCAGCTCAGCTCTGGCCGTTGCAGCCACTTGGGGAATGAATCAGTGGACGAAAGATCTTCCTCTCTGTCTCTCTTCCTCTCTGTATATCTGACTTTCCAATAAAAATAAATAGATCTTAATAAAAGCACATTAAAACACTTAAAATACTTAAAGACTTGCTTCATTACACATAGATTGCACAGACTTCTCCCCGCTCCCTACCTTCCCCCCAAAAAAATCTTGAAAATACCTGCATATCTTAGCAAATATTAGAATTCTCATAGATACAACATGACTGGTGAAATTGTTTTTATGATAAAAGAGTCTATTCATCAAATATCTTAAAATAGAATGGGCTTTAAAAGATTTGTAGTGAAAATGTGTTTTGAAATAACAACATGGTTTCAGTTTTTCTTTTTTTAAACAAACCCAAATAACTATATTTTCCCATGAACTTTTAAGGTTTATTTATTTTTATTGGAAAACCAGATTTACAGAGTGAAGGAAAGACTGAGAGGAAAATCTTCCATCCATTGATTCATACCCCAAGTGACTGCAGTGGCCAGAGCTGAGCCAATCCGAAGCTTGGAGCCAGGAGCTCTTCTAGATCTCCCGGACAGGTGCAGTGTCCCATGGGTTTGGGTTATTTTTGACTGCTTTCTCAGGCCACAAGCAGGGAGCTGGATTGGAAGTAGAGCAGCCATGATACAAACCAGCACCCGTATGGGATCCTGGCGCATGCAAGACAAGGACTTTAGACACTAGGCTACCACGCCAGGCCCTCCACAAACTTCTTGAAAAGATATTTATTTATCTGAGTGACAGGCCTAAGTGTCCCCACCAGCTGGGGCTGGGCCATGCTGATACCAAAAGCCAGGAACTCTATCTGGCCTCCCACACATCTGTAGCAGGTGCCCCATCCACTTTACAGGTGCAAGTAGCAGGGAGATGGGTTGGAAACCGAGTAGCTGCGGCTGAAGCTGGCATTACAAGAGGGTGTGGGGATGCTGACTTTACCCACACATCTTAACCTGCTGCAGCACAATGCCAGGTCCCTTCACGTACTTTTCTGAAGTATCCTTGTATTTTGTGAAGGTTTAGCTAATCAACTGTTTGAAAAGTCTTCAGATAGTCATGACATGCCTAACAAACATCCAGTCAGCATGTGTGTGTGTGTGTGTGTGTGTGAGTGATCATGTGTGTGTGTGTGAGTGAGAGACAGAGACAGAGATGCTGAGCTCCATGAGACTTCCTTGTGGTGATGTGTGTGTGAGTGAGAGAGACAGAGACAGAGACAGAGATGCTGAATCCCATGAGACTTCCTTGTGGTGATGTGGGAACCATCTTAGCTTGTTTGAGGGTGCTGTCCCATCAGGGCACAGGGACAGAATCTCTGAGTGACACTTTGTTGAAGCAAGTGCTCATCCTTATCCAGCCCAATGTGGCTCCCCAGGGCAGGAGTCCTCTTCTCTCAGGAGACAACTGGAGTGGTAGAGTAGCCCTGGGTGGACAGTCTTCACTGGTTCACGCGCATACACACAGACTCACACACGTATATGTTTAATAAGTGCCTGTTGCATTTATTGATCAAAAGCAACACCCTTCTTTCCAAGCATTTTTTTAAGATTTATTTTTATTGAAAAGTCATATTTATAGAAAGTTGGGGAGGCAGAGAAAAAGATCATACCTATCAAATGTCTACACTCTTCAATGAGAATGTATACTTCTGTAACGTGTGCTTAGGCTATTATATATTGTGTTTCAGTAAACAGACAGCTTTCAAAGGCTGGATTTATGAGAGTGTGAGGGTTAGGTGGAGAACTGATTGGGTGTCTTCCTGAATTCTTGATTGGCAGGTGTGATGATCTCCACTCTTCTAGAAAGGAAATTAAACCAGAACAAGATATCAGTTAGCAGAGCAATAGAGTGGGTAGACTCTTCGCACAGACAGAAAATGAATTTAAGGCTTTAGCCATTGCTTTTGTAAAGTGTAATATAATCAGATGAGCACCCAGAGGAGACTATGAAGCTGAGTTTTTCATTTTCAAATGCTTCCACAATGAAAACAGAATTTGAGTTGAATGATGTCAGGGTTACTCACTGAACTTGGCTCACTCGACCTGGGCTGTGCGTGGGCATACTTAACACCAGTGTCCCTCATTTTCTTTTCTTTTCATTAACAATAGTTGGTGCCTGTGCCACTGGGATAGTGCTTAGAATATTTATGAATGGGTATTTTTATTGTTTTCTTAAAGCAAGTGTCTTCATTTGTTCATAGTGAATTACATTCATGACTTACGATTCTGCTTTAAGTTCCTTTACAATTTTTGAAAAGAACTCTTGATTTAGAATGCAGTAAATATGTCTAGTATTCCAGCTACAGAAATTGAACGTTAGGTGCTTACAAATGTGTACTTTTTTTTTCTCATTCTTGATGCAGTTGTTTCAGTGTTATGGTGAATAAAATCCCAGTCCAACTCAGACGGTCTTTATTTTTGTTTTTTGGAGTTTTGGGGGGCGGGGTGGTTATGACTCAAAAGAATGTATTTGCTGTATCCGCAGCTGGGTTTAGAAGAAGTTTCCGGTTAAGTAGAAAAGATAAGAAAACAAATAAATCCATGTATGAATGCAAGAAGAGTGACCAGTATGATACAGCTGACGTACCCACCTACGAGGAGGTGATGCCATATCGGAGACAGACACACGAAAAGTACAGGCTGGTCGTCTTGGTTGGTGAGTGTTGGCGCTTGTGAGTCCTTCTGAGGAAACCAGGGAAGGAGTCAGCAGTGGCTTCCAGGTGCAGTGTGCTTGGAGCTGGTGAGCCAGAGGGCCCACATCTGGAAGGCCACCTGTCCGCCTTGTGTATGATGCCATCTTTTGCTCTGCTTTGTGCCTGTTGTGCAGAGCCTTCCAAGCCACCCAGGAGGTACAGATGCTGGTGGTGTGTTCTTGGAAGCTGTGTGGAGAGGGGACGGCCAGATCTGTGGTTCTCATGCCCATCAGTGAAGTACGTCATAGATGAGCTTTCCTGAACACAGCACATGTTCCTGTGCACTCGCTTCCAGGCAGCGGCATGGTGCAGGGTGAACCAACCTAAGCCAGAAACCCAAAACCTCCAAAATCTAGCACTCTAGGACTCTGCTGGGACACAGATGGGAAATTCTACCCGACCCCTGTGACAGGGTACATTCAGCAAAACCTCCTTGGAAATGCTGTTCTGTGTTCCCTCCAGGCTGTGTATAAATGCATATGGGGAAAATAAATGGAGTCCGTGCTGGGATGTGGTCTCCTCCTCAAGGCATCTGATTATATACATACAGATCATTAAGGAAACCAAAGTCCTAAGTGTCTCTGGCCCTAAGCAGCCTAGACAAGAGAGACTGCACCCATCCCAGCGCCCGGTGGCATCCAGGCCATCAGCACAGTGAACTGTTAGGGTTGAAGTCTAAGTTTTTGGAGGCTAGGGAGTCACTTTATGGAAGCAGATGTAAGTAGGGCTAGGCACTGTCCCACTGGGTAGTACAGTGTGTCCCCGTTAGCAGCCTGAGCTTGGCTCCAGCTTCCTGCCGATGCAGACCTCAGGAGGCCGTGGTGATTGACAGCTCAGGCAATTGGGCTTCTGCCATCTGTCTGCATGGGAGACCTGGCTTCTACTCAGGACGGCAGTGGCTGCAGGTGTTTGTGGAGTGCTGCAGCAGAGAGGGAAGCCAGACAGCTTCTTCTCTCTGTCTCTCAGACAAATACATAGAGGGTGGCAGTTGATCAAACATGGCTGGGGTGGATACTGAGGACCCATTGGGGGACTAAAAGGCGCCAGAAATGGAAGGAAAACCGTGAGGCTGGAGGGAAGCAGGGTGTCTCAAGAGGAAGTCCACTGATGCCAGTGAACTGAGGCAAACAGGTGTTCGGGCAATGAACTTGCAATAGTCCGGGAAAAATGACAATATACTAAGATCCCAAACTGACTCAACCAATCACAGATGTTATAGGATAAGTCATAGAGGAACATATAGAGATAGGCAAATGTAGAGTTATAAGCATATAGCTTCAAAGAAATGCTTCTTAATAATCACAGTTCTGTTACATAGAAAATGTGTGCCCATCTGAGGGGAAGAATGATCCCAAAACCTACATGGAAATGATGACAGCAGGTTTGGGTAGTCATTTTCAAATCTGTGTTCTAATTTATGTTGCAACAAATAAGTTATTTATGTTAAAAAAAAAATCAGAAGCAACACACTGGCCCCAAACCAAACATCTGTACAAAACCCTGGCCCTCTACGTTCCCTGAGTGTGTCCACAACCGGGCACCAATCACCTAAAACCAAGCGCCCATGGCCTCAGCAGGTGCCCCCTGGGCAGATTCAAGGCCAGGCTGCCCAGCCCCTTCGATTAGGCCCTGAACTTGGGGCCTGCGGTGCTCCATTCTCACAGCCACATTTGCCACACACGCACGGTGCCCATGGTCCAGCTCGGCCCACGCATGCCCGCAGCCCACTCACCTGACAGGTGCACATGGAAAAGGCAGGAGAGCAAGGTGTTGAGATGGGTACACGCCTGGCAACTGACTCCATGTTTCCCACGGTCTCACACAGCTGCTCCTCTGTCATTTCCAGCAGGTCCTCCAGGCTCAGCTGGCCAGGGCAGATCTCCTAGGGCAGGGGAACAGGGGAGGAACATCAGGTGGATGCCGGGGACTCCCTGCTGTCCTATAGTGGTGACCAGTAGGGAATGGGGTTTGAGAGGGAGGGGCTGAACTCTGGGGGGGATTCAGGGCTGGACCTGAACTTAAAGGGGGACCTCTAAGAACGTGAGTGGGACACAGAAAAGGCAGGATTCCCTCTGCAATGTGTGGGGCTGGGGTCCCCGCATAGCCACCTGTAACTGCCCACCTGTGTCTACACCTAGGAGTACAGGTGCACCTCAACCATCCCCCAGTGTCTATACGGATGCCCTATGGGTTGTTTATAGATAATAAATGCAAACATATTCAAAGAGTTCTTGCAAAAAAAAATGAAGTGAAAAGAATATGTTTATTCATTTCCATGAACTCTTGAAGACCCTGTGCATGCAGACTTTGTAAACCGTGTGTGTGTGTGTGTGTGTGTGTGTGTGTGTGTGTGTGTGTGTGTGTGTCTGCATGCATATCCCGAACTTCCTGGGCCAGCACTGTTTTTAAGGTATCCTGCTATCACCACACTGAGGGCTGTGTGTAGCTACACAGTGGAGACCGTGGAGTACCTCTGCCCTCTTGTGGCCACTTCTGTGTATGGCAACAAAGCATAGGTCGCACAGGGCACTATGGGCCAGAAGGAAGTACAAAATCTCTTCACAAAACATGAGCTGCTTTTTAATGCAGTCTACTAATCTATGACATTTGATTGAGCGTAAGCCATTAGTAGGCATGATTGAAAAACCAAACCCATCTATTTGTTGTCTAGAAGACACACTTCACCAGCAAAAATCAGCAGAAACTATATGGTGTGAGTTTTGATGTTTTCTGTTAGTTTCATCTCTTCAAAACACTTTTTTCCAATTAAATCATTCAATGACTCATAGATCATACAGTAGCATCATTTATCGCAAAAAGGTTCTTGATTTTCATTTCTTCAGCTACACATTAGTCATTTAGTAGCCTGTTCTTTAACTTCAAGGTGCTGTTAATTTCTGTTTTCTCCCTGATGTTGATTTTGTTTTGTGTCTTTTCATTTAAGGGGATGTATAGTAGCTGTGTAATGGAGACTGTCATATCTAGTAATATGTCATTTAACGTCATGGCATTGTAAACTTCTATTTTTCTTTCTATTGATTTTGCATTATGATTTTTCATTTGAGGGGATGTACAGTAGCTGTGAAATGGAGGCTAACATCCAGATGTGAGGATACAATGCAGTATGCATCTCTACTTCCAGACAAGATGGCCTTACAATGAAACTGTCCACTATATCCTGACAATAGGATGCTGGACTCTCTGCCATTGTCCATGTCCACAATGATGGACATACAACTGTGTATGAAGAACTGTATGTTAGAAATAACATAGAGGAACTAGGTGGGGGGGGAGGGAGTTGGGCAGGGATAAGGGAAATGCCAGGAGCCTATGGAACTGTATCATAAAATGGTAATAATAATAATGAAATGTAAAAAAAAAAACAAACAAAAACAATCATAAAAAATTGCTCCAGGTTCAAGACACTTTTCTAAATCATCATACCTGCCATTGAGGACCTCCGTGAGGTTGAGGGTCCTGGAACGGCAGAGTCACAGAGACTGAGAGGGAGACACAGAGAGGAAGAGAGAGAGCAAGAGAGAGAGAGAGAGAGAGAGAGAGAGAGAGAAATGGGGCAGGAGGACCAGGAGAGGCAATGTTCCCCAGACCCACAGGCCTCCCTACAGGGCACCCCAAAATGATTTCAAGATTGATGACACTAGCAGACCATGTGGGCCACTTGGTGTTATCTGTAGGCTGATGGGAAAACCAGTGCAGTGTCTGCGAAAAGCAGTCTGCCTGTGAAGCAGAGCCTGCCCAGGGAAGGCCTTGGGACCTGAAGGCTGGCGGGGCCCCCAGCTGCACAGACATGGGACATGGGGCCTGAGGCCTGAGGCCAGTGGGGCCCCCAGCTGCACAGACATGGGACATGGAGCCTGAGGCCTGAGGCCAGTGGGGCCCCCAGTTGCACAGACATAGGACCTGGGGTCTGAGGCCAGTAGGGCCCTCAGCTGCACAGACGTGGGACATGGGCCTGAAGGCCAGCAAACTGCAGCTGCACAAACAAGGGACCTGGGGCCTGAAACTGACAAAGCCCTAAGCTACAGCCATGAGACATGGGACCTGGGGCCTGGGGCCTGCATGTTCCTCCAGCTGCACAGACATAGGACCTGGGACCCGAAGGCAGGTGGGTCTCCCGGCTGCACAGCCACGGGACCTGGGCCTGAGGCTAGCAAGGCCCCTGGCTGCACAGACACGGGACCTGGGGCCCCCAGCTGCACAGACATGGGATCCCGCTCAGAACAGCTTGGGCAGGGAAGACCCTGGCTCTGGCTCGGTTCCTACGGAAGCTGATTTTGTGATCTCCCAGTCTGACAAACACCTCACAGTCGCTGTAGACTGCCCCTGACCAGTCATCACTGACAACTGAAATCAGTGAAAAAAAAAAAAAAAAAAAAAAAAAAAAACAAGGCTGAGTGGAAATCTGAGCTCTGAGACGAAGCTGGACCTCACAGACAGGCTCGGGAGCGGAGCGGAAATGACAGAGCGGAGTGTCAGCGGACGCCGACACAGATCAATAGAAACCATCCAACACCAGCAACAAAGAAAATAATTGGAAAAAATGAACTCCACGGTGGGACAGCAACAGAAGGTCAGGCACCTGTGTCATCCAAATCAAACAGGAGAAAGGAATGTGGCACTGAAAAAAATGACTCGAGAAATATTTGCTGAACACTCTCCAAATGTGGAGGGAGAAAACATGCCAGCAGAATGAAGATGATTGACTGGCCCAGAGAATAAACCCAGAGATGCCCATGCATGCCCGCGCCCTGCGCTCCGTCCACCGGTGGCTGTGCTGGATGGGCAGTTCCTCACTACGGGGGGAAGAGTTCAGCAGGTGGCGGGCTGCTCATCTTAAGCCACCAAGGAAAGATGGAAGAGCCTGGCATTTTGTCGGAAAGTGGGGGAAGAAAAGAAGTGTCATGCTAGAAATATGTGGAAAAAATGCCTCCAGGAGCAAGGAGGTAATAAAGACATTTTCAAAGAAAAGACGTGGACAAGTGGCTCTTAGAGCTGTCCTGGGGTGACATGGGACAGGGCCCACGCAGGGAGTGGAGCGCATGTGAGGGAAGCTGCAGACTATTCTCAGACCCTGGGAGGCCCTGACTCCAGAGCCCTGCAGGTGCAGACCCTGGGAGGCCCTGACTCCAGCACCCTGCAGGTGCAGATCCCAGGATGTCCTGACTCCAGCATCCTGCAGGTGCAGACCCTGGGAGGTTCTGACTCCAGCATCCTGCAGACCCTGGGAGGTTCTGACTCCAGCACCCTGCAGCTGCAGACCTTGGGATGTCCTGACTCCAGCGCCCTGCAGGTGCAGACCCTGGGAGGTCCTGACTCCAGCACCCTGCAGGGTGCAGATCCCGGGATGTCCTGACTCCAGCACCCTGCAGCTGCAGACCCTGGGATGTCCTGACTCCAGCGCCCTGCAGGTGCAGACCCTGGGAGGTTCTGACTCCAGCACCCTGCAGCTGCAGACCCTTGGAAGCAGTACTGGCAGTAGTGTGTCCCTGCTTGTCACACAGGTTGCCTGGCTGAGCTCCAGACTGCTGCCCGTGGTCCTGACTCCAGCCTCAGCTGTTGAGAGCCACAGGGAGCAAATTAGCAGGTTGTGTTGTGTTCCCCACCCATCCTGGCCTTTTCTTCCTCTGTGTCTCTCGCTGCCTTCTGATACATAAATAAAAATAAGGCAGAGGATAAAATGGCAGCCCGGGGCTGGGCAGAGCGCATGAGGCATGGACATGGCACAGGACGCAAACTGTTCTGGAAAAGAAGAAACTCCAGAGCTAGGCTTCACTAAAATGCAAATCTTTCTTCATGAGAAGGGAGTGGCAGTGCTCACAGCCACGTGTTGGGTCCTAAGAGCCATAGCCCAGACGTTCCTTATCAGGGAAGCTGCGCCCTGGGACCAGTGCTCTGTGAGGGGCAGTGACAAGGCCCCGTACCTGATGGCGGGACTGCTGGGGGAAGACTCACCCAGGCTGCACTTGACCGTGCCCCCTACAGATGGACCCCCTAGACTGCGCGTTTGGACGGGGTGCCATGGGGATGCCTCACTTGCAGCTTGCAGTCATGAACTGGGCACTGTGGTGAAGCTGGGACCGAGGCACTCAGGCTGCATGCTGAGACGTGGCTGCCTGATTCCGGCTCTGCCCGATCCCAGGGGCCTGGCACAGCCCAAGCACTGCCGGACCCAGTTTAAACGAGCCCCAGTGTTGGATTTAGTGGACACTGCTCACTCACAGGGCTCAGGTGCCTGCCACGGAGGCTGCAAGGGACAGTGCTGCTCACTGTGCAAGGCAGCAGACCCAGCCTGGCCCTTGTGCAGAGTGCTGCATTTCACTCCAGCACGGTACAGCATAGGCGCTCTGCCTCACCTGCTTCTGGGCTTCCCGGCTGCATATGACATTTGGGCCATGTAGGGTCGGACGGACAGCCGCACATGTGTCCTCCCCAACTATCTAGATTTTGGGTGCTAGGATTCTCCAGCTCTGGGTTTGGCAGAGGCTGGGAGTGTGGGTCTGGCTAGTCACTATGTCAACCCCCAGGCTGAGTCTTTTTTTTATTATTATTATTTTTTAATATTTTTTTTTATTCATTAATTACGTTGTATTATGTGACACAGTTTCATAGGTACTTGGGTTCTCCCCACCCCTCCCCAAGCCCTCCCACCATCGTGGATTCCTCCACCTTGTTGCATAACCACAGTTCAAGTTCAGTTGAGATTCCCCCATTGCAAGCATACACCAAACATAGAGTCCAGCATCTTATTGTCCAGTCAAGTTCAACGGCTTCTTAGGTATACCCTCTCTGGTCTGAAGACAGAGCCAGCAGAGTATCATCCCAGTCAATTAAAAGCTCCAACATACCATCAGCAAAAATTTACATCATTATGGAATTAATTGACATTGGAATGAGTAACCAATATGGTAAAAGTAAATGCGAGTTCTTAACCACCTTCTGTGACCATCTCATTGACATTTCAATTTTAGTTTATACACAACATATAACAAACCTAACATAACATGTTATACATAACATCATATCATCTTAAATTAAGGCAAACAAGACCTCGAAAGATGGAGGATGAGTCTTGTACCAGGATTCAAAGCAGCCGGTCCTCAGCTGTCCCCTCCCTACATGAGGGGCTGCAGTGGACACCACTTCCACGGGTACTTCTGCTGCCCTCGGGGGTCCAAGGATGAAATCACCTCATGGCTCCCGGGACAGACCAGGCCCAGGAGGCTGGACGAGCCAGCCAAATACAATCTGCACTGAGACTGCACTATGGGGTCGAGACGTGGGGATGAACGGCCTGGACACAAGGGAGGGGCCCCATGGCAGAGCCATGTGCCTGCCAGCTAACAGGTACATACAGCTGGTTGTTGAGTAGGTGGGGCGGAGTGAGCAGGTGGAGGCATGAACGAGAAGTGAGCTAGGAGAGGAGAAGACTCCCATGGCCCCAGGATGGTACACACCAGCGTGGGGTCCACAAAGGACTCATCCCGCCCCATGGAAAGCACAGGACCTCCTACTCACGCCCACCCATCCATGCCACAGGACAATGCGCAGGGTGCCAGGGTCCCCTGAGCAGGAAGTTGTGGTCTGTGGTTGGGAGCCACATTCCTGACAGAGGGACACCTGGGTGACGGACCCAGTGACGGACCCGGGTGCCCCGTCAAAGGTGTGGGTCAGGAAGCTGCACACCATGGGGGGTGTGGTGGGCCAGGCTGGGGTGCGGAAGTGATGGGCAACAAGTCTGACTCTGATTGCAGAGGGGTGCCCGGTGGAGAGCTGGCCAGGTCTGGGGGTGGCCACCACGTGCTGGGCATGCCCTGCTGAGCCAGGGTGGGGCACACCCAGCACGCCTGTCCAGGCTGTGTTTGGGCTCCAGGACGGAGGAGGCAGGGCAGGGCTGTGCAGCTGTGGCCAGTGAGGCCCTGACCTCAGGCTGCGCAGGGCAGGGAGTCTGAGAGGAGGCCATCACCCCAGTGAGCTCGCAGCCTGTGGGCCTCTTCCCCAATCCTGGAGGCTGAAGGCAGGGCAGGGAGCCAGGCCACAGGGAGCCCCCAAGGCTTGCAGAGAATGAAAGAGGCAGTGGGCGATGGGGGAGAAGAGGGTTGGGAGTCCTGGCTCTTCCTCACCGTTGTCAGGGCAGCCATTCCTTTCCCAGACTGCAGCGCGCTCTTGCTGGGATCAAATCCAGCCTCTGAAGGTAACAGGGACTGCCCCAGACAGGTCACCTGTCCAGGGAGACTACACTAACTGTGGGCGCCCTGGGCTCTGCCTCAGGGCACGTAGGTCATGGCCCAGCCAGTGGGAAGCTAATGGCACTCACGCTGCCAGGGCCCGCACTGTGCCCCCAGCTTGTCGCCAAGGCTATGGCTGCGAGAAGTGCAAGCTAAAGAACACCTGGGCACTGGGGACTGTTTCTAATTGGATGCTGGTGGCCCAGTTCTTTTCCTATGGAGCCCGAGTCCCGAGGCTGGAAGAGACAGTGCCGGGCTCTGGTTCTTGCAGCCTCGGGCTATTCCTCCCATTGCCTAACACAGCAGCACAGCCCGGGGCTGCAGAGCAGGGCTTCATGGCCTGTGGGCAGGGCCCTTCTCCAGAGGCTCCTTCCAGCCTTGGGCATTCGGTGCTCCCCCGTGTCCTCAGGTAACTGGGGTGGGGGCTTTCCTCCACCTGAGAGGCCCCCCAGCTCCATAGTACAGCCCAGCTTGTGGGGAAGCCCACTACCCGCAACCCAACAGTACCCACTCGTAGGGAAGGCCCACCCCCGCAACTCCACAGTACCCACTCGTGGGGAAGCCCACTTCCTCCCTAGGGGCTGCATGTGGGAGAAGCTGAAGGAGCAAGAGATGTCATTAGAGTGGGGGGTGGACCCGCCTAGTGGGGCTGGGCTCACCCAGGGCACAGGAGCGTGGGGACTGGGCTCAGCCTGGACACAAGGGCCATGGGGACTGGGCTCACCCAGGCACAGGGGCCGTGGGGGCTGGGCTCACCCTGGGCAGGAGGGCCGTGGGGCCTGGGCTCACCCAGGGCAGGAGGGCCGCAGGTGTTGGCTTGACTTGGTAACAGAAGCAGGGTGGCTGGCCAATGGCTGGAGGAGGAGGTGAGTGTTTGATTGGGAACTAGGGACACACTCAACAGAAGGATCAGAGGGTAAACCTTGGCTGACCATTTCAGAGCTAAGCTGTCACAGAGAAGGGACCTGGTTATGGTGACAAAGGAAGAGGAGAAGAGGTGGCTGGGGCTCCTAAAAGGTCTTCAATGCTGAGTCGGGAGGTTCCTCCAAGTCAGGGTCAGAGGAGACATGGGGACAGTTAGCAACTGGACAGTGGGGACCTGGGAACAGTGGGGACCTGGTAGTCGGTTGAGGCCCTTGCAGGTGGCTGGCGAGGGTACTGTGAGGAATACACTAGATGGCGGGCATCTTGTGGCATTAAAACACAGGACAGTATTCCTACAGAGGAGCTCCGCCTGATATGGCAGGCTGGGGCTGCAAGTGTGAAGCAGAGGTTAGCTGAGACACGGGAGGACAGGAGGAGGGGGAAACACCGTTTCTCTAGCTGAGCGGAGCCACATGTCTTTAGACTAAGAAGCATCTATTATGGGATAAAGAGGATTTTTTTATTAAGTGCAAATCCTGTGTTATACACTGTATAAATGCCGGACTCTGAAACCTAAGGAGTTTTCCCCACATCCCTAATGGCATCACAAAGGGAGAGGGAGACCCCTGGCTTGGAACAGGGATGCCACGGATGGTGAACTTCTCAGAGCGCCACCGCCGCCCACGTGCAGAATGTCTGTAAAGATCTGAAAGTGTCTGGAGTCTTTAATTCTATGCCCAGAAAAACTATTATTCAAGGAGGAGAGCAAAATGAAGTGATTTTCATGCATGGAAAAACTCAGAAAATCAATTTTCTTTCTACGGGCTCTTTTTGGAAGATAATGTGAATATCTACCCAAACAAAACAATAATAAACAAAAATCATGAGCCCGGGCAGACGCAGGACTTGGGTCAGGAGGAATGCCGGGGGAAGAAGCGAGCGAATCTCGCGGGTAATTTCAGCTTGGCTTTGAGGTGTGGTCCTGGGAAGCAAGAGCAGAGTATTTCAATCTTTATTTAAAAATATTTAGTTATTTGAAAGGTAAAGTTACAGAATGAAGGAAGCAAGGGGCGAGAGAATGTACCATCCGCTGGTTCACTCTGCCGATGAATGAAGTTCCCGGGGCTGGACCCGGCCGAAGCCAGGAATCAGGAGCTCCCACGTGGGCGAGGGTTGGCGAGGGTTCCCACAGGGTCCCGGGAAGTTGGACCACTACCTGCTGCTTTCCTGGGTACACTAACAGGAAGCTGGATTGCAAAGGGAGCGTGCTGGACCTCAGCCACTGCTCGTGTGGGATGCTGGTGTCACAGGCAGCAGCTTAACGTGCTGTACCACAACGCCAGCCCCAGTAACTGAATAGTTAAGAGAATCTCAGGGAGGTTCGCTTGGGGGTTGGGGCAGAGGGGAGGGACCCAGTCCTGGGGGCAGGGGGGGACAGGAGGGAGGGAGGGACCCAGGCCTGGCTCTCCTGACACAGTGTTGGCCATGAGGTTCAGAGAGAGCAGAGGCTGAGCGTGTGAGCTGCGTGACCAGCTCCTGGTCCGTTGAATGACCACTTCGCAGGAGAGGAAGCACTTGACACCAGAGTGGACAGTTGGGGACAGTTGATCCCAGGGACACCGGGCAGCCGAGTTTTCGAGTCCACAGTGTAAATCTGTCGGAGGAAGCATCGGGGAATGCTCTCAGGAACATCAGGCAGGGACGCAGGGAGATCCACCGGTCACCTACAGCACATTTAAAGAGTGGGGTGTAAGCTGAAGTGAGGCAGGCAGCAGGAGACACCCCAGGGAGGCAGGCAGCCAGGCGAGACCCCAGGCCAGCGTGGCAGTGCTCGCCTGTGCAGGAAGGACAGTCACACCACCGAGCACTGGCTTGGCCATAAAGCTTTATCTGATCAAAAACCGGAAGCCGCAAAATGTCAACAGTCAGCTCAGTCAATCAAAAGAAGCACATTACTGTGATTTTACACCTGCTGCACGCCCCTGAATAAAACAGACTCCACCGGAAGGGAGCGGTCGGTGGGGAGAAGAAATACATGGAGCAAGCACGTGAAAATAGAGCATCCACAAAACCCGAACCGGCTGATCGGAAAAAGTTCACACGATAGGCTGAGGCTTGGGAGAAGTGATGAATAAAAAAGGAGGGACGTTCACCAAAGGATTAAGAGGAACACACTTCACAGGTGGGTGGCAGTTTCAAAATATAAGAGAATCCTGTCTTATAGCCACTTCTTTGCCCATGAATTTAATACCTGTAATGAAATGCAAGTTTTATAGAAAACTGTAAAACACTAAAATTTATACAGAAGAAATAAAATTCTGATGTAGACCTCCAGCTATGAGTAACTCAGCATTAGTCAAATTTCCTTTCTCCTCCTCTCTGACCCCCGGCACCAGCAAGACGCCAGGAGAGGGATTTGAGAATAAATTCCCCAAGACTTGACAACAGCAAATAATACCACCCGGTGCAAAGAGAAGATGCAGTCAGGTACTTCCAGTTCTCTGTCTGGAATTGCAATGGCCCTGAGACAGAAATCGGACGTGGGTAATACCCAAAATAAAACCCGAGGTTAATTTCTGTGGTGAAGACATACTTGCCACCCCGAGGTAAGAGAGAGGCAGATTGAATTCTGCAGTGTATAAACAATAATATACAAAGCCAGGTTGTTTTCATCCTAAACTTATTTCAGGCAAAAAATGGCTTTTTGGCATTAGAAAAAAATTATTGATGTCATTTGTCATGCATTACAACCCAATTTACACACTCACACACACACTCAGATCACAGAGAGTGGATACAGGTCTCCCAGTCCCACAGCTCCTGTCCTGCACTGAGCTGTGTCCACCCTTCCCCTGCACTGACTGCTGCAGAGGTCCGGAGGGCTGAGGAGGTGAGGGGGCCACGTGTCAATCAATGTGGCTTATGTTCAGCGCATCGATCGCCAACAGATTGCCATAACAACCGGAGCATAGAGGAAGCCGCGCCAGGCAGCGGTCAGCCGACCCTGTCGACTGATGTCCTTAGGAAGGAAGCTGGATCGAGTGTGTGTGTGATTTGCAAAGACGACAGATCAGGGCAATTCTTAGGGCTAGTGCTGTAGCACGGCAGGCCAAGTATGGGAACAGTGTTCTGTAGGAGCACTGGTTCAAATCCTGGCTACTCCTCTTTCCTAGCAGCACCTGCGAAAGCAGTGGAACATGGCCCACGAGCTTGGGCCACCACACCACGTGGGAGACCTGAAGGAAGCTCCTGGCTTCATGTGCCATTGTGGCCATTTGAATGGAAGATCTCTCTCTCTCTCTCTCTCTCTCTCTCTCTCTCTCTCTCTCTCTCTCTCTCTCTCTCTCTCCACTCCCTATGTCATTACTTTTCCTTTTAAATAAAAAGAAATAAATCTTTCAAAAAATACAATTTTCCCAAAATAGAAATATCAATCCCAAGAGGCCACTCCCTTGGCTAATCCTCTCTCTGCAGCCTCATAATCCCACATGGGTGCTGGTTTGTATCCCGGCTGCTCCACCTCCCATCCAGCTCCCTGCTAATGTGCCTGGGAAAATAGTCGAAGATGTCCCAAGTCCTTGGGACCTTGCATACATGTGGGTGACCTGGAAGAAGGTCCTGGCTGCTGGCGTTGTCTGTGCCTTTGTGGCCATTTGGGGAGTGAACAAACTGATGAAAAATCTCTGTGTGTGTGTGTGTGTCTCCCTCTCTCTGTCACCCTTCCTTTTAAGTACAATGAAATAAATGTTTTCAAGAAAGGCAATTTTCCCAAAATAGAAATACCAATCCAATAATGCCAGTTCAAAGGATGAGCAATATTTTTCACCTCAGAGGACAAATTGACTCTAATATCTGAACAGAAAAACAAATGACTCAAAAAAGCCAGGCCACTAACAAAAGAAGAAAGAAACAAAAGAAGAAAGTGGATTTGTCCTGGCATAGCTAATGTTTACTAAAGCACCCAGGAAGTCACAGCAGGGATTTGAGGCAGGGACACAAATGAAACAATGACCCGGTGGTCTCAGACCCCACATGGGACAAGACGGTACAGCAGATGGCTCCCTGTGGGAGGTGAAGCACCTCCCACCTCAGGAGAATCTATTTGCAGAGGCTGTAGACAGCCTTACTTCACCCCTACGTGGGGACGCCGTGTTCCTCTGCAGAGCTGTGAGGAAGGAACAGCTCACGTGGCACACAGCCAACACCCTGGTCCTTTCCTAGAACATTCTGTGTTTCCAGAAGATTCTGTGAACTGTGTCTCATTTCTAGAAGGTTCTGACTGAGAAACAGAGCAGTTTCTAGAAAGTTCTGAATGTGAAGAACACACAGATTCTACACTGAAATGACTGAAATGAACCCAGTTTCTAGAAAGTTCTGACAGATACATGTGTCATCTCTAGAAGGTTCTGTGAAATATATCTAATTTCTAGAGGGTTCTTTTTTTTTTTTTTAGAGGGTTCTTTGAAACATATCTAGTATCCGCAAGATTCTGACAGAAATGCCTCTATCTTCTAGATGGTTCTGGCTGTGACACGCATCTAGTGTCCCGGGATTCTAAGACACTGCATGTGGATGGCATTTGGACATTGTGGACACACACTGACCCTCGTCGTCCTGGCCGCTGCTGGGGAGGTGACCAGTGTCGGGGCTGCCCTCTCTAGCCCCTCGCCTGACCTCACTGTTTTTGGGGTGCGTGGGGGGCAGTGATCAGTCTTCAGGCTGATGTGTGGTTCTGGCTGCTAATCCACATGACAAACCAACCATGGACCATGGGTGGTCCAGGGACCCCCAAAGCAGCACCCAAGAAGGGGTTGGGGGCTCCAGTGCCAGTGAGGCTCCCGTGAGAAGCCCTGAGACTCTGAAGTGTCCCAGTGAGGCTACTCAGCGACTGAAGACGGCCTCATTCTTAAGTGCCACGTGTGTCATGCCGTCAGTGTGCAAGGACACGTGGCAGGCCGCGTCTCAGGAGCAAGTCGGGGCTCACAAGGCCAACAGGTCGTACCTGCCTGTCACACAAGAGGCCTGGCGAGGTGGCTGGAGCTGGGCAGCAGCCTCGGGTCACCTGGCCGGTGCTGGAGCTGGGCAGCAGCCTCGGGTCACCTGGCTGGTGTTGGAGCTGGGTGGCAGTCTCAGGTCACCTGGCCAGTGCTGGAACTGGGCAGCAGCCTTGGACCACCTGTTCGGTGCTGGAGCTGGGTGGGCAGCCTCAGATGACCTGGCTGGAGCTGGGCGGGAAGCCTTGGGTCACCTGGCTGGAGCTGGACAGTCAGCCTTGGACCACCTGTTCGGTGCTGGAGCTGGGTGGGCAGCCTCGGATGACCTGGCTGGAGCTGGGCGGGTAGCCTTGGGTCACCTGGCTGGAGCTGGGCAGCCTTGGACCACCTGGCCGGTGCTGGAGCTGGGTAGGCAGCCTCGGGTGACCTGGCTGGAGCTGGACGGGCAGCCTTGGATCACCTGGCTGGAGCTGGGTGGGCAGCCTCGGGTCACCTGGCTGGAGCTGGACGGGCAGCCTTGGGTCACCTGGCCGGTGCTGGAGGCTGGCACCTGTCGTGGCCGTCACCCACGTTGACCCTGATTGCTGCTACGGGAGTGGTCAGGCTGTGGGCTTGGCCTGAGCCTCCAGGGTCAACTGGCTCTAGATCAGCTGGCAAGGTGCGGGGTGACCATAGGGTGCCAGACGTGCGTGCTGGAGGCTTTGTGCCAGGCTGCGGAGCTGCAAAAGATAGTGGTTGCAGTCCCTGGGGCAGGGAGCTGCTTTCCGCAGGAGAGAAACAGTACTGACAGACTGAGTGCAAACTTTCTATTGGGCATGAGGGACGCTGGAGGAGTACCACTTCCTAAAAACGTCTCTGAGCTGAACAGTGGCCCCCCGGCATTGGCCCTGTGTCCCCTGCGAAGAGCCCTGGCTGCTGTGTGGACAGGGGACATGGCGGCCTTACTCTCCAGGCCAGCTCAGCAGAGGAGAGCAGCCGGATGTAGAACGGCTCAGTCCCGCACAAGGAGGAGCTCCGGCCGTCTCCTGCGCTCAGGCTGTGAGGTAGCCCCTTTCTCAGCCGCAGCTGCCTCCCGCGAGGCTGCCCAGCCTGTGGAGACCAGCAAGGCTCTGAGCTGTGGGTGGACGGGACAGAACAGTGTGGGGGAAGGGCTGCAGTGGGGAGGGCCAAATCATGCCCAGTTGGACTCTGGTGTCGTGCAGCAGGGGACCAGCGCAGCGGTCTCCACCCAGCGGCACAGGGCCGCTGCTGCTTGCTACCGGGAGCTGCAAACCGGTCCTTCCCCTGTGCCCGGGGCAGCTCTGCTACTTGAGAGGGGAGTCAACTGTGGCCAGAGGTGGTGGATTTACACCCCACAGTGGGCCACGCCGGGCTGACAGCTGGAACTCTTTGAGGCCTCCCTCTGCAGGGTGCGATTCTCATGCCTGCCAACACGAGGCCCTGAAGCGCAGCCTCATGGTCACGCGCTTGCCCGAAGCACTGTCGCTGAGGTCTGCCACGTGGCAGAGTGAGTGACAGAAGGCAGTCCTCCCTAGGAGAGGTGGTCTCGGCCCGTTGGCGGCTGGGAGAGTGAGGTGAAGTTGAATGGGGTACTTGGAAGAGGGGCTGGCTCAGCTCCCAGCAGAGGCACCTGAGGGCCCTAGTAGAGGGACGGTGTCCTCAGGCGGCCCTGAGGGGTACCCTGTTGTTCTGGGTTAGAGAAGAAGGGGACAGGTCAGAGGGCCAGAAGTTGGGGGAGGGCTGGGGCATATCACGAGAAGAGGCAGTGGGGAGGGTTGGCTGGAGTTTGTGGGCCAGGCTTGGGTCAGCTTATTCTGGGGCCAAGGCAGGGCCTTGTAGCTATGCCAGCTAGAGTTCTGTCAGGTGCCATGAAGTCCTTCGAATGGCCTCCCTCACCACCCTGGCTTATATAACAATAATGGGAACCCTTCTCCAGACCATACCAGCTCTGTGTGTGCACCTACCACGAGGCATCGAGGTATACAAGTGGGAAGAAACAGGCCCTGGGGGAGGGTCCACCACCTCAGAAATGCGGGGCCCTGGCATGGGAGGACCTGGGAGAAACAGCTGGGCTCAACAGCGCCATCACCTGCTGGAAACAATGAACACCGTGAAGTCTTCACTCCAGGAAGGGAACACACCTTCTTACCAAGATCACAGGAAACTCACCAGGATGGCCACCGTGGGAGCTGTAAAATACAAATGAAACAGAATAAAAATCATACAGTGCATGCTCTCATATCACAGTGGAATTACACTCAAGGGATCAATAGCAGGAAGGTGGCTGGAGAAGCCCAAAGCATCAAAGATGGGACAATTCCATCTAAATAACAGATGAATCACAGAAGACCGAGCCCATAGCAGTCACCCAACGTGGCACCTTCGGCAGCTGGAAAAACGGAATCCGTGAGACCCCGAGTGAGTAGAAGGAAAAGAAAGCTGGAGACGTGGATGAAATTGAAAACAAGAAATCGATGGACAGAATCCTTTGTGGCTGTTTATGGAAAGACAGAGTGGAAAAGGCCTGGCCCGGCTGGGACGGCGTGGACGCTCCGATGGCCGAGGAGCCATCACCACCTGCCTCCCAGGAGTCGACAGGGCGATGAGGGGATCCTAGGCTTAACAACCCGAAGGGTGTCATTTTTTGAAAGAAATCTGCCAAAATTCAGACAATCTGGGCGGACCGTGATCTGTTAAAGGAATTGAATCAATAATCAATAAACAGCACCAGAGAGTTTCCCGGCAGACACCTCCAGGCACCCACAGAACAAATCGTATCAGGAGCGATAATCTCAGGGAATCAGAGTCGAGACAACGCTTCCTCTGCTAGCATGAGGCCAGCATTAGCCCGGCACCAAAACTGCAGAAACATCACACAGGTCAGTGCCTCCCGTGAACGCAGACACAGAATCCACGGCCAGTATGGAGCAGTATGCACTGCCGGCAGGGGGATGCAGGCAATGGCAGGCTCAACATGTGAAAATCAGAGCGTGTGGGCCATTCCGCCAATCCAGAAGAAAAGCCACGAGAGCTGGAGAGGAAGTGTTCACCCACATGCTTCCTTCACCTGGAGGACCTCTGCGGGACCCCACAGCCTCGTGGGTCCTCGGCGGTGGCAGGCCCGAGGCTGCTCCCGCCAGTCCTTTCCACATCGCAGCAGGTCTCCCAGCTCTGGCGCAAGAAAAGCAAGAAAAAGGCGCGTGGCTTGCAGAGAACTGAAGGTGTCTTTGTAAATGCCCACAGAGAAAGTCCTGCAGTCTTGTGTGAAAGCCAGAACTCCTGGAACGAAGCAGCCCTGGCAGCGAGGGTGCAGGGTACGAATAAGCTGGCTACGCAGGAACCTGCCGCCGTCCACACCCCAGCAGCATTGGAACTTAACCTTAACTTAACTTAACTTAACTTCCAAGAACTGCCCCCAAAGCACCCCCCCCACACAGATCCAGCAAAGCGGGTGTCTTCTTGGTGTGACAAAAGCCACAATATGAGCACAGAAAGCCAGATACAGACTGAAAAGGTACATCAAAGATGGGTGACGGGGCCCCCGCTCCTGCCAAGGTCCATGCAGTAAACTGTCGCCCCGAGCTCATGAGCCTACCCTAGTGATGCACCTGTAGCCGACAGTAGCTCTGAGCATGACGGGAGCTTGTCCGTGGCCAGGGTAGCCCTGGGGCTGGCAGAGAACACGACTCCAGGAATCCAGGCGAGTGGCACAGTCTTTATGCAGGCGTCTTTGAGCCAGGAGGGGCTGTCCTAGGTCCAGATGGGCCTTTCCACACCCAGTGTCCTAGGGAGGGCACCTGGCAGTGAGAGCTGGATGAAGCCGTCCTGAGGCGCTCTTCTGTCCAGCCAGGCCCATGGGGAGGGGGTCTCCTGGGATATTGGAATGGGGCTGGGGGTGGCGGGTGGCAAGGGAATCCCGACAAGCAACGCTCAGGCAAGAGGAGGGGCTCCACTGAGGCTAAAGCCTTCAGAATAAGAGCTCCTCCGCCCTGGCTGCCGCCTCACCCGCTGTGCCCAGCTGTCCCGACCTCGGCACTGCCCTGTCCCACCTTCTGGAACTGTGTCCACTGAGCCCTCTCCAGCTCACCCTCACCCTGGGGCCTCCCTTATGCCAGCTGCCACCCTGGCGCTGTGCGGGGCTCCCCTAGTACTCTGTTAGTATAGTTTGCCCCCAGGTCCTCAGTACATGGCTGGTGTCCCCAGCGGGTCACAGGGACTGGACCTCCTCCTAAACCCCATCCCCTCCCTCACACTGTCCAGGCAGGGCACAGGGATGGGACCTCCTCACATACATACAGATATAGAAACATGCACACACACACACACACACACACACACACACCATCTTTTCCTACTGTCCAGTCTGGGCCAGGCTTGGCTGCCACTGCTTTGGGGTGTTGAGCCAGGCAGCCCTCTCCACCTGCCCCCCGGGTACTAGGCCTCACAGGTGAGACAAGCCCTTCCCAGGGAAGCCCAGCTGGCTGAAGGTGGCTGGCATTCCCAGCTTCTAGGTACCCATGGCCTCTGGGCATGGTTAGTTCTGTGCAGGAAATCCAGTGGGCTCCTGGGTGCTGCCAGCTGGGGGCTGCAGCTGCCGCGGAGGCTGCCCAGGCGGAGGCTGCCCAGGCCCCGCCTCCACCATCCTTCCAGGAAGACAAAGAGCAGTGAGCAGGTGCGGGTCTGTTACGTGTGTTCCTGACTTCTCACTGGAAGGCTCGAGGCACAGCGGTGAGCGTTTCTCCAAAGGAGGAACAGGTGTAAGTCAAGACACGCACACATAGAATTGCCCGTTTCCAAAGGCGGGGGATAAAGCGGCCACGGCTCGGAGATGACCACCTGCTCCTCACCTTATCTCACGGTGTGCCTTTGGCCGAGGTCCCTGGCCCCTCCCCAGCAGGCTCCCGAGGGTGGACGTGGAGCCCGGCCGCCTCCCATGGCACTTCCTCTGCTGGCTGGTGACTGCTGAGTGGTTCCTGCTTCGTGCTCCTGGTGCTCCTCCTGGGCTGGTGCTGGGGACAGGGACCCCAGCAGTCCACACGTGGAGAAGGTCAGCAGTAGCAGGGACACACGGGCACCTGCACTTCCTCCCGGCCGTTTCCCCAGCTCTGGCATGTTCACCCTGTGGGGCGAGCAGTGGCTTCAGTCCCGACCCTTGGCAGCCCTCTGCGTGTCCTGGGGCCCTGCCGTTAAAGGCCTGCTCTGGCTGCAAATCTGTAAGGACTCTGCACTCCCCAATGCCAGTGCTGCAACACGCCACAGATGTGTTACATGCCCACCAAATAGCTGACGGTTCCCTCCCTCAAGTGCCCCCAGTGTCCAGAGCAGAGTCAGGGGCAAGCCAGGGGTCTGGAACTCCCTGTCTCCCTCATGGGTGCAGGGGTCCCAGCGCTGGAACTCCCTGTCTCCCTCATGGGTGCAGGGGCCCCAGCGCTTGGGTCATTGCCTGATGCATACCCAGGTGCACTAACAGGGAGCTGGATTGGAGTGGAGCAGCAGGGATTTGAACCAGCGCTCTGCTGAGGGAGGTGGGTATGGCAAGCACGCGCTGTCTGCTGCTGGTGCTTATTCGTCGTGTTTCGGATGATTTTGATTCACCAGCCCCTCAGAAATGCTCTGCTGCTAACTACCTTTGTAAGACAAAAACCGAGGGCGCCCCGTGACCAGACAGCCCTGCCCCGCAGCTCGGCGTGGGCGCGCACTGCCTGGAGACAATAGACGCGTCCTCCAGCTCTTGGGAGGGACTTGTGTGCTTTAATTAAGAAGAGAAGAAAGTTTTCTCGCAGCATATTAATGACCTTGCGTGGTGTGCGCGGTGTTTGTTCCGGATGGCAGGCCGTAATTAGTGCAAGAGAGGAGCTGGTTTCTCAGCAAGGAGACGGCAACTCAGGGCGGCTCAGGGGGGCTCAGGGCAGCTCAGGGCAGCTGGGAGGCTGGGCTGAAGGCTCTGCTGCCATGCCCAGGTGTGGGAGCGGGTGGCAGGCAGGGTCACTTGGGTTCAGAGAAGAAAGTGCACCTGATCGTGGTCTCCCTCAGGGTCTCCTCTCACTGTGCCCTTTCTAGTGCCCTCCCGAAACACGGCCCTCCTCCTTCACTGGCCCCCTGGCATCTGCCTGCTACCATTCTGTCTCCATTTGCCAGCTGGGTACAGAGGATAAGGTAAGGCCGCTCCAGCCAGTAGAGAAACAGGCTGGGCTTCCTGAGTGCCCCTTGATTGCCTCCCGCTCCTGTCCCAGGTGACAGAGGTGAGGGACTGGTCCGGCAGTTGGCAGAATGCTCCAGTTGACATGGTGCCATGTGGTGAGAGCAGAAGAAGGCAGAACCCATGTCCGGAGAGGTTGGCATTGCTCAAGGCCTCTGGACAAACTCACTTCCCGCCATGAGCTTGCACAGCCCTGCAGGGCAGCACCTGCCAACATGGACGCCTGAGACCTCAGGGGGTGTGTCCTAGATGGCCCTCAACAGGATGGGGGAGACGGAAAGTGACACTAACAGGCGCAGTGACACTTCCCGGGCGTGGAGAGGGCGTAGGGATGACCTGAGGGAGAAGCGCCCTCACCGTCCCTTACCAAGAGAGGGGGTGCAGTTGATCTTGGTACAAGCGGCTGCGTACCACACTTGTCGGCATTTGCGGTAGACAGACTTCAGACGTGTGAGCGAGGCTGCTGTCCCGCTAACGGGGCCTCCGTTCATCGCAGTCTGCCCAAAAGGGCTTCAGTGCCAGAGAAGGTCTCTGCTTCAAGGTTAATTAAAAGACAATCAGGCTGGTTCACTGTGGAGAGGTCTCCTCGGCGCACGCGGGCCACCGCCAGTGTCAGCTTTGATTACTCTGAAGCCTGGCTGCTTGCCCTCCATCCCTTGAGGGCCCAGCTGCCCCAGGCACGCTTCACCCAGGCCAGAAAGGCCTGGGATGCAACACCGGCTCCAGGAAACTCTGTGGGGAAGTCAGTACTGCGGAAAAACAGCCTTTAAATAGGAAAGGAAGCTTTGCTGTATCTCCCAAGTGCACAAGGAGGCCTCAAGGGGTGATCTCCGCCAGGGGTACTGAGCACCCCACAGAATAACAGCAGAGAACTCAGCCCCTGCCCCCTCCCCGGCGGCCTCTCCTGCCCTCCCCAGGCCTGGGCAGCACAGCTGGCTCCCGCTCCTGGTCAGGGCTGTTCTACACGGCTCTGCTGCCTTTCACTAATAGGCAGCTTGCCAATCATGCCTAGGCTGGAACCAGAAGCCGATCCAGCTTAATTTTTCCTGGGAGGAATTCAATGCGGGCAATCACTGGAGAAGTCGATTCTCAGCTGGCTTCGGATGGCGGCCCAGCCTGTCAATGGACTAATTTCCCCAAGATGTTTAAAGACCGTCAACTCAGTCGGCACCTTGAGCAAGGATCAATCAACCCAAACCAGCTCTCCAGGCCCTGAGCCAAAGCACAGGGGCTCCGGGAGCTGGCATCTGGGAAACACACACAGAAAGCCACAACCGTCCCCCTGATGGACCCAGCAGTGGCGTGGAAGGATGTGAGCGGCCCACTGGGATTTCATGTCCCTGGAAATACCAGCCTGCTCGGCCTTGTTCCCAGCATGCACGTCCGTGCGCGCGCGTACAGACACACACACACACACACACACACACACACACACACACTACGCATGCACCTGTGTGCTCAGCTGCTCAGGTGCTGCATCTTAAAGATGCTCCCTGAGTGTGTTCTGGACCAGGGCCTGCTGTGCCTTCTCCCATGGGGAGCGTGCCCAAGCGGGTGGACAAGAGGATGTTGGGGTGACCAGTGAGGACCCCAGGCACTGTGAGATAGTTGTCCCCTTCTCAGCAGGCACAGCTTGCAGGGTGACAAGGAGGCAAGCAGAGGCATCACCCACCAGCGACCTGGCAGGCTGTGCAGAGGAGTCTGTCTGAGCTGCAGAGGAGACTCAGCCAGGGAGAGGAGGAGGAGGTGGGTGGGCTTGGGGGGCCCTTGGGGTATGCCTGAGGTGTGGATGTTCTGGAATTCTAGGTGTGGGAATGGGCTGTGAAGAGGAGAGCAGGTGTGAGTACACAGGTGTGAGGAGGCGAGAGGATAGGTGTGGGGCAGATGAGACGCAGGTGTGGCACAGGTGTGGGGCAGATGAGGCGCAGGTGTGGCACAGGTGTGGGGCAGGTGTGGCACAGGTGTGGGGCAGGTGGGGGGCAGGTGTGGGGCAGCTGTGGCACAGGTGTGGGGCAGCTGTGGCACAGGTGGGGCACAGGTGTGGGGCAGCTGTGGCACAGGTGTGGGGCAGCTGTGGCACAGGTGTGGGGCAGGTGGGGGCAGGTGGGGCACAGGTGGGGGGCAGGTGTGGCACAGGTGTGAGCAGTGCTAACTGGGCCCAGGAGCCGCTTCTCCCTCCTGCTGTGCACCACCCCCCACACCGCTGCTGCCTCTCAGGGCCCCCCTCCAGCGTGCTTTCTGTGGGACTGGCTTCAAACATGATCTCCCAGAAGGATCAGGTGGTTCTTGTTTTTGTTCTTTTTTTCCCTCCAAGTTAGTGTGGATTTATCTGAAGCCCATGTTCACAGTAGCCTGAAGATCAGGCAGCACATCCTCTATCAACATCTTCAGACCATTAGCTTGGACCAGCCTGTGGGAGGGTGACTGATGCTCATCCTCCCAGCCACCCACCCATTCTTTGGCTGTCCATCCACTCAACCAACCATTCATCAGCCAGCCATCTTTCCAACTGCACATCCATCCACCTCTCCACTCATTCACCTACTCCGTTCATGCTTTTCCTCACCAGCTTATCCACTCACCACCAACCAGCTCTCCATCCATTCATCCCCCACCCCCCCCCCCACCCATCCACCCTCTCCTCCGTTCCCCCTGACACCCATGAGCGGTGTCGGAGGTCCTGAAGGCTTTAGACTCCGTCCATGGTCCAGTTCTGAAGAGCCGTGTCCAGCACAGCGGCTGCTCTCCACAGCCGTTCGGCTGCCTCAACCTCAGGCTTGCACTGACAGTGGGTGCAGTGATGGGTGTGAGTAGATGAGGCCCTGGGGGCGGGGACACCAGGCCTCCCCAGAAGAGCTGCCCTGCCCTCCCCAGGAGCTCCTCTGAGCGCTGCGGGTTGCTGTCTACTGTGCAGTGGAGAGGCAGGGCAGGTGGGGAGCTACAGGGACTTCCTGGGCACCGTGCTGGTCCTTAGACCTGCAAAGGTGGCTGTCCAGAGTGGCGGTCCTCGGGCGTGGCGAGACCCTCATCTGTGCGTGATGTCCTCCAGAACTTGAACCTGAGTGTCCAAGCTGCTCATCTTGGCCTGAGCCCCGCCCTGGGGGGAGTGTGGAGCTGGGGAGAGGGCAGAGGCCTTAGTGCTGTGAGGGTGGCGTGGCGGCACAGTTAGCAGGCCCTCACTGCGCCTGAGTACCGACCCCCTAGGGTGGGGCTGCTACCCAGCATGTAGTGTCTGCCTGTAGGGCCAGGACAGGATTGAGAATGGGACCCTAAGAGTGTCCATGAAAGGGCCTGTCCATAGGGGCCACCTCTGCTTGGCAGCCAACAGCAGGTGAAGTGAGGAGCTGAGGCCAGCTGCCCTCATTGCCTGGCCGCCCTCACCTGGCCACACGTGGGGGTCCTGCTGTGCTGCCCTCACCAGGCCCTGCTGTCCTCAGGCCCTGCCCCCCACCTGCAGGCTCCTGTCGGGAGGGGCAGCCGCCTCTGCCAACAGCGTTTCGGAACAGGCTCTGCTCCACGCCATCCTTCCTTAGGGCTGTTTCTATGGCGATGGATCTTAATTACATTAAGTGTCTGGACAGCTACAGCACCAGGAATGTGGGCCGGCAGCTGCTCCACACTCCTAGCCAGTGTTGGTGGGTTCTGGCCCCATTCCCTGCCTTCATGTGTGGAAATGTACTGTGGGCGGCATGGTGCCTCGCCACCCGCTCTGCTCTCACACCTCTGTCCCAGATCTCCTTGCTCGGGCACCGTGCCTGGGCACCCGGCACGGAACAATGCGCACCTGCCAGTGTAGCCCTGTCCCCCTTGTCGCTCAGTCTCCAAAGGAAACCCCTCTCCATCTAGGAACCCTCATCAGCCTGCTGCCCTGGGGGGCTTCTTGCCAGGCTCGGGCTGTCCAAGGGTGCTGTGGCTTCAGTTCCATCTGGCCCAGCTGTGTCACCATTTAATCAACCATTTCAGACACCGGCCTGTGCCAGATCTCATGACCACTGGGTGCACTCGTCATTAACACTTCATCTAGACATTCAGTGAGTCCGTCCCCAAAGGCCCACACGCCCTGAGGCTGGGTCAAGTTCAAGGTCAGGAGTCCAGAACTCCAATGACAGGATCCCAGCTGCAGGGGCGGTCCTTGTGAGTGCCTGGGGCACCTGGCAGCAGGAAATTGGCATCAGAAATGGAGCTAGAATTGAACCCAGGTGCCCGGGCACAGGGGGCAGGGGGTGTGTGGAGGGGCAGGCTTCCCAAGCAACATGTTCAGCTGCTGTGCCGGAGCCCAGCGGCCAGCAGCTGCTCGCAGCATGACGGCGCACAGGGCTGCGCCTGACCTCAGCAGCTGGAGTGGTCACTTCCCACACACGCTGCATTGCTCTCACACCAACCAAAGCCAGTGGTCACTCCGGAGGAGTTCAGGATCAGTCACAATCACCTGCAGGTCATACATGGGCACTGGAGGGTCAGAGGTGTCCCCTGTGCCCCGATTCACGCAGTAACACAAGGCCTAAGGCAGAACAGTGCAAACACGGAGCTCCCGTGTCCCCCTGCACACACTCCTCCCCCAGGCGCGGCATGGGGACCTGTCATTCTCCTAAAGACCTTGATGAGAAACCCTCACATGGCCTGAAGAGGGGTGCGATGGGCCCCGAGGCAGGTGTGTGCAGTCTACACGCCTTGGGCTCTCCTTCCTAAAGGGCACATGCAACTGCCAATCAGATGAAGCCCAACGCCCCCTGGGAGCCCAGTGCTCACTAGCTCCTCCTTGCCAGGAGCGTCTGAATGCCATGGCTGCACCTCGCTCTCGCCTGCCCCGGGGGAGGGGGCGTGTCCCTTGCAGGTGCTGAGAAGACCCCCACCTGGTGCACGTGGACCTGGCATGTCCCCAGGTGGCAGGGTTTCCTGCAAGTACTCTGCACCACAGGGGCTGCTCAGGGGATCCGTTCTCCGCAGGGGGCTGTGGCCCTCACATGGGAGGCTGCCTCTCCGGCCCTGCGTGCGCAAGTCACCGGGGTTCTGAGCCCCTGCCTGCACCCCGCTGTCCCGTCTGCATGCCCACCTCTGACTCAGAGTGCGGCTGTGACGCTGGCAGTGCCCTTTGCCTGTGTGTCCTGGAACCCCAGCTCCCAGCAGTGCTCACACCTTCATGGCAGCAACAAGAAACAAGCCAGACTCCAAAATTGGCTCCTTCCCAGTTGTCATGGGAACGCTGCTAAACAGGCACGCGGTGGGTCTTTCCATGGGACACTAGTGACTTCCAACGAGGGGTTATTTACAGGGTGAGCAGCCGTTAGTGCAGGAAGAAATGTGGCACTGGGAAAGGCACAGATGTCAATTCACAGATGTGGGAGTCACGCCAAATCACGCACCGCGTGCCTGCTTAGGCGCTGGGCCCGTGGGTGACCACACAGTGCGTGCTTGCATATTCTCTGGCCCAGGGGTGACCACGCACTCCCTGCCTGCTTACGGCTCGGGCCCGGGGATGACCCTGGGCTGACTTCCAGCCTGGTTAGTTGTTGCCATGGGAATGAGGTCAACAGCAGTGCTCAGAACCAGTGAGGATCTGACATCCCAGGTCTGGAACAGACCTAGAGATGACGCTGAATTCATGACAACTTCTGCAAGACGAACAAGGATCCCTGGATGGGTTAGGAGGGCAGCTGGCTCAGGTGAGGGCTGGTTGGAACCACGGTGGGTAGGGGTGAGGGCTGGTCAGCGCAGCAGGTGCCAGAACGCAGGCTGAGATTTGGGGCTCTAACATGCCTGGGGATCCAGTGCAGCCTCTCCGGGTCCCTCTTCCTGCCTGTTGTGTAGCTGCCTCCAACAGGTGCCTCCTGCCCCTGCCTCGCCCCGTCTTCCCTGACTGCCCTCTACTGCCCCCCACCGTGTCCCCACTGCTGCCAAAGCCCCCGGAGGACTCCACGTGTTCGGGCTGCTTGGCAGTCAGGGGCAGCATCCAAGCTACCGCACCATCACTCTCCTGGTAAGGGCTGTGGGGGCCCTCCTCCACACCCTTTGTGTTTGAGCCCGCCCTCTCTCTGCCCTCTAGGCTGCCCAACACCAGCCCTCCACTCTGACACAGGCCCTGCAATGCAGCAGCAGCAAGCTCCCTCTCCGTTCCCCTTCCTGGGTGCACACCTGGTGCCTCTGTCCTGGCGGCTGTGGCTGCCCGGCGATGTCTCAGGGGAGCCAGCGGCCGGCCTTGACTTCCTACTGCGTGTGTTGAGGCTCCGAGGGCGGGGATGGTGACAGTGCATCCTGGCATGCCTGTGCTGTGCTCAGTGACTGCTCACTGGGTTGGCTCACCAGGGACTGGCTCCATTCGCACAGCACCAGGGAGGCCCGTGTCCCAGTCGCCCTCACCGGCAGTTCTCCGGAACAGCTGCTCCTGATTGCACTTGGCACGAGGCAGGAGGCCGAGTGTGTTCCAGTTGCTGTGGGCACCTGGAGCGAGTTTTGGTGCTGATCAGTAGCTACCAGGAGAGGAGCGGGCTGAACGGTAATCGCACCCCCATCCCAAGTCGTGCCCAAACCCTAACCCTGGCCTCCGGGCTTATTCCCTTCAAGGCCCTGGGAGCACAGATCTCTCTGAGAGCGACAAGGCATGCGCCACCAGGACACATAGACTTTTCAGGTCTGTGCAGCCAGTGCACACTGGCCCTGTGGGCATGATGTGACACCCAGCACCGGTGCCAGGCAGGCCCCTGCTCCAACTGCGCCCCCAAAACCTTGGTGGTCTCCGAGAAGACAGAGAGAGAGAGAGAAAGAGAGAGAAAGAAGGAGGAGGAAGGAAGAGAAGGGAGAAGGAGAGAGAGAGGAAGAGATCCGGAGAGATCTTGTACTTACGGCTGTCTCTCCAGGTGGCTACATCCACCAGGACAGGACCAGACCAAGGCCAGGAGCCAGGAGCATCTCAAGGGTCTCCCACGTGGGGGCAGGGTCCCAAGGTTTGGGCCATCCTTGACTGCTTTCCCAGGCCACAGGCAGGGAGCTGGATGGGAAGCGGGGCCTCCGGGACGTGAACAGGTGCCCGTATGGGATCCTGTATCACAGATGGCACTTTTAACGGCTATAACACAACTCTGGCCCCAAGAGGGGAGTTTGGAAACAGAATCACACACCAGAGCCTGTGGTTTCATTGTGTCCCCAGAACTGGCTGGGGTACATTTTAGTGTCAATGTGTGGAGATGGCAAGATGCGTCCTGGAAAATAAGTTGCAGCCGATCTGCAATGGACCCCATGTCTTGGGCGTATCACTGAGCGCGTGGAGGGTGAATGCACCAGCTGTCAGTTCAGAAAACTGAGCTCAGACCCAAGGCCACGGCCGGCTGGGGAAAGCGCTCCAGCTAACATACCTGGCTGTGTCCTCTGCCTGAGAGCGCCCCAGGGACCATGCAGAGAAGGAGGAGCCCCAGGTTTGCAGCGGGTAAGACAGGGCTGTGCCTCCTGCCTGGCCCCGGTGACCATGTCCTGAGTGCTGCCTTATAGCCAGCTTATCCCTGCACCCTCTGTCCAGCCTCAGAGGGCTGCAGCTGCAGGTGCCCGCTGCACCCTGCTCTCGGTCAGGTCACCTGCCCTGCTTCCTCAGACAGCTTCCTGCAGCCCACGCCCTGGGCCTCACCTGTGGGTCCCCTGGACATGCTGGGCGTAACCTGCCTGCTTGCCTGTGCTGCCACGGATGATCTAATGAGAGAAATGGACTTGATGAGTCCCACTTGCTCAGTTACTGTTGAATCTCAGTGGATGTTAGACAACAATCTCATTACGTGTTTATGTCTTCAACTTGATAGGCAAGAAATGAGATCAGGCCAGAAAATCAATTATTTTTGCAGAAATTGTCGTAGAAGACAAAACAATATCAGGAGACAAAGCAGTTATGATTAGGGCTTCATTTATCCAATGCCCACTGCGGGATGGTCACCAGGACCTGCTGTGGCCAGTCGGAGGCAGGAGCCACGCCCACCAACCCCACTCCTACCCTTTCTGGCCCTCGGTGGTCAGTGCACCCCAGGGGCAGGAGCAGAGCAGCTTCTGTGAGCCACTTAGTGGAGACTGGGAGATGCCAACCCACTGCCCAGGGATGCGAGAGCCAAGTGGAGGCTTTGTTCTTTCCTGGCTGTGCCTCTTCCGTGGGGCCCCAGGCCGTGGGGCTATGGGGCTGTGGGGCCTGTGAGGCAGAGGGGAGGACAGGCCCCACACCTGTGCCTGCAAGCCTGCTTCGTCTGCAGGCACTGCGTTCTATCTCAGGCTTGACTACCGACACAGGGGCCCGGCCTCTGCTGTCTGCCTCATTCCTGGTGCCTGGGCATGTGTGTGTGCACATGTCTGCTTGCATGTGCACATGTGTCGTCATGCACATGTATGTGTTTCAGAGAACGCCCCCAGGGATCCCGGCCTGCTTACCGCCTGCTCCACGCCCTGCACCCCAGCCCTCCCAGCCTCCTGTGAACGGCTCAGCTGTGGAGCTTGCCCAGCCCCGCAGCCAGTCGAGCTGCTGCTGGTTGAGACTTTGGAGCTTCTGCAGGTGCCGATGATTCCGGCAACAGCCGGCTTCCCAGGCCCTGCCGCCACGACTCCTAGGACTGCTGCCTCCTCCTGGCATGGCCGCAGGGGCAGGTGCAGCTGGGGCCAATGTGCCTAGGGGGGCGCCCAGGGGCGTCTGCAGGCTCCACCCCGTGACTCAGAGCAAGGCCAGCCGAGGGAGCGAGGGAGCGATGGGAAGCGTGAGAGCCTGGCAGGTGTGCTGTGGAGTCAGGCTTGGGCCTGGCTCCTTCTGGTCACAGCCTCACCTGCTCTGGCTGTGTCTCCTGCATCTCTGTATGCAGTGCCGACCTCCCAAGTGGTGTGGTTAATGTCGAGGGCTGGCGGACAGGTGGCCTCCCTGCAGGAAGCTCAGGGCGTCACGCTGCTGAGCCTGCGTCCCAAGGCCGGGCTGTGCAGGCAATCCCGGCACAGCTGTACTTACCCGGCAACTGCTGCACACGTTGGAGCATTCATGAAGTGCCTGCAGTGTGTTAGGGCTGCAGTCCTTCCTCTGGACTCCCTCGAGACGCCGGGAAGTGCAGCTGGCTGCCCTGCAGCTTCTGGCACCAGGCACACCAGCCACCAAGGAGGCAGAGACCGAGCCAGGAGCACCTGGAGCCCAGGCTCAGAGGAGGGCTATGGTCCACAGTGCAGAAATATTGCGTCTGACCGCTGGGGGCAACCCTGGCCCGGACACCAGAGAGCAGTTCAGGGCAGCCCGCGTGCTTCCAACACAGCGGAAGTGACCTTACTGAGGGGTCACTTCACAATGCAGTGTGGGTATGCATGAGTGTATGCGCGTGCCAGAACACACATAGATCAGTGCATGTGTGCATTGGGGCATATGTGTGTCCGCGTACATGTTCTTACTACATGTGTGTTGGTGTCTGCATGAACAGTGCCTCGTGTTGGTACACACATGTATCTGTGACATATGTGTTTCAGTGTGGTATGTGTCAGTGAACACGCACATTGGCACACATGGGTGTCAGGGCACATGAATACCAGTGATGCGTACCGATAGAGGTGTGTGTCAGTAAACACCTGTGCACGTGTGCGTCCATGCACCGTGCCACAGTGCACGCTTGCATCAGCATGTGTATGTCAGAGCGAGTGTGTGCATCAGATCAACAAGTCGCCCTAACTGTAAGTACATGCAATTCCTGCCAATTACCCTCTCCCAAACCCGGAGCTGAACTACAACGAACGGCTTCGTTTGGTTTCCTGTAATCAGTGCCGATAAAGGTTAATGCGCAAAGTCTACACACACACTTGTAAGCTCATTATGAATTTTACTATAAAAATGATCGATTTCAATTCAGTTCAGCGGCGGCGCTCGCACTACTAACAAGTGCAGTTCCAACCGAGTGCTGGCTGGTGTCTTGTCGAGCGAACAAGGGAGACAAGAGTGAGGCACAGATGTCATGGCAGCCAGCGGGCACCACACAGCGGGCACTGCACAGCGGGCACCGCACTGCCACACAGAAACGCCTTCTCAGCTCCCATGCTGCTCGGTGTGAGCAAGGACGGAGACAGAGCTTAGAATGAGGGGGTGCAGGCATGCTCCCCGGGACCACGGGATGTCCAGAGCACCCCTCGCCGTGGCGTCCACAAGGCCACGTCCAGCTCTGACCAGCAGCCTCCACTCCTCGCCATGGTGTCCACAAGGCCAGAGCAGAGCTGGCGCCCATGTCCAGCTCCGACCAGTAGCCTCCATCCCTCGCTGTGGTGTCCAGACTTTCATCTTGGCTGGTCCCAGCTGCTGGGTGGACACGGTTAGGTTCAGGGTGAGGGGCGGGATGACCATAGGTAAGGTTAGGCCGGTGGGGAGTGGCACAGAAGGCGCTGCCCAAGATGGGTGGAGGAGGCACTCCCAGTGTCTGAGCATTCGGTGCCCTGTGTTCAAGGGCCTTTGCCTCATGGAGTCCTCCATCATTTGGTTGTTGATAGTGATTGGGTTCAACTCCAGGCTAGTAAATGTCCAGGGTCAGCCAGCTCTGGAGGCTGCCTCTGTGTGGGGGGGGGGGGTTCCCAGGGGTCCAGCCAGCTCTGGGGGCTGCCTGTGTGTGTGTGTGCCAGCGTGTGTGGGTCCCAGGGATCCAACCTGCTCTGGGGGCTGCCTGTGTGTGTGTGTGCCAGTGTGTATGGGTCCCAGGGATCCAGCCAGCTCTGGGGGCTGCCTGTGTGTGTGTGTGCCAGTGTGTTTGGGTCCCAGGGATCCAACCAGCTCTGGAGGCTGCCTCTGTGTGTGTGTCAGGGGGGGGGTCCAGCCAGCTCTGGGGGCTGCCTATGTGTGTATGTATGCACTGGCCTGAGAAGTCCTGAGCAGGCACAGGAGGCAGATGCCCACCATGGCACGCCTGCGATGCCGGCTTCCTACATGAGCCTGATTCAGGCCCCAACTGCTTCTCTTCCTGTCCAGCTCCCTGCTAGTGGCCTGCGAGAAGTAGCAGAAGGTAAGCTGAGTTCTTGACCCCTTGCACCTGCATGGGAGACCCGGATGAAGCCCCTGGTCTCAATGCAGCCCAGCTCTGGCTGTTGCAGGCATCTGGGGAGTGAAACAGCAGACGGAAGATTCTCTGTAATGCAAATAATTATATAAACCTTTAACAGAAAGGCACCTTTGTGGCCACACTGTTCTGTGTGCAGTCTCAGGAGAGCATGCAGGAGACCAGCACCTGAAAGAACCCAGAGTGAAAATAGCAAAGTCACAGTTCCTGGCTGGGGGCCTGTGGGTCTGGGGGCACGTCCATGGAGGGGTAGGAGGCAGAAGCAAGGCTGCCCAGCACCCATGGAACCCAAAACTGCCCCTGGAGGTGTCCGCCGAGTGGGGTGAGGCATCTCCCAGGGCCAACTTCTGGAAACAGCAGCTACCAAGGCTGGGCCCCCTGGCAGGTGCTGTGCGGCCCCCACAGGCCGCAACTGAATCTCCAAAGCTGGAAGGCCTCATCTTGCCTAGGTGGGCTCTCTGTGGCCACTCACACCTCCATCATCACAGCGCAAGGGAGGCCAGGGGGCTCCAGGAGGGCGCGAGAGGCATGAGCTGGGCCCGACCTGTCTGCCAGCCAGGGTCTTGCTCCGCGTGGAAGCTTGGGCCGGCCTGCCTACCAGGGTCTCACCCCATGTCTCGGCTCCTAAACACTGTGGAAGCAGCGGAGCTGCTATTTTGGGTTCATACAGAAGGGGCCGTCTGTCCGTCTGTCCATGGGAATTAAGGTGGGAAAACCAATATTGAGTCAAAATGCGAAACTCACTCAGGAAACAATGAAATGGTTTTTAGTGGGAATTGAATGTTGAAATTGAAACGCATTCTAATGGGCTTGGTGGCCTTTGCTTGCGCTCCTCACATCATGGACTCATCTATTTCCAAGCCCTGCAAGCTCCGGCCTTCACCACGGGGAGAGGGCCTGGTATTTGCAGAATATTAAGGCTCTGATTAGGCAGCGCAGGCAAGCACACGTAACTGCGTAACTGCCTGGGGTGGGGTGCGGGCTGCTCCAGGGTGCAGGCTGCCGCAGGGTGCGGGCTGCCCCAAGGTGCCGAGCTATGTCTCCAGGCCTGGGACAGAGAGGAGGTGCTGGAGTCTTCACTGAGTGACCGGATGATTGGACGGTGGCAGAGACAGCTTTCGAGGTGCAGGACCCAGGAAGGGAAGCCCCCCTCCATGCCCCCAGGGTCCCCAACGCTGCCAGCCTCGCTGCTGTGCGGGAGGTGACTGGCATCCGACTGCTCAAGTCCTTGGGCTCCTGCACCCAGGGGAGCACCCAGCAAAACCATCACGGTGCTGTTGCTCTGATTATAGATGCAAAGCAAAGTCAGCCAAACCAACTGAACTCCCCTCAACTCCTGGCTTCCAGCCGGCCCACGCAGGCTGCTCTAGCTATCTGGGGACCCTGATAACTGGAAAAGAAGAAAGAAACATCAAAACTAGAGGGATGCTGCAGGCCGCTCCCTCGGGGTACCTGCTGCTGCTGATGGCACCTGGGACAGCAGCTGCCAGCCGGCCGAGAGGGGCACTGCAGGACGAGGGTGGCCTCACGGCCACCATGGCAGCGCCGTAAGTGCCGTGATTCTACACACCACTGCGTCCGCCTTGTAGATGCCCGGCCTCACAGTGGCTAACACAGACTCCCGGGGGCACCGAGGTGAGACACACACACAGCCAGGACCGAGAAAACTCCCTGACTGCACACGGTCTGCATACGCACCAGCACCGAGGCACGTCTCCCCGAAGTGGCCAGTCAGAGCAGCAGGGAGTGGATGGCCAAAGTGAGGACCGCACTCGGAGAGCCACCTGCCATGTGCCAGGTTCACCGCCCCAGCCTGGGAGGGGTGTGGGGTGCAGAAATGCCACAGCGATTCCACGTTCTCCATCAGACTTCCAGCATTTTTCCTTATTCCAAAGTGTGAGCTCTGTTTAAAATCTGTGTGCCTTGCTTCGTGTGTGTTCTGACCCAGTTAACGAGCCCACTAAGAAGTGTTACATCAGGAGTTTGAAATGGCAGGATCAGGCACCGCGAACTGACTGAAGTGGGGTGATCATACAACCGTTCAGTCCCGTAGCCCTGTGTCAGATTTCAGCTGAGCCAACATTCCCAGGAGGGCCCCTCCTCCACAAGAGCAAGATGCAAAGAAACAGTGATACTCAGTGACACTGGAGATGGGGTCTGACCTTGGCCCTTGACACCAGAGACGGGGTCTGGCTGCATCCCGTGACATTGCAGATGGGGCCTGACCTTGGCCCATGACATCACAGACAGGGTCAGACTCAGCTCCTTTATGGAAAACCCTGTGATGGTGGTGGAGCACACAGGGCGCTCAGAACGTGCACAACATGGTGGTTCCTGTAGCAAGTCAGCTCAGAGAGCTCCCATCTTTGCGCTCTGCAGAGAAGACCCTGAGTTCTGCTCTGTGACACCAGCCTGCCCTATAACAACATTCCTGCCCTATGACACCGGCCTTTGCTGTATGACATCAGACTCTTCTCCATGACATCATCCTTGTCCTGTGATACCAGCCTGCGCTATGACATCAGCCTCTTCCCTATGACACCACCCCTGCCCTGTGACATCATCCTGTACTATGACATCAGCCTCTTCTCCATGACATCTTCCTGTCCCAACATCAATCCTTGGTGCCTGGCATCACGCCTGCCCCGTGACATCATTCTGAGAGTAATGGATTCTCCCTACCACAGGTGAGTGGCAAGACGGCACTCTGAGGGCAGGGCAGTAGTCTTCCTGGCAAACCCAGGTCTGAGGCAAATGCATCTGGTCACACTCCGAGGCAGGGAAGACCTTTGACCCCTGAAGCTTTGCGTGAGATAACTTGACATCATGAGGACGTGAAGTGACACGTGCTCAGAGTGCAGCATGCTAGGAAGTTTCCATGTTGACCTTTTCCTGGGCCGCCGAAAGGCAGTCCTGTTGGTGAGGCCAAGGCCACCAGGCTGTGGTCGCAGAGCCAGGGTGCTCACACACCGTGGTGCGCGATGCCCTCGGCTGCTGATGTGTTTAGCCGGGCATAGCTGGCTGCAAGTGCAGGTCATTCGCACAGACAGTGCATGTGCTGCAGTTGTAGAGGCTGCACCCAGGGGTGGTCTAGCTTCTGCAACACCCAACGTGGAAGTGGACCCCTTGTCGCGGGCAGGAGCAGAACGCGTGGGACTAAAGGCGAGAGAACACATCTAGGGGTGTGTTAGGCTGGCCTTAGGGCATGGTCCAGCTCCGGGAGGTGCTGGGCGGCACGGGGGCCAAGCTCCCTGGTCTGGTCTGATCCTGTTCACCTGGATCTTCCAGCACCATGAGGACCAAGAAATTGGGAGCTCACACCCAAGGAACAAGGCCTCATCTTCATCCTGGAAGCCAGTTCTCTTTCGTTCCCCAGAGAACCATCCTGGAAGACAGCCAGTTTTCCAAATGTAAAATTCAGGGTTCAGTCTGCCTCTCCACTGTAGACAGCTGATTTCATCTCTGATCCCCGCCCCGGAGCAGTGGATGGAAATGACACAGGTTTTCAAAAAGGCTTAATTTATTTGAAACACACACACACACACACACACACACACACACACACACACACAGGGGCGAGGAGTGCTCGTTTCTGCTGGTTTGCTCCCAGACCGCCTGCATCAGCTGCAATAGGCCTGGGGTAAGCCAGGAATTCCACCCAGGTCTCCCATGAGGGTGGCCCTCACCTGCTGCGTCCTGGGGGATGCATCAACAGGGAGCTGGGACTGGAAGCAAAACCAGGCCTTGAGGCCAGGCTGTCTGACAATGGGCGCCTTCACCAGGGAGCCGCACCCTGCCCTGAGCTGCCAGCATTTCCCACACCGGGGTCTGGGATCTGCAGGCATTCCTCATAGAGCCCTGAACCAGTCAGTCACTTCCTGCCCAGCCTGAGCCACAGTGAGCCAACGTCTGCCCTCCCCTGCGGAAAAGGAGATGCCAGAGGGCTCTTCCATCCAAATCAATCAACATAGAGTGCACCGTAAGGTCATTCTGGTTTGAGTCATTCAAAGTTCTCAATTGTGATGTACAGAAGACTTATAGGATTTTTAGAAATGACTGTCGTGCCAACCCTAAGGAATTAATTGATCCAGGCAGTGATTATCAGCAGATGACTCCATTGGACGAATGATAGAGGGAGAACTTGACGCCGGAGACATTGAGCCAATGCCACTTGGAGCTGTGGATGGATCTCTGCTTCCCTGGCGGGTGGCGGTCCAGCAGGTCAGCACCCCCAGAGGTGAGGCAGTGTGGGCCACTCACCCTGCCACGCCGCTTGTTGCAGCTTCCTGCAACAGTGACATGTCTGCTGCCGCTGGCGCCTCTCTCCCGTGACAAAAGCCCGAGAGCCAGAGGTGCCAGTGGGAGGACACTCCACCCCCACGGGGTTGAAATTCTGGGGAACAATGGCTCTAACTTCTGGAAAGGCAGTGAATGCACAACACAGGAGAGCCACGCTTCCCTCGCGTGGTTCCAACGCCAACTGAATGACACAGGAGTCCAGCGGGTGAAAACAGGAGAGACAGTCCAGGGGACGGGAGCGGCTCAGACGCAAGGCGGATGTCTCAACAACAGAGGCCGGGCAGGAGCTACGACACGCACTCACAGCTGCAGGAGTGAACCACACCGTGGCTGACATTGATGAACACAAGGTAGTGGGAGAAGGCTTTCCGGAAGAGTGGATGGAATGGATCCGAGGGAGGAACCCTCCAGCCCAGCTACGTTAGAGACGTTACACAATCTGCTATTTCAGGAGTAGTGGCCACTGAAGGCACCTCTGGGTCACGAATCCCACTGCTCCCCCCTCTGCACAGGGTTCTCACTGGCCCGTGGGAAAGGGGCAGCTCCTTACGGCCCAGGCTGTGGCTCTCAGCTCTCGTGTACATTTGAGAGGGTCCTGGGCAGGGCCCTGCCTTCCGCAGGTGGGAGGGCATGCGTGGGGTCTGGTATCCAGCGGGTGCACGCAGGCACCTTGACTCACTTCTAGGGATTTCCTTCTTTACTGGAGAGACAGAGCCCTGCTGTTCCCTGGCCGCTTGCCTGGACACCTGCAGAGGTAGACCCCAGCAGAGGTGGACCCCAGCAGAGGTGGATCCCAGCAGAGGTGGACACCTGCAGAGGTGGACCCCAGCAGAGGTGGACCCCAGCAGAGGCGAACCCCAGCAGAGGTGGACACCTGCAGAGGTGGACTCCAGCAGAGGTGGACACCTACAGAGGTGGACCCCAGCAGAGGTGGACCCCAGCAGAGGCGAACCCCAGCAGAGGTGGACCCCAGCAGAGGTGGACACCTGCAGAGGTGGACCCCAGCAGAAGTGGACACCTGCAGAGGTGAACACCTACAGAGCTGGACCCCAGCAGAGGTGGACCTCTGCAGAGGTGGACACCTGCAGAGGTGGACACCTGCAGAGGTGGACCCCAGCAGAGGTGGACCCCAGCAGAGGTGGACACCTGCAGAGGTGGACACCTGCAGAGGTGGACCCCAGCAGAGGTGGACCCCAGCAGAGGTGGACATCTGCAGAGGTGGACACCTGCAGAGGCGGACCCCAGCGGAGGCGGACCCCAGCGGAGGTGGACACCTGCGGAGGTGGACACCAGCAGAGGTGGACCCCAGCAGAGGCGAACCCCAGCAGAGGCGGACCCCAGCAGAGGCGGACCCCAGCAGAGGTGGACACCTGCAGAGGTGGATCCCAGCAGAGGTGGACACCTGCGGAGGTGGAGGTGGAGGCGGGACTGGGCTGAAGCCGGGAGCTGGGGATCTGTCAAGATCTCCCGGTTCTTGATGGTGTGGGGGGCATCATCACGGCCTCGCAGGAAGCCATAGGTGGGAGTGAAGCCGGGGTCTTTGCGGGGTGGGAAAGGGGTCGTCTTAATTGCCAACCAAATATCTGCCTCTGATATTTTCTTTGTAAGAGAAAACCATCCCAATTACATTTTGTAATTTAATAGGCTTTGTGGAAAGCAAGTTATCAGTATAAAATGTTCATTTTTTTCTCTGTGATTTTTCATCCGAAATATTACACAGAAAAATGAGGACAGATTTAAATATGTAGATAAGGATGTTGGATGGATCATCTGTGAATCGCACAGAATGAGATGAGAATTCCCAGCCCCCCAAAATTCCACATCCAGGACACGGCGGTGGAAGATTCCACACCTGCCCACGAGGAGCCTGTCGGTCAGCTGCCAACACCTCTAGGGCGCAGTGGGTGTGCACAGCTGGGGGGTGCCCAGGCTGCATAACCAGGGAGACTCCAGGTGCTGCGCTTCTGGGCCTGTGGTGCTGGGGTGTCCCCCCGAAGGCTGGTGGTGAGATGGAGGGGGTAAATGCAGCAGCTGGGGATAGAGGCGTGGACCTGGCACCTCTGACACCATGAGTCAGATGAGCTTCGTGTCTTCCCCTGGGGCTTCTCAGGCGCCTGCTTTTTGAACGGGAGGCTAATGTGGACATGAAAGGCTGTCCAGCCTGGACCTGCGGGCAGGCTTATCAATAAAAACTTAGTTAAGTATCTGAAAGGCAGAGTTGCAGAGAGAGTGAGGGAAAGAGATGGAGAGATCTTCCATCCACCAGTTCGCCTCCCCAAATCCGCTGCTTCCAGGGGTGCGTCAGCAGGGAGCAGGACTGGAAGCGGAGAAGCGGGGACCCGACTGCCAGGCTGGGATGCCAGAGTCATAGGCAGGACTTCTCCTGGTCCGCTGCAATGTGGACTCCTGCGGTCATCCTGCGTTTCAATCCGCTCTAAAAGGTGTCTGAGGAGCAGACCTTAATTGCCCCTAGTCAGGTTCAAGTGCATCTCTTGGGCACAGCCCGTTGGACCTGCCCGAGGGGGCCCCTCTCTGCCTAAATTCAGCCCAGACAGCCCAGCAGATCACCGTGTGCTTCCCTGGCAGTGTTCAGGACACGGGTCTCCGTTCCGGCAGGCAGTGGGCAAGTCCACACCCAGTGCCTCCTGTGGTGCCCTGGGAGCCACCGCACCTGCTCCCTGGTGGTCCTGACTCCCACCCCTGGCAGGAGGTGCTCTCGCATCCGGAGTAGCCTCAGCTCGGGCCACTCTGCTGTTGTGGATGGGGCGGCAGCTGGGCACTTGGCACTTATTTATCACTGCTGGAACTTAATGATGCATAAATCCCCAATGATGAGGTCACAGCTCGCCACAGTCCTGGCTGCACAGGACCCACCCCGATAAGATGGCCCGGACATAGACAGGCCAAGCTCTCCTCTGCCTGCTTGGCCTGGCGCTTTGAGGAGCCACGTCCATCCTACACAGCATGGGAGAGGAGACACCTGTGGGGTGTGTGCTGTCCCTGTGGCCTTGGCTGGGGGACGGGTGCAGGAAGCAGGCTGGTCTGTGATGAGCCAGCACGCTCTCTCCCAGCACTGGACCTGATGACTCTGGCTTGGGGTTCACTTCCCGGTGCCAGGCTTTCAGGGGCTTGGCTTGCAGGTGATGCAGAGGCTGTTCTTGCAGGGTTCCCTCCTCCTTCTCCCCTTCTCCAGCAGGAGCCCAAGCAGGGAGCTTCCCTCCACTGGACAAGCAGGTGTCTCCTTGCTCTGTCCTTGGCAGCTTCCTCTTCCTGGCTGCCCTCCAGCTGCAGATCCTTCAGCCCCACTGAGAGTCCCACTCCCCCGGCCCCAGCCCTGCACCTTGACTCGTGGCTCTCCCTGTGCCTGACAGCTGGGTAGCAGGGAGGCACCCAGCCCCGGGGGTGTGCCCAGAGGGTACCCGCTGTCTCACTCCCCTGCTGTGCCTCTGGCTGTGGTCTTGTCTTTGCCCTGGGGAGAGCCATGTGTCTGAGCTGGGCCTGAGCTGGGCCTGTGTTACTGCAGGTAAGGCTCCCTGCTGTGGCGACCTGCAGAGCCCCACTGGAGGTCCCAGGGGTCACTCCCCTCCTGCCACCTGCTAACCACCCCCAGGGGTGCTCTCTTCTCCCACAGGCCGCACCCTCCCCCGGAAGCCTGCTTTTCACAAGGCTGCCTCGGCACCTGCCCCTGTTTTCAGATAGCCCCTGGTGGACCTAGAGTGTCACCACCATGTTACAGATGGGAAGGCTGAGGGCTGCCTGAGACACACAGGCTTTGCACCACCTCCTGTCCACCTGCCCGCGGCCTCTTGTCAGCTGCTCCTGTACAGGAACTCCTCGCTTGAGCACTAGGTCTCTGGGCCACACGCTGGCTGCCTCTACTCAGAGGAGGGGAGGTGGGAGCATGAGGAGGAACCAGGCACTGCAGGCCCCAGAGCTGGGGAGAGAGCTCTGAGCCCGCAGTTCCTGCAGCGTGGGATTCCCACACCCCGAGCCTCAATCCCGCCTCCAAGGCAGACCTTCGCCCTTTGGGGCTTGCAAGAGAGGCAGAGCAGATTTATTGGTGAAGTTTTCCTGGAAAATCTTGTTCGCGGGCAGCCAGGAGCTGACCTGTGGGAAAGACGGATGAGCAGCGTGAGTGATAGATTCCGCCATGACAGTCTGCTGAGAGCGCCTCCGGGGGTCAGCGCTGCTGGGCTGCAGCTGCCCACGCATGCCAGGCGCCTGGCTGCCTCAGCAGCGCAGCTGCAGACTACCTGGCCCGGGGCTGCGAGCCAGGGAGCTTTTCATTGCTCAGGATCACCAGGAGACACGTGTGTGTCTGGCCTCCCAAGCTTATATCTGGCTGCAGCGTCCAGGGCAGGAGACACAGGACACCGGCTGGCCTCAGGCGGCCAGCTGGCACTCCCATCGCCCACCTGGTGGGTGTGACCTGTTACCTCTGTGAGTGCCCAAGCAAGGCAGAGGTGAGCTGAGCGACCATGGGATCGTGTTAGCTTCCCCCCAGCGGTGAGGAAGCCGGGCTCCTACCTGGCCCTCTGCGGCACCCTGGCCCCTCACACTGCTGCTCCCCGAAGCCTGCTTTCTGACCCAGACTGCACTGGGCTGGGACTACCACTGGCTCCTGCTGACACATCTACAAGGAGGTTCCGAGAGGACGGGCTGGAATTTGCTTCTCAGCTACCAGTGCTGCTGGGTCTTTGGCTCTGTGCTGAATTCCCAGTCTCTCCTGGCTGTTTCTCAGGGGCCAGCCCATAGCCCTGTCCCTGGAGGCCTGTTCCACCTGCAGCCCACAGGGACCTCAGTAAACACAGCCCACGACAGCCAGGCCACGGCCGGTACTGTCCGACAGATACAGTGCCCTTAGCTGTGTCGCTATGCGTATGGACAGGCTGACCCTGGAGCTCGGTGGGAGGAATGGCCTGTGTCTCTGCTTTCCACACTTGGCCCTTGTGGCCCATGTGCTCCCCACAGCATCATGAGCGCTCCTGGAGGTCTCCCTCCCTGTGAGCATCTGAACCTGCTTTCCCAGCTCCGGACCTGCTCCCCACGCCCAGGAGACACCTGAGAAGCGGTGAAGGAGTGAATGGATACCTTTGGTGAAGCACTGGCCCCTGCATCCGTGCAGGAGAGCCGATGGTGCCCAGGCTCCTGGCTTCGCCTGGCCCAGCACTCACATCAGCAGGCATGTGGGGGGCGAACCAGAAGACGGAGCACCTCTCTCTCTCTTTCTCTCTCTCGCTGTCTCACAAGTAGATGAAGCTAAATAAAACGCTCCAGCAGCTCTATGAAGGACTCGTAACAGTTGCTATCATTTGATTCAGATGACATTTGTAAGGAGTCGTTAAGTGTTATAAGGCTGTCAGGTGGCCCCCAAAAAACAAACAGTTCTCTTCGCTGCCTCTCAGTCGGAGGGCAGGAAAGACAGAGCAAGCAAGGCCCTGTCCTCAGCCCGGCCGTGAGAATGCTCCGCGCAGGCTTGGGTCGCCCTGCCTGTCCTTAGAAACCATGACGCGGACGGAGCAGCACGGAGCCCCTGAATCCAGGGCTCCCCAGGGCAGCTGCTGAGGACTCTGGAAGACCCCGTGAGCTAACTGGCCCGCGCTGGAGCCGAGGGTGGCTCCCGGCTCTCCAGCTTCTTCCCAAACTCCTGCTGCCGTTCCCTGCTCTCTCTGGGGGGCACCAACTATGAGTATTCAGGTGGATTCTGGCCAACAAACCCAAGCTGACCGCTGTGTGTGATGGCGCGTCCCGGGGTCGCTCCGCGCAGAACAGCCTCTTCTCAGCTGTGGAGGAAGGCTCCGCAGGGGCGCTGTGTGGAAGGTGGGATCAGCCACCTGCTGTGGGAAGCAGGCTCCACCCTTGCTGCTGTGCTAGCCTGATGCTTCTGCCCACCAGGATCCTTCCAGGGGTGGCATTGAGCTCCGTGCCAACGAAGACGGCCTCGGGGGCCATCTCCTTCTAAGTTGGTTGCTTCAGCCACAGCCCACTCTGAGGCAGCATGGCTCAGCTGTAAGGTAACCAGAGCTGGGCTGGGCTCCCTGCCTCCTAGCATGGGCAGCAGCTCTTCTGGGGTCCTGGGAGTTTGGTAAACATTACAAGGGTCTGTCGAGGCCTCCCTGAGTGGACAGGCAGTGGGCCAGCTGGTGCAGACGCTGGTATGGCGGAAGACATCAAGTGGCGATTATATAGCCACTGGTTGGAGGTGGACTTGACACGTTCCATTAGACCCCTGCCCCTTTCTCAAAACCCTGCTAGGATGACAACAAAGCTTCCCAACTACACACCCCTGGGGGGATCAGGCGGTGACCCTCAACTTTGGGAGTGGGGAAAAAAACGCTGGGGGAGGGGTCCCACCTGGGGCCCAGCATCGTGCCTTGGGACCCCATCGAGGTGCAGGTCTGGAAGCCACAGGGTTACAGTGGGTGTCCTTGGTGCAGACGCTGGGGTTCCGCGGAGCTTGTTGCTGCCAGAGGACTGAGTGGGGAGAGCCCAGGGGCCCCTACAGAGGCTTGGGGCACGAGCAGAGAGCAGGACATGGGGGCCTTGTGAAGAGGCACCTGGGAGCTAGCCTGTCACCTCAGCGTTTGTTCTCTTCATTTCCACATGGCCCAGGGATAATTCGCCTGTCCGTTCTATAATCACTTAATTGGAGACTCCGTCACCAACTTGGCAGCTTTGTATTTCCCACTGGAAGCTCACAGGGCCGTAAATTCACCCCCCAAGCTGTGCTCGCTGGATTATACTATTATTCCAGGTAGCGTCTTTACTCTCTCACCCCCAAATATTTTTAATTTTCATGAAGAGTCACTCTTGACCTGCAAGTTATTAAGTGCTTTTTAAAATGTATGAGTCTTGTTATGAACGCAAAGCCGTACGGCAGTGGGAAGGCGTGGTGTTCAGGGGAGGCCGACGTGGCATGCAGCCCCCCTTGGTGTGCAGCCCCCCTTGGCGTGCAGCCTCCCGGGCCCAGCCGCAGGTGGGAGAGCTTGCCGTCTCCCGTGATGAGGTGAGGTGATCTGCAGAACATGTTATAGTTTTAATGCCGGTTTTCAGAGGCTTTCACCATGTTCATCCTTTGGGTTTGATTTGACGATAATTGAGAACAACATTAAAAAGCCACACAACGCCATTGCCCTCTGCAATTTTAAGTTTTCTGGCTTTCTGAGTTTGAGGGGTGTGTGTGTGAGTGTGTGTGTGAGTGTGTGTGTGTGTTTTCCAAGCGCAAAGGAGTTGGGAAATGGCAGAACCTTCTCCTGAGTGCTGCTCCCCTGGTCCCTGCTGCAGGACGCCTGTAGATTTAATTCCCTGTCTGCTGAGCCTCCCCGCTGCTCGGGCTTCCTCGGTGCCCTGGGCTCCTTGGCTTAGCCCTGCTGGTGTCAACATTTGCATGCATTTGCCCCAGCTCGGGGAGACCAGCACTTGGTGTCTGTGTGCCCAGGGACTTGAATCTCATGTGCACAGGGGCTGTGGGCGCAGGCGGCTTAGCGCGTCTGCTGAGGCTGTGCTCATGGCACTGGCTGTGGCTTTGCTCCCACCAGGAGGCACAAATCATGGGGTACCTGCTTCAGTGGCCAGACCCCTGTGCTCTGCCGACAGTCCCCAGGCTTCTCAGGTCTTGGGCACCTGGGCTTCCCACCCCCAGAGCAGTTCCTGAGTTAGTGGGCAGCAGGAATGGGGACAGGACACCGCCCTCAACTGGAAGTGGAACCCCGGCTGCTTTGCTCTGTTCTCTTTTGTTGATCCGGGTCACCAGGACCAGGTGTCATCAGGGCAGGGCATGAGGTCTTGGAGACCCCCTGGGGTCATCTGGGGGTTGCGCTGCCCCCATTCTCAAGCTTTCCTTCTCTGAGCACCTTTGGCTGCTCACCTGGAGCTGGGGTTTTTGGGTTATTTTGGGGCCCCCTGAACACCCTCATTCCTCTGTGGTTGCCTGTGCTCTGAGAATGGACATGATGGCTCTCCAGCTGCAGGAAGCAAGGAGCACAGTGGTCATCCTAAGACTCCAGCCCCAAGCTGTGACCTGTCAATCCAAGAGCCAGTGCCTGCAGCTTTCCGCCCCCAGAGCCCACCCACCCTTGCACGACTGGAAAAGCCACAGGCATGGTTCATCTTCTCACACAAGATCCTCTCACACCATGAGCATTTGTGCAATCTGAGTTCCATCACCCCCACAGCATCTGTGACATTCATACTTGTGTGATTATTAGCCAGGGTTCCCAGAGAGTAGGAGCCGATGGAATAGATGGATGGATGGATGGATGGATAGCCAGGTAGATAGTTAGATAGGTAGGTGTGTAGATAGTTGGGTGGATGAATGGGAGAGTGGGCAGATGGATGGATAGATAAATGGATAGAAGGATGGGTGGATAGATGGATGGGTGGATGGATGGGAGAGTGGATGGATAGATGGATGGATGGGTGGGTGGATGGATGGATGGATGAATGGATGGACAGTCAGGAAGATAGTTGGTAGGTTGATAGGTAGGTCTTTGCATGGTTGAATGGATGAATAGACAAATTGTAGAGGGGGGTTTATCAGTGGGGGCACAGCTCACTGGGTCCTGCAGGTGGAGCTATCCCCACAATAGGCCACCTTAAGGATGAGAAGCCAGGGACACTGGTCATGAGGGTGAGTTCAACCCTCAGAAGCAAGGACGGTGATTGTGGGCTTCTGATACAAAGCCAAAAGCCTGAGGGGTGAGGCTGCAGGCCTGGTGCAAGGTGCGGTTAATATGAAGAGCTTGCAGATGTGCAAGCTAAAGACAGGAGATGAAGGGTATTCCAGCTCCAGGGGAGAGAGGAGGAGAGAGAAGGTGAGAGAGAGAACATTTGCTTTCTTCTGCTTTGCTTCTTGCTCAGGGCAAGCTCCAAGACCCTGCTGGCATGTGTCTGCACTGAGGAGGGACTCTGGCTCGGTACACTGAGGCCAACACCAGTCCAGTCACATGCCCGGGGAGACCCAGCCAGCCAGTACTGAGCTCTGGCTCATGGCTCGGGGTCCAGCCAAGGTGTCGCCCAGGATGGCCCTTCACGCATTCTGTTTTCGATATCAATTACATTCGCCACAGCATCAGAGAGACACACTTGGAGATAAATCTAATCAAATCGCAGCTTACTCACACAGTGAAATTCATAAAGCCTGGCTGAGAGAACTCAAGGGTCTAAATAAACCGTGAGCTGCCCCGTGTCCACAGATGTGGTCAAGGGGGAAATTCTTTTCGAGTCCATCCATAAGCGCAACATGAAACGTCTCAAATCCCAGTGGTTTCTGTGTAGAAACAGAGGCCATGGTGCTAAAATGCTTACGGAAATAGAACAAACATTGGATGAAGAGAATAACGTTGGAGAAGTTGCACTACTCTCTTTCAAAGCTCAGAATATAATCCAAAACAGTGAAAATAATGTGGCTTTGGCTCCAGGGAGCACGTGCAGGAACAGATCAGGTTCCAGTTGTAGCCTTACGTGTACCGTCTGTGAATGTTTATAAAAATGCCAAGGTAATTTCTTGGAGAGAAAGCATTTCCAACAAACGACACTGGGACCACAGACACAGCAGCTGAGCCTGGGGAGCCCCTGTGGATGACAGGGGCTCAATGCAGAGGTCAATGCAGTGACACATGGCAGATGGGGGCTTGCCTGGAGCAGGTGTTGGCTCTGGCAGTTAAGGACACACAGACCTGAAGGAGATCTGATGGGCCATGCTTTGTGGTGGACAGATTCTCTAATTCTGCAAATGAAGACATGAGGGCACTTCCCAGGGCTTGTGGAAAACTATTCCTAAAGGTTCCCCCCTGCAGTCTGCAGCCCCTCATCTATTGTTTGGTCCCACCTGTTTAGGGTTGGTGGATTTCTGGCTGTTCCTGAGCCCGGGCGTGACTCCCTGGTGCTCCAGGAACCTAGGGTGCAGGCTGCGGATCTCGCAGGTGGGTGGAGACATGGTCCAGCTGCTGTACGCTGACGGCCACTTCCGCGGCCCTTGAAAATGGTGTTTCCTCTTGCTGCCTCTTTCTGCACCCATGGGGTGAGGGTGCTGCGGAGTCGACCACATCCAGCTTGTTTTTCACAAGTTTTATGTGTTTTTTGTGTTCCATCAATTGCTGAGAGCGGTTTTAGAGTCCCTAGCCCGCGGTGCGGGTCGTTCATTGGTTCTCTCAGGTCTGCCGCTAACTGCGTTCGTATATTACGGTTATGTCTTTGTCTCCTGCCTCGTGATGGGATCTTCCTCTTTATTTCCGGCTGTGATTCTCCTCTGGGACTCTGTGCTGTCTCACGCGATTACAGCCACACCAGAATTCATATGTTTACTGTTTTCAGTTTATCTTTTCCTTCATTTTTAACTTTGTAAAATGATTCGCATTCATACTACAAACTTTTCTCTTGTAAATGGCACTTAATTGGGCCTGGTGTGATGGCTCAATTGGGTCGTTCTCTCCTTGCAAGCACCAGGATCCCATATGGGCGCCGGTTCACGTCCCGGAGGCCCCGCTTCCCATCCAGCTCCCTGCCTGTGGCCTGGGAACACAGAGGAGGACTGCCCAAAGCCTTGGGACCCTGCCTGCGCGTGGGAGACCTGGAAGAGACTCCTGGCTCCTAGCTTTGGAATGGACCAGCTCTGGCCATCGCAACCATTTGGGAAGTGAACCAAGAGATGAAAGATCTCTCTTTGTCTCTCCTCATGTCTCTGCAACTCTGCTTGTCAAATTAAAAAGAAAATAGATCTTTAAAATAAACACATACTTCAGCCTTTTCTGTGTATTCTGGTAATTCTGTCTTCTCATTGGCATATCATTTCCCATGAACAGTTCCCATAATGACTGGTACAGCGGAGTTCAGTATAACCTCTGTGCTAGTTGGTGCGCTTTATACTGTGTCCTTCATTTCCTTTAAAAAAATTATTTATTTTACTTGAAAGTGGGAGAGACCGAGAGAGAAGCATATTTTCCATGAATGGCTCCCAGCTTTGGCCATTGTAGTCAACTGGGAAGTGAACCAGTGGGTAGGAATTGTCCTTCCAATAAGTAAAAGTGAGTAAAACAAGAACTTACATTAGGGAGAGCTTTAGCCCAAATCCAAGAAGTCATTGTTTTATATTTTCTGTTCCCCTTCAGGAATTCACCTTGTACTTTTTCTCAGGTGGTCTCTCCCTCTCTCTCTCTCTCTCTCTCTCTCTCTCTCTCTCTTTCTCTGTGATTCTGTGATGCACTTTGAGATACTGGCCGAACATGACAGCTGTCACTCCCTCAGCTTTTCCCAGTGGAGCCCCAATTCCAGCCCCACCAGCTGGAATCCCTGGGGCTCAGGCTGCGCCCACTCCCAGTCCCTCATCCCGACTGTCCCGGTTCATGCTGACATCCCCGTGTGCCTCTGACACGTTGTCTCCACACCCTTGCAGGGCGAGGTTTCTGTTCTGTTTGTTTCCCTTGCAATTTCCTTGCTGCTTCCATGCAGGCTTCGAGAATATGGTCCCCGTCTCCGTGGCAGATCCCATGGGGATGCATGTCAGAACTGGATTGGACAGAGGCAGTGTGTGTGGCTAGCCAGCCAAGTGTGTAAGTTACCACGTGTGTGTGTGTGTGTAGGAGCTCCGTGACAGCCAACCATTCAACCACACTGTCCACCACACTGGAGTCATGCCACCCAGTCACGCTGCCCAGCCCTGCCGCGCAGTAGTGCTGTCCAGCCACGTCATCCAGCCACACCGTCCAGCCACGCTGCTCTAGCCTGCCCCTGGTCTCCCTCTCAGGATGCTGACCCACTCATTTTGGGGGCTCTAGGGTGAGAATGCATTTACCCCCCCACCCCAAACACACACTCAGAATTCAGCAGAATTCACTGCTGCCTCACGCTGAACCCAGGGCCTCGGTGTGGCTGGTGGAGGTGGCTGTGGGTGGCGGATTGCACAGGAAAGGGGAGGTCTCTCCCAGGAGGATGCTCCTGCGGCCTCTCTGTTCTTGTGGTGTAGTTAGATGAGGAAAGCAGACCTCTCGCTCAGATGCCCCGTTGGCAGCCTGAGTGGGCTTCCACATTCCTTTGTGGTGTAATATTTCTGAGATGTGGAAGGAGCTTTCTCAGCTCATTCCGACACCCGCGATGTTTGGCTAGGTGCGTCAGGCTCAGGTCAGCGTTTCTGATCATTAACACACCCTCCAGCCCCGGCTTTGCTGGTTTCCCTCAGGTGTCATTGTTCATGTATCCTGTGCTCCGCCCGCCCGCTCGCCTTGGCTTTGAGCTCCTGTTCTGTTGCGGGATTCTCACGTTGCCTGCGTCCATCACGATTCTGTTTATTATTCTTGGAGGTGCATTTAAGGCTATTGATTCCCTGCTCAGTGTCTGCCACTCTGTAACAGCACCGTGGCTGCCTCGCGATGACAAGGTGCGTCTTGGAAATGTGTGGCCTCATAAGAGCTGTCGCTTACAGGGACTCAGCAACGTCGGAGCTCCTAAGACTGTGTTCATATCAACCACTCGTTCTCGCCTGTGGCATTTATTGGCAAGCAGTTGATATCTCACAATACACACAGAGAGACAGAGAGAGAGAGAGAGGAGGGTGCACAGGAACCTCCAGTGTTCATGGGAAGTGAATTGAAAAAACAAGCTTATTTTCAAGAATCTTGCCATGTATTGAACTCCCACTGTAGGGCTCATTTTCCTCGAACCTTTTCAAACAAATCGATACAAGAATTCTGGGGGCCTGTGGTGGTGACTTTGTATCATGAGGTTGGTGTTTCAACCCCAGGTTATTGGGTTTTTTTTTCTTCCTTCAGCTTCCTTCCCCAGTTTCCCTTCTGGCAGCTGTTGTAGTCTGTGGAATACAGGCACCCTCTGGGAATTTTGGCCTGTTGGGTCAGAGCCACAGGTTTGCTAGGCTGGACCTCTCTGTTTCACCCACGTCTTAACCCTGTGCGTGCCTCCGTGGCCTTCCCCCATGGCCTTCCCCGTGGCCTTCCCCCGTGGCCTTCCCCCGTGGCCTCCCTCCACAGCCTTCATCCGTGTCCTCAGCCATGGGCCTTTCAGTCTCCCCCTTGTGGCCAGACAGACCCTCCCAAGTCTGTGCACATTGCCTGCGCTGTGGGATCACTTCCTGCTCACACCCTGCAACTGTGGCTTCTGCCTCTCGCCCCTGTTGTCATCCTGCCCCTCCCCAAGTCCTCTGACCCCTCCCCCACCTCAGGCCACCACCAGCACCATCATTACCTCTTCAGAGTCCTGGGTCACACTCTCCCAACCTGTCCCTGTCCCCACCTGCTCTATCACACACGGAGGGCCAGTCACAGCTGGCGTGGGCAGCCATCCTCCTGCTGTCACCATGCTGGGGGTCTTAGCTACACCAACACCCACTGCAGTGTGCCCCTCTCTGCCCTCACCCTCAGCTTCACCCCACACCCTGTCCTCTAGCTGGCCATGCCCCTTGAGTATAAGTATAGCAGCCTCTGCGTTCAACCAACCACAGCCATACACCCAGCCCGGCAGGCCTGAGTGCCACAGGGCTCCCTTCTTGGTGCCGTCCCCATGCAGCACCACCTGACCCAGGGGCCTAGTTGTCGGCAGCTGCTCAGCGGTGATCAGGGATGCTGGAGTGTGCAGGCAGTTCCAGCAAGCGTCTGTGTCTGCATTCAGCTGTTCCTCTCAGACCTGTGCTTGCCTGCTTGTCCTCTGGGGTGTGTGGGCAAGGCTGCGTGCAGCTCCCAGTACGGCGCTCCACACACTCATGTCACTGCTGGGTTTACAGAGCCTGTCTGTGTCCCGTTGTGGTTTGCTCTGTGTCTCAGAACACAGGCTCCCAAGGCAGGGCACCTCCTCTCAGGCTGAGTCTGTCCGTGACCAAGCAGAAGAGAATGAACCCAATGAACAAATGACGGATGAAGTGACACCTGTCTTCAGGTACAAACGCGCAGTGAGGCTAGCCTCTGGATGTGTGTCCTTCTCCTGGTCTGGAATCCCCAGCTGAATCCCAAGGCCCTGGGCCAGGCATGCAATGACTCATCCTGGCATCCCCACCGTCTGCACCAGCCCACATGCCCGCTCAGGAGCTCTCGGCCTCCCTGACCTGTGCACACAACACCTCACCAGCTCTCAAGGGACTGGGTCCAGACCTAGGACTCACTGTCACATGCTGCCAGCTGGCTCCCAGATTCCTCTCCACTCTTCTCTTGCGGTCTGCAACATCTCTGTTTTCCCTGGATGCTTGGTCTCATCAGAGCTGCTGAGATGTGCCAGGTGCACGGCTGTCACACGTGCTGGGGCTTGTCACCGTTGCGTTTTTGGCAGGTGCACTGGCTGTCCTGCCCCTTCCCCACCCTGTGGGCGCTGCGGTTGAGCAGAAGCAGCCTGCCAGGAGCTGTGCCCACCAGGACCTGCTGGGCCGTCCCAGCAAGGCCCCACCAGCTCACAGAGGTTGCTGTGAAAGGGTTTCTTGGGCCAGACCTGGGTCCCCCACCCTGGCCTGGGGCAGCTGTGACTCTGACAGTGATTAAGAAATAGGTGGCGCTTGTGATCCTGAACCCTGTGACCTGCCACCCCAGTGTGATGAGCTGGAAGCTGCCCAGTCGGCTCCCCGTTCCAGCCCCCAGTGGCTGGCAGGCTGCTCCACTGCAGGCTCAAGGTCCAGCTGCTGTTGCTGTAGCCTGGCAGGCTCCTATACTGCAGGACCATGGCCCAGCTGCTGTTGCCACAGCCTGAAAGCCTCACTGGGCATGTGCCTGCTTCCTGCTCCTGTGAGCGGCCGCAGATGCGGGTGGAGGCTGCACCCAAAGATGGAGGTGTGAGCAGGGCTCTCGCGTGCCTCAGTATCCCTTGGTGTGTGGGTGCCCCTCCCACCCCGGCCAGTCACAGTATCCTCCCTCATACAAGTCTGTGTCTGTCCTCATGTTCCCCTAGCCCCCCACCCTGGGCATGCCCGTGCCTGCCCCCATGTTCCCCCAGCCCCCTCTTCTGTGCATGCCCGTGTCTGCCCCCACGTTGCCCCGAACCCCTCACCTGTACATGCCTGTGTCTGCCCCCGTGTTCCCCTAGTCCCCTCTCCTGTACATGCCCGTGTCTGCCCCCACGTTCCCCCAGCCCCCTCTTCTGTGCATGCCCGTGTCTGCCCCCAGGTTCCCCCGTTTCCCCGGTCCCCTCACTGATGACCTCCCCCTCCCCCACCTCCTGCATGTCTATGTCCACATCCATGCCCGCCAGCCTCCTCTCTGATGACCTCATCTGCATGCCACCCTGGAGCGCACCCTCGGTCTGCAGGGGGCATGGGTTGGCTCACGCACTGGGCACCCTGGGCTGCCTTGGTTCTGGCAGTGACTGATGCACTGCTTCCTGCCCCCAGTCTCTGCCTTGGGCTTGCTAATGTCGCCCCACTGAGCTGGTGCAGTCTGCCCCAGTGCCAGCCTCCCTCCCCACTTTTCCTAGTCCCAGCCGGAAGGCTGCGTGTCCCTGGGGCCTCCATTCTAGGCTGGCATCGCCCCACGTGGTCCTCCTCCTTCCTAAGCTTCTCAGAGAGCTTCATGGAGCCCTTGAGCTCTCCATAGATGCTCCCCTCCCCCTCCGGCAGCGCTTGCTGGCACAGCTCACGCGCTGTTGAACACAGAGTACACTCAGCAGGCAGGACAGGGGAGCGTTCAGGAGTTTATTGATTTGAAGCAGACGAATCGCTCTGTGAGAATCTGCGAAGGAGCAAGTTCCCGGCACTGGGCGATGACAGGCTGCGGGGCAGTGCTGGGGCCTGGCCAGGACGCTGTCAGGTAGAGGTGTCCCAGGGGTGTCGCCACCCCATGTGTCTTCTTTCCCTTGTGGAGCACTCCAAGGGTGCACATGGGCTCAGCATGGCCCAGCATGCGCTCCAGGAGGGGGCAACTGCTCCAGGCCCGGCAGGAGGGCTGGAGGGCAAGGAGGCTGGGCTGGGGCGGGAGCCACGCTCCTCGGCAGTCAGAACAACCTGCTTCAGGAGGGTGTGGGTGTGAGGGAGGTGGCTGGCACCCAGCACATCCCACATCTACTCCCATTGTGTGGGGTGAGGCTGGCACCCAGCACATCCCATGTCTGCTCCAGTTGTATGGGTGGGTGTGTGGGGTGGGGGGCTGGCATCCAGCACAGCCCGTGTCCACTCCCATTGTGTGGGGGTGTGCGGGTGAGTGGGGGAATGGCACCCAGCACATCCCACATCCACTCCCATCATGTGGGGTGAGGCTGGCACCCGGTAGCTCCCGTGCCTGCTCCCATTGTTTAGGGGTGTAGGGGTGAGGTGGGGGGGCTGAGGCTGGTGCTCGGTACCTCCGTGCCCGCTCCCATGCCAGCTTCCTTCCAACACACTCCGGGAGGCAACACATGATGGCACACGTGCTGAGTTCACCCACGTGGGAGAATTGCATCGGGAACGCCGCTCTCAGCCCCCGGCTGGCCCAGTCCTGGTTGTTGCAGGTGGATGAGAGAACTTTCTGTGTCTCTCAAATAAACAAAGTAAATCAATTTAAAACCTAAGAAGGCAACGCTAGCATCTCATATCTGAGCTGCGTGGTGCCTCGGCTCCCCTGCTTCCAATCCAGCTCCCTGCTCATGCCCTTGGCACAGCAACGGTGGCTCAGAAGCTAGGGTGCCTCCCACCCACATGGAGGGGCTGGTGGAGCTCCAGGCTCCTGGTTTCATCCCAGCCAAGCCTCGATTGTTATACACATTTGGGAAGTGAACCGACAGATGGAAGGTCTCTCTCTCATTGTCATTTGTCTTTTAAATAAATCTTCTGAATGATGGTTGTTATTTTACAAAGTTCTTTCTTCTCTTCAAACTCCCTGGGTTTTACTTTACCTTGTACAGATCTGAGGGAGAGAAGTGGGGATCACCTGTCCAATGATTCAACCTCCGCTTATGAAAGCCAGGACTGGGCCGGGCCAGAACCAGGAGCCTGAGAACTTAGTCATCTGGGCCTGGTGCTTGGGGGCGGGAGCCCACGTGACTGAGCTGTGAGAGGCTGCCCCTCAGGGTGGGCGTCCACGGAAGCGGGGCTGGGAGTGCAGCCTAGGCACAGGATGTGAGCCACCCAAGTGCTGTTGGGGGTTTTGGTGTGAAACGAAGAGTGTTGGAGAAGGGAGGTGGACAGAGAGCTCTTCCACTTGCCAGCTCATTCCCCAAATGGCTCTAACAGCCACGGCCAAAGCCAGGAGCTTGGAAATCCATGCTGGTCTCCCCCAAGGGGCAGGGGCCAAGTACCTGGGCCATCTTGTAGTGCCTTCCTAGGTGCACTAGCAGGGTGCTGGATGGGGAGTGGGACAGCCAGAACTCAAACCTGCCCTCCTTGAGGGGTGCTGGCATCTCTGGCAAAGCTTCACGTAGAGTGGCCACACCGGCCTCTGATCAGCGTGTGAAGTGCTGCACCAGTTACGGCCAGTTCCTACGAAGCTCTTTGACCAAGGCCTGGCGAGGTGGTGTGGTCGGCTCCACGGTGCTCTGCTGCCACAGAGCCAAGCTCAGGAGCGGGGGCGAGCTGGCCCAGCAGCCCAGGGCCTCTCCCCTGCCGCCCTGCTGGCTGATGGGTAAGAGCCGGGCAGCTCCCATCCTGTCCCTGCCTGGGCGCACACCTGCTGCGGCCTGATCAATATCAGCTGGGCTTCACTCCAGCAGAGCCCGTAGGACGGTGCGCCGCAGAGAGGGCGCTGCCCCGCATCAGCCTGCCCAGTGCTGACACCTGCCAAGGCCCCTGGCTGCTGCTAATTGAAGGGTGCCAGAGGTTAATGGCAGAGCCCAGCGCACCAGGGACAGAAGCCAAGCCCCAGAGGATGGGGGCTGGGAGACCTTCTGGATGCTTCCTTCAAACAGCGGGGGCTTGGATGTCTTCACCTGCACATAGGACTCGGTGTGGTCTGTGAGCCATACTTGTCCTTGAGCTGTGGCTTCAGGGACGCTGGGTCCTTGGGAAAGCTCACAGGTGGGCTTCCCCCAGGGTCTCTGGGTGCAGCAGCATAGGGCAGGTTGAGCCCCTGGGCTGTGTGCATCCACATCCATCTTCCCCAACGCTGGCCTTTGGCTCCAGCGCCCGAGTGATGTGTCTGCTGGTTTAGGGACCACAGGATTCCTGTGTGTGCCGCCTCAGGTCATGGCAGCCCCGAGGAGCAGGGACTGTAAGTCTAGTGCTGTTCACAGGGACCCCACATCTCTGGCACCCCTTCCTGCCCCCCCCCCCAGGGCCTTTCCTCTTTGAACCAGCACACACACCATGTCCTGCTGCCTGCAGCTCCCTGTCAAGGCTCTGGAAGTCTCTCTCTGCAGTTTCCAGCCCACGCAGCCACCCCACCTGTGTCTGCCATGGCACACTGAGCACTCACCCTGCCCCCTTACCCCAGCAGCTCAGAACCCTCGGCCCCTCCTGCCAGGACCTGCTGACCCTTACATATCCTGGCTCTCCTGGTTCCTGGCACCTGCTGATCATGTTTTGTCTATGGGAACGAAGGGGCAAGTGTGACACGAGATGTGCTTCCCCTCCTGCCTGAGTGAAAGGCAAGTACCAGGGAGTGCCCAGGCCTGGGGGCCTCCATGTGGCTTCAAGGCCAAGGCCAGGGCAGAACCATCTCGTCTGTGTTCTGGTGCTGAAGGAGGAGCAGCAGCCATGGAGTGGGACCACTTCTCAGAGTCCATGTCCTTCTGCTCCATCTGTGTGTGCTGGGGAGAGAGGGAGAGGGGGACAGGGAGAGGGAGGAGAGGGACAGGGAGGGAGAGAGGAGGGGGAGAGAGGGAGAGGGAGAGAGGGAGAGAGGAAGGGAGGAAGGGAGAGGGAGAGAGAGAAGTGGAAGAATTTGCAGAGGGGCTGCAGGCAGGGGTGGTAGGTCCTGCTGGCCTGGTCGTCACTGGGAAGCAGCCTGCCTCTTCTCTGGCCACACATGGCTATTGGCCGCTGGTGATGGCAGCTGGGCGACTGCATTTTGGTGGCTGCCGATTTAAGCGGCTGACTGTGAAGAGCAGCGATTGCATAGAAGCACCCAGCTCCAGAATGTGTGCCAAAGGTGGGGGAAAAGCAGCCCAGAGGCTCCTGGGAAACTTCAGGTGATACAGGGTGTGACTTGGAATGGGAGACCTTGGATGACACTAAGGGACACTCGTAGCCAAGACATGGGGTCAGGTACTGCTCTCTGCCTGTTGTCGGTGGAACCACCAGGCTGCAAGCTACTCAGCCAGGGCAGGCTCACCCACCAGCCATGGGTCACTTACGCTCAGGGGAAGGACACTGCGGTGCCCAGGGCAGCATGTTCCTCCAGGGGCTGTGCAAACAACGCAGGACAGAGCCATCACCCCTTTGCCTAAAGGTTGCCCAGCTGTGAAGTGCCCCATGTGGTCAGCCCTGCCCTCCCTGGCTGTGCTCTGACACTGCCCCCAAGAACACCTTCATATGCCAGCAAAGTTCAGCACACAGGTCATCCACTCAGAGCCAACGCAATGCCAAGTGTGTGCGCATTGGGGCCCGTCCCTGGATGGCCAGGATGCCAGAAGGCAGGAATGATGGAGCCGAGTTCACGTGGACTGGCCGCTGTCAGTGGGCAGTGACAATCACCACCATGCAGGAGACAGCACTGATGACTCATAACCCCCTAAGCAACTTTCCAAATTCAAAGTAAAAACCAGGCATACAAGAAGGCATAATGTGACCCAAATCCCACGCTCACAGGGGAGTGAGCAAGAGGTTCCTGAAGGCATTTCAAAGCACACAGAAGAGCGACTTCATCGAGCTTGTGCAAAGTGCCAGTTCAATTTGATGTAAAATTCTGGAATTTCATCCATACAAAGGGTCTTAAAGAAATTCATGGGAAAAGTATGTAATACGAAATATTCACAGATTTCAGAAAAAGATTTGTGCTACATACTTTATCATTCTATTTTCTAGGAACTTTAAAAACTACCTTCATATTTGACATTCTCAAAAAAGCATGAGATTAAAACTCAAGCAAAAAGTTCAACTAATCAAAATGCTGCTGAAAAAAAATCTAGAATCACAAGAAAAAGCAAGGAATTATTGCAGGGAAGAATGTAGCTCAGAGACGCAGAAGAGAAAAATTGGAACTGGAAGATGGATCAGAAGAAAGTGTCAGATAGAGGCCTAATGACGAAAGAGTTGTATCTGTTCATGGTTCGTGTGCAGACCTGCCTCTCTGCCATGTTCATGGTTCGTGTGCACACCCTCCTGTCTGACACGTTCATGGTTCGTGTGCACACCTGCCTCTCTGCCATGTTCATGGTTTGTGTGCACACCTGCCTCTCTGCCATGATCACGGGTAGTGTGCACACCCTCCTGTCTGCCATGTTCACGGGTGGTGTGCACACTGTCCTGTCTGTGTCATCACAGTTGGTTCTTTCATGGCTGAACTGACACACTCTCCTTGGGCTGGTTCTGTGACAGCACAGCTTAAGCCATTGATTGTGAGGTCAGCATCCTGATGGCGTTCCCTGAGGGACCACAGCCTTGAGGACCGTCTGCTCTCATCCGGACACAGTGGCCTGCTGATTCACCTCAGGAGGCAGCCAAGGTCAGTAGGAGTGCCGGGTTTCTGCAACGCCAGTGGGAACCCGGGGCGGAGCTCCCGACTCCCGGCCTCGGGCCCTGGATGCAGCTGTGGCAGGCACATGGGACATGAACTAGCAGTTGAGGTACTGATCTTTCTGCCTCTCCTTCCTTTCCTGTCTTTCAAGTAAAAAAATCAATTAAAACATGCATCTACTTAAGAAAAAGAAATTGTCCTGATAGGTTAACCCAAGAATGTCTGTGATAATTTATCCAAGATTTTGTAACTTGCATATGTGCAATATTATGCAATATATTAAGCAATATGTGCAACAGAAGATTGTTGGGTAGATGTGAATGTGTATTCTTATAATTTATTACATCATATATGTAAACATGCCTTTATATGTAAAGTAATAAGAAGAAAGTTGGGCATGATGTGAAAGCTTAGGAAACGTATAATTAAAGTCTCAGAACTTGAGGAAAAAGAAAAAGATATGAAATTCATATTTGAAAGCAATAAGAATGAGAATTTTTGAAAAGTGATAACAAATATTAAAGCAGAATGCATTAAAAATGTGGTTAATCGCAAAACAGAAAACTTCTGAAAGACTAAAAGACAAATCCATGAGCTTGAAGTTGATAAAAACGCAACAACACAGATTCCTTCCACGGGAGTACTAATTCCACGATGTTTCTCAAGCAACGCGGAAGGCAGAAGATAATGAGAAAAATTAGTAATAAACAAATGCCTAAGCAACACGCACATCCTTGGGAACTCATGCACTTGCTGAACAGCCGTCTTGTCCCAAGCAGCCATGATGATGCTCTGAGTCGGGGCTGGCAAAGTCAGACCTAGCGAGTCGTGAGAGAAGGTTACACTACTGCCCAAGTGGACATTTGTTGTATTAAGTAGAAAGATGAGAAAAGAAACATGTGTTTTTGCCAATGCAGGATGGTAGAAGGTATTTTATGCAATTTATCTCTGTGACCTACAGCACATAAATATTTATAGCTCTGCATTCAGAGCCTTTATCTATTACTCTTAACCCAGATCCTACAAGCATGCTGCGTGCTCTGAAATAGCGTTAGAGTGGAGTGTGGATAGAACATCTTTTTAATGAGCTGCTCTGGGTCACTGGAAAGTAGCATTTTGATGTTTTACTGGGCATCCATAAAAAGTAATCCCAGGTGTATTTCAGAAACAAATGCAAACGAGTCATGACTGTGACGGGGTATTTACCAGACAGGATTCTGCAAGAACTCTGCTTGGCTGCGAGGTCCGTTCTTCACCGGGACCTGCGGGCTCAGCTGGGAGTGCACGCCGCTGGGGTACGTCTCTTTTCCAGGAGGCTGGAGGCAAGCCAGGGAGGGGGAGAAAGTCGCCTCCACGTGACATCCTGGCCGTGCCGGGAAGGGACTTCTTAACAGGCAAAAATCACTAACAAAGCAAAATCTTGTGAAACACAAAACGAGATTCAATTAGGATTAAGAGTGTCACTTCAGAAAAAATGGTGTTGGTGAGAGAGCTTGAAATGGTATTCCTCCAACACTTCATGGTAAAAACTTCCAAAGGCACAATGAGTGTGAAGACAGATGCCCAGCTCACCGAGCAGTGTGGAAACACGAGCTAACACCACCAGGTGAGCCGGCACGCGGCCAAACAGCCAAACCGCCAAACCGCCCAGAGCTCCACATCCCAGCGCTGCAGATGGCGGAGAGGCAGACAGCAAGCTGCCGGTGCTGGGCGAGGTCTGCACCCCGGCAACGGACACACGCACAACTCACAGCAAGCAACACATGGTGTGTTCCCAACAGTGTCAATTGTGTGAATCAGGGCCCAGCGTAACGGCTCAATGGCTAACGCCGCACGTTACAAGCACTGGGATCCCATCTGGTTACTGGTTCATGTCCCGGCTGCTCCACTTCCCATCAAGCTCCCTGCTTATGGCCTGGAAAAGCAGTAGTGGATGGCCCAAAGCCTTGGACTCTGCACCCACGTGGGAGACCCAGAGGAAGCTCCTGGCTCCTGCCTGTGGATTGGCTCAGCTCCGGCCATTGCAGTCACTTGGAGAGTGACCCAACAGATGGAAGATATTCCTGTCTGTCTCTCCTTCTCTCTATAAATCTGATCTGCCTTTCCAATAAAATAAATAAATCCTTAAACAACAATTTATAAATCAACACTCGGCAATACCCCCAAACACCCAGCATTGGTACAGCGGATTAGCCTGTCGTGGGAAACTTAAACCATTGCACATTGCACATTGCAGCAACTGTGGGACCACACCGTGGTGCAGAGAGCTAAGCCATGGTCTGCAAAGCTGGTCTCCTGTATGAGTTCTGCTTTAAAACTTGGCTGCTCCACTTTTCCTCCAGTTCCCTGTGAGTGCACCAGGGAAGGCTGTGGGTAGGGAGCCGATGGCTTGGGTTCCTGCAACCCCATGGTAGACACAGGCTCTGAGCTGGCTGTCGCAACCTTGGAGAGTGAACTAATGGGTGGGCGATCTCTCTCTCCTTCTCTTTCGCTCCATTTCAAATAAATAAATCTTTTTAAAAGAAATGAATGGCCAAAGGGAGTGTTTATATGACGCATGTCCCCCAATACAGCACGACTGCTAAGGTGTGCACGCTCCCAGAGGGTCGGCAACACGAGCAGGATTCATCTCAGGCAGTCTCTGGAACAATGACACACGCTGGGCAAACGTGTGCCCGGGGACAACCTCTCCTCAAATCCTCTGCAAAATCCCACATAGCAGGCAGCATCAGGATGGTGTGAACGCAGCCCAAGCTCGCAGGGTTAACCGCGAGTGTGATCGCGCAGAAGGAGTTATCAATGTGGTTATTACCTGAAGAGCGTGAAGGAGACTCTTTAATTATCTCGCTTGATGCTGAAGAAGCATTTGATAAAAGTCGATGTTCATCTCTGATAGATACCACTTAGAAAACAAAGGTGGTAATGGCACGCTCTCATCTGCGTGGAAAGTCCTCCCCGGGAACCGGAGGCCTGCCCACACTGGGACGGCTGCAGCGATCAGCCAGCGTCCACGCCTCAACGGCACCGGTCAGCCCTGGGCTCAACCATGGTCCAAAGAGCCAGCAGGAGCCTTAGCACATTATGCAGATGAGATGGGCATATTCTCCCCTATAAAAATGCAGAAGCACTCACTGATGAATGGCTGCAGACGGTCAGCGACCTGCGGCTGGATACATCAACCTGCAAAAATCAATGGCTTTTCTCTAACCTACAGCAATCACACAGAAAATGTAATAGGGGGAAAAAAAGATTCCAATGATGGCCAAAAGCATCACGTAAAATAACCCCGGTCAATGTCCATTGCTGGAAATGAGAAAGTCAGCCCGCATGGGTGCAGGCACTCATCCCCGCCCAGCGTGGGCCAGCGCCATGGCCTGCCGCTCAGCCTCCCTGGGGCTCAGTCAACCTGGGCTTATTTCTTGCTCAAATGGGACCTCAGCATGGGTGTCAGGGATAGGTGCTGGCTTCTGCATGGCCACCCAGGGGTGCAGGCTCCTTCATTCTTGAGGTCCCAGTGTCTCTGTGGTCTCAACCCTCCCCCACCCACGCTCAGCCCTTGTGTGCAAGGAATGAGCAGAGGGCAGGGCTGTGGCTTCCAGGGCCAGCCTGCAGGCAGAGCTGGGCATTTCTGGGCACTGTGGATTGGCTGCAGTTTAGCAAGGTGCGGTCGTTGACGGTCGTTGACGGCAGGCTGGAAGCGGCTTGGCAGCTCCCCCAGAATCTGCCACCTGGCCTGAAGCCTCGTTGGAAGCTACCCTTTCTCTCTGAGCTTTCTGGGTTCACCACATCAACTGTGGAGCAAATTCCCAATCTTGTGTGGCGAACTCACGTGTGGGCTGGGACAGCACCACCTGGAAAAGGTCCCCACCCCCACAGTGAGCCAAGGCACAAAGCAGGTACATGGGGGCAGGAGACAGATGCTGGGCACAGGGGCTGCACCTGCCTTGACATCCAGCTGAAGACAGCAGCAGCCCCTTGCAGCCACCCAGGTGGAACTCCCGCTGTTGGGACTTTGAACTTCCACTTCAGCAAACAGTCCAGCACAGCCTCCCACAGTGGTCTCTGTAAATGCTTGGATGTTTCAGCAAGTGCGCAGCTCTGGAACATCAGGACAGCGGCGAGTGGAGCATGGGAACCAGAGAATCAGAAACCATACGGAGAGGGACCCACCGAGTCCCCACGAGGAGTGGCAGAACGCACAGTTAAATGACAGCTGGCTGGCCGACAAGGACATTTGCCACGAAGCTGCCGGAAGATTCCCATTCAGAATTGACAAGGCGTTCCCACAATTCCAGAAGGAAATGGCCCCAGCGGAAAACAGTCCAGTACGGAAGGTGGCGTGACTGGACAGGTCTAAGCACAAACCAGAATGAGGTTCTTTAAAGTATAAAACATCAGGACAGGAAGAGCCGGGGAGGAGAGCCTGCTGCGGTGTGTTGGCAGCAGGATGTGTTGGTCAGGGAAGGACACTTTGCCTCCTACACCTGAAGAATCCATGCAGAGGAAGAGCCAACCGCAGGAGACAAAGGCGCAGGAGGAAATCTTTACAGCTTCCTGTGAAGGAAAGCCAATTAAGGAGTCATCAGGAGAAGGAATTGCCTGTAGCATGAGCCAGCCCGTCAGCGGGGGCCTGGGAAAGCACCTGGGATGGTGACAGACAAGGCAGGAGGCAAGGTGACCGAGTGCTGCAGCAGGTGAACAGGCCACCAAAGAACTTGACACAATTCCATTGTGTTGGGACTCATATATATATACACACATGTCGGGGAGGAAAGCAGACAGAGCCAGGTAGACAAACGGAGAGAAACTCACAAGGTAATTGACAGCTACACACATACATGGGTGAGAGCTGGCTGCACTACAGAGATGACACCCATGTAGCCATGATGGATGGACGATGACAGACAGAGCTGGGGCACACACGGAGAGGCCCAGGGCACTTCCTCACATGGCATGTGTCCCACTCAGCCCCAGGAGTTGGTGGACCTGCGCTGGACTGTGGAAAGCCCCATAGGTTTCTCTGGGCCCTCGCCACGTCCCTCCTCCAGGTGGACCACAGACGGGCATGTTGAAAATGGTGAAGTGGGGCGGCCAGCACCCATGGCCAGCACCCAGGACAGCCTTTACCATGTGGCTGCGACTGTGGGGGCTCCTTCAAGGGCATACTCCCCAACCTCACAACCCACGGGCTGGGAGATGGCCACACTGAGCACAGACCTGAGAAAATCCATCCACACCCAAACTTAGCTCACCGACCACCCGCGTGGCTGTGGGAAAAGGATCCCAAGGCTGCTGGCTTGGAGCTCGCAGGCCGCAGGTCCTCAGCATCCGAGCAAGTCAGCCAGCTGTGGTTGCTGGCTGTGCACTGGGCTCTGGGCAGTGTACGGAGTGGTCCAGGGAGGGCCTGTCAACAGCCGGTGGGTGAGTACGCTGGGCAAACGTGGTGTGGTGACTGCCAATCCAGGGTGGGTGCCACGGGAACACGGCAGAGGCCGTGGACACTCATGCTGGTGTGCAAAACCCCAGCGAGGTCTAAAGTAGCCACTGTGCAGGAGGAGAAAGCAGGGCTTCGGGAATCATGGGCAGTGAGGCCAAATACTTAACCATGTCAGCTGCGTGCTCCTGTGGCTCAGAAGGGACGAGTACACTGGCCAACCTGGCTCTGAGTCGCGTGGCAACGAGGAGGGTGAAATGGGGCAGGAGCCATCGCAGGCACAGAATCTGGCCCTGCGTGCACATAGCAGACCTGGAGGGAGCTCCTGGCCCTCTTGGGGCCCTGCGTGCATGTGGCAGATGAGGAGGGAGCTCCTGGCCCCCGTGGGGCCCTGCATGCACGTGGCAGACCTGGAGGGAGCTCCTGGCTCCCGTGGGGCCCTGCGTGCACGTGGCAGACCTGGAGGGAGCTCCTGGCCCCCGTGGGGTCCTGCGTGCACGTGGCAGACCTGGAGGGAGCTCCTGGCCCCCGTGGGGCCCTGCGTGCACGTGGCAGACCTGGAGGGAGCTCCTGGCCCTCTTGGGGCCCTGCGTGCACGTGGCAGACCTGGAGGGAGCTCCTGGCCCCCGTGGGGCCCTGCATGCACGTGGCAGACGAGGAGGGAACTCCTGGCCCCCGTGGGGCCCTGCGTGCACGTGGCAGACCTGGAGGGAGCTCCTGGCCCCCTTGGGGCCCTGCGTGCACATGGCAGACCTGGAGGGAGCTCCTGGCCCCGTGAGGCCCTGCGTGCACGTGCAGCAGTTTGGAGAGTGTAGTGGACAATGTCTGTCTCTGTCTTTTCTGATTTTGAAACAAACAAGTCAGTCTCTAAAAACAGATAGAGAAAAGAAGATAAAACACCAGAGAGATTTAGAGAAAGAAAAAAATGTAGAAATAATAGCTACAGTCAGTAAACTTTCAGAAGATGTAGGACGTGCTGGGCTTGGTACAAAGGAAAAAAGTCTTGCCGAGACGGGTGTAGAGCTGAGTAAACGGGCCACTTGAAGAGGAAGTTGTGAAATGTATCAAAGGCAAGTTGAAGTGGCGAGCCTGAAGGAGTGAAGCGGATTGTCAAGCACAGAGAGGAAAGAGAGCTGGGGGCAGAGAGAATTGACACTAGTGATCCTATTGCTGGGTAGCCCCAAACAGCCACCTGCTGAGAAAGTTCCAAGACCACGTGGCGACTAACACACAGGAAATTAACAAGGCTTTTGTGAAAGGCATGATCGGAATTGCGTCATTTTACTCATTTTTTACCATTGTATAAAATTCCAGAGCTGGTGATGAGCCTGTGTGAACTGGAACCTTCCGTGTTCAGAACAGTAGAGAGTACAGCACATTGCGGACGTGTGTGTCAGACGGAAAAGCTGAAGTGACACAAAGAATTGAGACAAAAAGTGAGTTCAGTGCACGAGACAAATCCGTACCATTAACAGAATAAAGGCCAATAGATTAAGATCACAAGTCAGAGAAGGGAAAATCGGCCCCCTGTGTTCTCAGTGGGCTGTTTACAAGGGGTAATTTGGACACGCACGATCACGTACAAGTATCAGGTAACAGGTGTACAGGCCACGTGGACAACAGGGAAGCTGCAGGCCCAGCAACAGGCTTCCTCCTAAGGAATTTTTTCCCATAATTTTCCCTAGCACTGGGCCACAGGCCAGCTCCCGAATCTCCAGTTTCGGCTCAGCCTAAGCGGCTAAACCTGGTGACCGGCACCTGGTCTGTTAACTTCGGAGAGGGCTCAAATGCACAATGTCCAAGCCAAAAGAAGAAATAAAATTTAAGACATTTTCATGATTACGTTACAGAAGTCCACCTTGGTGGGACGGAGCCAAAGGCTCAGAGGGAATTGTGAGCCCTGAAGACACTTTCTAGAAAAGGAGGAAGGGGAACAGCCAGAAGGCGTCAGAAAGGGACTCTGGAGGAACAGCCGCCTCTAGATGACACTGTTGAAAGTCAGCCTTCTGTCCGCAACTTCTGAATGTCGATACAAGTAGACAATTTCCCCAAAATATACAGCTTATCATGCAGATTCCAAAAAATGAAGCTCTACATGCGCCCGTAGCCATGCAGGATGGAGACCCAAGATAAGAACCCAGCCTGCTGGTGACCTCCGGCCCTGGGAGTGGGCTGCAAGAGAGCAGGTTCTAGGACAACACTGGGTCGCTGTACTCCTTCCCCAGACCTGGGGTCAGAGGGCGACATCTGGGCCAGGTCGTGCCAAGAGAGCCAAGCCTCACGGACACACAGGGAGGCAGACCCCGGCTGTCACACCTGAGCACTGGGCCCAGGCGCCAGGCAGGAACCTCCCGATGGAGACAAAGAGAGAACAAACACCGTCCTGACCGGAAGTGTTCAGGCTGGCCTCCTCCTCACACGGAGTTCAGACAGGAAGCAGTGGATAGAGGAAGACTGCTCTGGACTTGCCCACCCCCAGGGCCAACACACAGCCCGACCCCTGCCAGACTCACTGCAGACAGGACAAGGGAGCCTGAGGACAGGTGGGGCCTGCCTCTGGCCCATCGGCAAAGTTGCCTGCCGGGCTGCCTCATGCTGAGTCAAACCACCCAGATCTGGTCTGAGTCCAGCTCCCGGCTGGCACAGAGGGGCAGAGCTGATGGTGCCCAGAGCTGGGTCCTTGGCACCAGAGAGGAGCCCGGCTGCATCCCCAGCTCCGGGCTTCACCCTGTTGTGGTGGTTTAGAGGGTGAACCAGCTAATAGGAGCTCCGTCTGCCTCTGACAAATAAATTTTTAAAATGTTAAAAAAAAAAAAAATCAGAGTGATCATGCCTGCTTTATCACAACTGACAGGCATGGACTTTAAAAACAACTTTTGTGAAAGTTTTCCAGTTCAAAGGCAAAGGCACAGATAATGGATGACGGAGTCCAGAATAAAGGTGGGAATTCTTAAAACAGACCAGATGGAATTCTACAGCGCAAAACACAATGCCAGAAATTAAGGCAAAGATTGCTAACTGAAGCTCCAGTGGGCTAGAAGCTCGAGAAGAGAGCCTGTCAAGGTAAAGCGGTGTGATGAGAATTTTCCAAGATGAAAAGTTGAGGGAAAAGGTGTCAGGAAAGCCTGGACCGGGGAGGCCGGGTGTGCTGGACGCGGTCTCTGGACCGGGGAGGCTGGGTGTGCTGGACGCGGTCTCTGGACCGGGGAAGCCGGGTGTGCTGGACGCAGTCTCCTGCCGTGAGCTCGGGGCCCAGGACGGAGAAGGTGGCAGGATGGAGTGGGGCATTCTGACAGGCCCGGGGGCGTGCAGGGGGTGAGCTCACACACCTCAACCCGCCAGGGGAAGCAGCTGGGGCCCTCCGACCCAGCGCTTAGGACAACGGCTGACTTCCCCCGGGGACTGTGGAAGGCAGGTGAGGGGACAGATGAATCCTACCAGGGCTGAAATCAGAGACACAGGAGCGGCCTGGACTTAGGCCCCTGCCGGCCTGAGTGCAGCACAGACATGCCCCCTTGCCCAGATGAGACTGGATGGACTCACTGGGCACAGTGTGAGACTAAGGATGACAACGTACCAGCAGGAAAGCTATGGGACTAGAGTGCATTCTCTCATCACGCAGGGCACCCTGACACACAGAGGCCGCTGAGGGGACTCGGCATCTAGGGGACAGGACAAAGCGGGGGAAAGGCTGTGGCCAGGCGTTACACTGCCAGAGCACAGCACGGCAGTGGTTGATCTAGCCATCAAGTCAGCGCTGTGAACGCACCCCGACAAAGTCCGCGGGGTGGACAGGTAGCGTGGAGAGGTGATGTGAGCCGAGCAACCTGGAGCAGAACAGAGTGACGTCTCCTCCTGGTGCCACAAACAGCTCGACTCTGGCATCTCTACTGTATGTCTGTTATACTGAGGGCGACCCTGGACAGACAGAAAACCCCATGGAAATGCTGAGGCGGACATTGCAAAGATCACCACAAGTGCACCCCCAAATGGTGTCTGAGGTGACCGGTGCATTGGCCCGGTGCAACGACTGCCCAGCGCCTCAAGACGACAGTGCCACTCCGAACCTCGACAATATTGACAGCAATGCCAATCGAGAGGCAAGGCTCGAGAAATGTGATCACTGGGTGGGCACTATCGAGACAGAGACCACATGCCCACAGCGGGCAACATACCGGGCACAGTGGACAGACACCGCACGCCCACAGTGGGCAACACACCGGGCACAGTGGACAGACACCGCACGCCCACAGCGGGCAACACACCGGGCACAGTGGACAGACACCGCACGCCCACAGCGGGCAACACACCAGGCACAGTGGACAGACACCGCACGCCCACAGCGGGCAACACACAGGGCACCATCGGGACAGAGACCGCACTCCCACAGCGGGCAACACACCAGGCACAGTGGACAGAGACCGCACGCCCACAACGGGCAACACACCGGGCACAGTGGACAGACACCACACGCCCACAGTGGGCAACACACCGGGCACAGTGGACAGAGGGCAAACAGGCCACGGAGGCCTGACTGTGACGGTGGAACATCGTGTGCTTTGTTCTCTGGCTTTAAATATTGAAGAGATGGCTGGCTTGTAGCTAAAACAATAGAAAAAATGTATGGTAGGATTCATGACATCCAAAAAAATATGTAACAATAAAACACAGGAGTGAAAGGGGGTCGCGAGAGCCAAGCAGCGGAAGGCTCTTACATTACAGAAGTGTCAGAATAATTCAGGGGCAACCCGGAAAATTAAGAACCTGTGTTCTGATTCCCACAGACATCACCGGCAGTGCATGGGGTAAGATGGGATGTCACAAGAGAGGCAGATAAACAAATGAAATATCAAAGCTCAGAGATGCCAGGCGACGCAGGAGGGATGAGAGAGCCTCCACCGCACTTGCACTCGGGACGACAAAAGCAAGAACCGCAGAAAGGTCAATTGTAGAAGCAGAAAGGCTACAAGAGGTTCGGGAATAAATTTAGCAAATGAAGAGCATGATTTCATTGAAAAATACATAAATCTTGACTAAGGACATTAAAGAACAGAGTGACACACGTGCATATTGCTAGCTGGGCTTGCCGCTGTGAAAGCGTCCCCTCCCCCAGCTAACCCATAAAGCTACAGGAAATGCAAACGACACACTGCCAAGTTCTTTCTAGAACGCGCAGGAGTGTGGCGTCTGACTGTACAGCAAGTGACAGAGTGTGACAACCCAGGTACAAAGGTGCTGTCCAGAGCAGCCAGGACCCAGTCAGGGCTTGAGTCCTGCCCCCAGCACGAGTGGGGGTGACAAGGACAGAGCTCCAGGCGCTGGGCAGACACAGGACTTGCCACGGGTGGACCTTGCGTGGTTAGGGCAGCCAGGGACTGCACACACTGGCAAGAACGGGGACACATGTGCTAGCTGAGACCGGAACAGGCAGCATGGACCAAGTCAAAACAGGTGTGACCTGGAAGAAGCTGCTGGCCACACATGGGTCTGTTGGAGGACTCAGAGTTCATGAGAAAAAAAAACAAAAAAACACCTGCTATAGGGAATTGGTCAGGGAGCACAAAGAAACAGCTCCAAGAGGAGCTCTTGGTGCAGTAGGCTAAGCTTCTACCTGTGGCACCAGCGTTCCACACGGGCACGGCTTCGATTCCCGGCTGCTCCACTTCCAGTCCAGCTTCCCGCTCATGGTCTGGGAGAGCAGTCGACGATGGCGCAGAATCTTGCGGCTGTAGCCACGTGGGAGACCCAGATTCAGATGGGCTCAGCTTTGGCTGTTGTGGCCCTTTGGGGAGGACTGCCAAACCTCACGGGACCCCTCAGACTGCCAAACCTTACCGGAACCCTCAGACTGCACTGCTCACAGTGGGAGGCAGATCAAACCCCAAGGGGGAGACCTAAACTGAAAGCTCCGCTCACCCCAACACACACGCCAAGTGTCACAGTGCACCCGGTGCCAGGCTGGGACCGAGTCCTAGCTCTCCCAGCTCGTGTTCTAGCTGTGTTGCCGGGGATACTGCCTGGACTCTGAGACTCAAGGAATGTAAAGGGCAGTGATGGACAGACGGGGCGAGGTAGGGAATGCTGTGAGCAGGGGCCTGCAGGGGCGTGGCCAGCCCAGGCTCTTCCATCTGCTGGTCACTCCCCAGGGTGGGCCAGGCCACAGCTGGGAGGAGCAGCCTCCCCCGGGGTGGCCCAGTGGTCCCAAGGACCCCCAAGTCCAAGTGACCGTTCGCTGTCCTTCAGGGCCTGCATTAGCAGGAGGCTGGACGAGGTCAGCAGCCCGAGCCAAGACTTGAACCTGGGCCCATGGAGAGGGGACACGGATGTCCATCCCAAACACAGCCTGAACCTCTGGCTGACCACTCGCCTGTCTTGAGGCTGACAGAAGGCCTGCTGCTTTCTAGCCGGGGACAGACTGCAGGCCGTAGGTGCAACGCATGTGGCTAGGCGTGCAGTGTTGGGCTACAGAGATGGACATGGGCAGCAGCCAGGCAGCTCTCTCACAGAACCTAAGGCTACTGTTTGGGGGTAGGACAGACCAGTCCAGGGGAATGTGGGAGCCTGCTGGGGAGACCTGGGCAAAAAATGTCCCCAGCAATCCCAACACCTCCATGGCAGCCTGTGACAGGGGGCTGAACTCTGGGGCTGGCAGGCGATGAGCCAGCTCCCATGGTGAGCCCCTGTGGACAGGCAGGCCCTGGCTGGGGTGCCCTTGGGTGCCCTTGGGAGCCTGGCCCCACAGTCAGGGTTGCATGGCCTGTCTTTGTGCTGGGAGCCTTGTCGTCTCCTGCGCCAGGGGCCGGGCACCTTATTCAGACTGGGTAGTCAGCGCTGCTGCTTGAATGAAATGATTTGTGCACGCTCTCCGCGGTACGCAGGGCTGTGTCTGCTCGGCCTGCTGTGGAAGCCTGGATTTCCATCCCTGAGCAGATAAACCAGCGAGCGAAGGTGGACAGGGGGAGCTAGGAGAGCGAGCTATTCATTCACTCCCGTGCCCCTAATAGGATCACAAAGGACCAAGCCGCGTTTCTGCTTGAGCACCCAGATACAAAGCCCTCGCAGGGCCCCAGCCACCTGCTAATTCTTGATTAGACTCCTTGGCAGTGCCAGGGGCTGGCTGTGGGCTCTCACCGGCAGAACTCCTGAAGTAGGGGCTCCAGCTGCACAGAAAGATGGCAGGAGCTGGGCATGGGAGGACTCAGGGCTGCCATGGGCGATGGGCAGCCCCTCTGGGTGGGGAGGGGGACAGGAGACTCACTGCAGGGAGGTGAGGCACAGAGCCTGGCGTCCTGCCAAGCCTTCCTGGCACCGCGGGCAGCCGGTGTCTTACAGCTGGGCACAGGGACAGATGGATGGCCACTGCTTTCCAAGGTGTGCTGAAAATGATGGGAGCAGGTGGGGCTAGTAGGCGGGGCTGGACTCCCAGTAAGGACAGTGGCTTCCAGACCCCTCCGTGCCTGGCTGTCACAGGGTCTCACCATGTATGTTGCCGAAATTGATGGCAATTCGTTGGCGGCCCAGGTCCACAGGGCTGGAGGACACCATGTTCTTGAATGCAGAGGGGCCTTCCGCTGTCTCCAGGGACCTGGGACTTCCTTTGCTTTAGGGGTTGGAGGTCTTGGGGCGTTCTTTCCCCAGTCCTGAGGACAACAGTGAATGGCCCTGCTGAGCCAGCACTGCCCACGGCACCCCAGCACTGCACGCTAACTACACAGCGACACCCGCCTCCAGCACTGGCCAGCCTCCCCCCTCCTGAGGCTGGCCGCTTCTACTCAAATGCCCCTCACATGGCAGCCCGCTGTCCATCACCCGAGTAAGCCCGACTCCTGCTCACCTGGCCAGTTCCTCACCGACATCTCCCACCCACCCCTGCCCCTGCCGGACTCCACCTGCTGTTGTTCAATGTCTAAGTCCTGGACACGCGGGACCCTCTCAGACGCCCCCTCCCGTCTTGAGGCAGAGTGTCTTGTGGGCTTCTGGTCAGCCCGGCTGTGGGTCATCCATGTGAGCTTCCCCTGCATAAGCCACGGCTGGCAATGACCGCATGGCTCCGTGGCAGTGCCAGGAGGGCCCAGCACCGTCCCTGGAACACGAAGCCTGCTGATCATCTCTGCCATTCCTCCATGCCCACTGTGACGGCCATCGGAGCTGCCAATCCTACTGCCTTCCAGGCTGTTGCCGTCTGCCTCTCCTTGCTGCTGTGCCCTAGGCCATCTGTCCTCTCACAGCCAGCTCTGCCGGCTCAGGACCCCGACAGGTATCAGCTGGTGCCTGGACCCCGGCTCTCCCAGCTGCCCTCAGGACAGCTGACCTGGGCACCCAGCTGGGCCCAGCAGGGTGTGGGTAGCTTCCCAGGGCACCAGCTGGTCCTACAAATGCCCCCCAGATTCAGATCTTGCAGTGCCTGCAGGGGGTCAGGTCCAGGGCGGAGGGTTACCAAGGGCAGAGCAATCCCAGGACTGTCAACCAGGTGATGTCATGTCCCCAGGCAGTCGCCAAGGTCCCGTCACGGGGCTGGCGCTTCCTGTGGCACCCTGATGAGAGATGCTCCAGACCTAGATGCCAGGCTGCTGGGTGCCAGGGGATGCTCCAGGTAAAATGGAGGTGGCTCAGGCCTGAGGCGCCTACACAAGGACGGGCTAAGCACTGTGGTACATGTGGCAGGTACTTCCCAGAGGCCCCTGGGAGCTCGGCCTGGCGTATCCTGGAGCCTGACCCCTTGGCTGGCATCCAGCTGGACTGGACAAGGTGAGTGGCCTCTCCTTTGGGGGTCTTTCGGTGCCCGGGGCCTCTGCCTTGTCGCCCAGACCAGCCCAGGCCCTGGGCAGCTGTTCTCGTCAGAGTTGGAGGTCACAGGCTCCCGGGCATTGGATGTGGTGGATTGAACTGTCAGCGGGTGTACCATGGCTCAGGCAAGGCTCCAGTGGGGCCACACAACACTGGTCGCTGTTGGACAGCATCCTGTAATGTCTGGAGCCCAGGGTGGGCGGACCGCATGTGCCCCCCATAGGGGCCTTAATCCCACCATCCACAGGGGCCCTGATATCCAGGACACCCTGTAATGCCAGCTCCTTCCCATGGAATTTGCCATTCTCATTTCGGCTGCCCCTCCAGCCTGGTGTGGACTCACTGGCCTCCAGTGGGTGCTGCATGAACAGGGTTTCCTGCCTCCTGTTGGCTGGACCAGGGCAGTTGGGAGCTGGAGGGACCGGGGGGCCTGGTGTCCCCTGAGCAGTGTTCACACTCGGGGACTGGAGGGGCCAGGGGGCCCAGTGTCCCCAAAGAGTGTCCACAGAGCACCTGTCCCCCATCCAGCCTGTGCTCTCCGGGGCTTCGAACAGGATCTACCCAGCCTGGCTTCTGGCAGCTGGGCGGTACAGCGATTTCCACATCACATGTGGACATGCACTAAGATGCCAGCACCTTGAGGACAGCTCCCTGGTGGCGGGGGTACCCTGCAGCAAACGCCCTCGCATGGTAGGCACATGTGTGTTATATGAAAGGTGCACATATACACACACTTACCACTGTCAGCTTAGCAAGAAGGGAAGCCAAGGGATGAGCCCATGGAGCCCAGAGTGTCCCCTGCCCTGGGAGACAACAGGCCTTAGCCAGCCAGGCAGGAAGTGTCCCCAACCATGGTTTCCTCAATTTGTGGGCACGAGAATGCCCCTAGCTTAGGAATTTCTTCTGTTTTTTTTCAAATTTAATTTAAAGGCAGAGTGACAGAGAGAGATCTTGCATCCCTGGAATACTCTCCAAGTGGTTCCATGTGGGCCTCCCCCTGTTATGGGGTACAGCCAACACCCCCTTGACAGTGGGCAAATGGAATGTGGTTGTGTCCTCCAGTTTCTGTCCTGAAGGTGGGGCCTAACAGATACGGAATGTTAATCCATCCTTAGGGAAAAGCCCTCAGCCACTTCCCCCCACCCAGGTGTTCACTCCTGCCCAGGAGTGACTCCTGATAAGGAGGGGCTCTCTCTCTGGAAACCAAGCCTGCTGTGTGAGCTGGCAGAAGTCGCAACAGGAGCACCAGCACGGTAGGGAGCACTACTGCATCCTAGGCGGGCACCTGCTCTGCTTCTGTCCCACTTCCGGTCCAGCACCCTGCTGCTGCGCCTGGGCAGTGGCCTAGCATGATTCATGGGCTTGGGCTCCCTCGGGGGGACCCGGCTGGCGCACCAGGCTCCTGGCCTCAGCCTGGCCCAACCCCGGCCGTCGTGGCCGTTGGGGAGAGAACCAGAAGACCTAAGTTTGACCTCTCTTCGTCTTTCTCTCTCTCCACACGTATGTCTTTTTGGCTCTGGAGTGCTGCCTTTCACAGAAATAAATAACATTCAAAAAACAGAAGGGGCGTACCAAAATCAGCATCGATACATAAAAATAAACATCTAAACTTTGTCTGAGGCGTGCATAAAAGGGTAGGAAATAAAAAGCAGGGAGAAATAGCAGAAAACAAAAAAACGGCAGGTCCAGCCCTCTTGCATTCAGTACAAACATGCTGATTGGAGATCAACAGAGGATCTCTGAGGACAGAGCACGCAGGGCCACTTACGCGGCGGGCTCAGCTTCCTGGTCCATTCACAATGCACATGTGTGTGAACATGTGTGTGCTGCGCATACATATATGTACCAGCGCCACCTGTGTGCTCACGGGCGCACAAGGTGTCGAGATCACACATGTTCACATGTGTTTGTGGTGTGGGAAATGTGTATATCTTGTGTGTGCACATGTGTATGGTATGTGCCTATGTGCACATGTGTGTATGGCATGTATGTGTGCCTGTGTGTGCGTGTGTATGGCATGTACATGTGCATGTATGCACACACGTGTGTGCACTGTGGAGTTGAAGGTCTCCTCCCAGCACAGCTGGACTCCCTGCAGCCCTGCTCTAGGTCACTAAGAAATTCCATCTTGGGAAACTGTGCCTCCAGAGAGCTGCTTTGTATTCCAGAGTCCCTGCCCCAAAGGGGAGCTCCAGGTCAGTGCCCTGGGGCTGCCCAGTGGCTGGCACAGCCGGGAGCCTCCCACCCTGCACTCTCAGGCGCCCACCGGCCTCAGGCTCCCACCCCACTTCCTGTCCATTAGCCAGCCTGCTGGGCTCAGCAACTTTAAATAAACAGTGGATTAATTGATTTGATTATCAGACTGATATTATTCTCTGTGTTCTAATGAAGGGCCCCTATTATGCAAATGTCTTTGATTATGACAGCAACTTTTTAAATTGCAAATTCATTCCCCAAGCCCAAAATAAACTTTTGCCCTGCCAGGGGGCTGCTGAGAACACAAGGCAGAGAGCGAAGCTCATTTCAGAGAGAATGCGTCCCCAGAAAAAAAAATAATAATTAAGCTCCTTAGAATTAATTCGAATCCTTCACGCTCCCGTGTCCCACAGCTGCCCACGCCTCCAACCTGCCCTGAGGTGTGTGACAGGCGACAGTCGCCGGATGAGCACCTCTGAAACCCGGCAGGTTGGAGCACAGGTGTGCCTACCACCCTACACACACGTTGTATGGATGCCAAGGACTGGATCACGGTGCTCGCTTGGTGTGGTGAACACACCAAATGTCGTGTGTTCCATTATTTTTCTTTGTCACTCAATCTCAGAATCCCAGCTTCTGGGTGCAGCACACACATCACGTGTGTTGCAGTGTCAATTGGATAAGTCTTAGCGTTGCAAGGCCAGCAGGCTGCCCTGGACCCTTGGCTCTGCCGCGCACCTAGGTTGGTTTGTAAGTTCCCTGGGGTGTGCATGTAGGAGGGACCAGAACAGAACACAGTACTTCCTTCCATTTGTTAAATGGAGTTAGAATTTACGTGTCATAAAATTTACACTGCACAGAGAGTGCACAATTCAGAGGATTTTAGTATTTTCAAAAATATGTTAACATCACAACAATCTAATTCCACCAGAATTTTATGACCCCATAAAGAAGCCCTGTGCCCATTAACAGTTCCCTCCCGTGTGTGTGGAGATCACTGGTGCTCGCTGACCTACTTTCGGCAGGAATTTCTCTATTTCTTCCTGTTTCAAGCATTGTTTATTAACTTATTGACCATCTCATGAGAACAAGTTAATCAATTTTACATCTGCTACCACCCAGCTGAGCCTGCCCAGTCCTCTGTTCCGGTCCCTCTTTGCTGTCCCCCTCCCCACCCCTGTTCCTTACCTAATCTGACACTTGACTTGATACAAGGTGCGTCCTTGTGGATGCTCGCCAGGCTGCGGGGCTGTGCTGCCCCGCTCTCTTGTTATTCAGGACACAGAGCGAGGGCCGAGGGCAGGAGTGGGGTTGGCACCTGCTCCACACCGCTCTTCCCTTGAAGACACTGGAAGCCCAGGTTGGACTAGGGCCGCAGGTCTACCAGGTTGGACTGGGGCCACAGGTCTACCAGGTTGGACTGGGGCCACAGGTCTGTCCAGGTTGGACCGGGGGGCTGCAGGTCTGTCCAGGTTGGACTGGGGCCACAGGTCTACCAGGTTGGACTGGGGCCACAGGTCTGCCCAGGTTGGACTGGGGCCACAGGTCTGCAGCAGCCCTGGGTTCCTCTGCACAGAAAGCTGTCAGAGTCAGCCCAGGTCGTGGGAAACAAACCAGAAACCCGAGATCAATACCGACAAGCAAAGCTCTGGAAAACATGCAGTGGGTTTAAATCCGTGGCTCGGAGGCCAGCAGGGAACAGACACACTTGACTAGAGAAGAGGAGTGCAAACGAGAAAACGCCAACATTTGTTTTGCGCTCTGTGCTTGCATTCGCCTGGAGGTAAACAAGTGGTTGGCATGTGGAAGTTTCTCTCACAAAACCACCCCGGCCAATGAATAAATAGGAAATTATAAAGTCTGAATGTCACAACTGGCGACTCAAACCAACTGACAGGTGTGGACAACGCCTGCCAATGTGGCTGGCACAAACCACGGCGATCAGACATGGTGTCACTAAGAGAAACGCCAGCTGTCACCTCAGAAGCGCTTTTGCCCAAACAATAGGCAAGCGGAAAACAACTGGAGATTTGGCCAAGTTTCTGGGCCTTTGGGGGACTCCTGGGACTTGAGAACCTGCTAGATGACCTGCTGAGGGTGTCCTTGAGCAAAACCCGACTGGTGAGGCTCCATGGAACCAACATCTGGCAGACTATAACAGATCGTCCTCAAGGAAGAAAGACGGATGTGGAGAGAGAGCGCAGGAGCGAGTCACGTGAGTTCCAGGTGGAAACAACGTGCTGTGGGCGGAGGATGCTGTGCTGGGCACACACACCTCTACGGGCACACACACACACCTCTATGGGCACACACACACCTCAAAGGGCACACACACACCTCAAAAGGCACACACACACCTCTATGGGCACACACACACCTCTACGGGCACACACACCTCTACGGGCACACACACACCTCTACGGGCACACACCTCTACGGGCACACACACACCTCTACGGGCACACACACCTCTACGGGCACACACCTCTACGGGCACACACACACCTCTATGGGCACACACACACCTCTACAGGCACACACACCTCTACAGATACACACGCATGTCTACAAACATGCACACATGTTTATGGACATGCAGGACACACACGTGGCCAAGGAGCTCTTCAAGTTGCACAAACGCAGACACCAGCAGTGCATCTCATGGGGTGGCCTGGCTGGCAGGGATGGGGGCTTCAGTGGGGCGAAGGTTATGGCGTGGGCGAGGGTTTCAGGGTTACTGCTCCCTGAAGGGGGAGGCAGCAGACACGGCACTCTCTCCGCTGTCTAGTTCCAAGGAAAGGCAGATACACAGAGCGAAGGAGATACAGAAAGATCTTCTCTCTGCTGGTTCACTCCCCAAGTGGCTGCAACAGCTGGAGCTGAGCTGATCCAGAGCCAGGAGCCAGGAACCTCCTCCAGGTCTCCCATGCGGGGGCAGGGTCCCAAGGCTTCCGGCAGTCCTTGACTGCTTTCCCAGGCCACAGGCAGGGAACTGGATGGGAAGTGGAGCAGCTGGGATTAGAACCAGTGCCCATATGGATCCTGTCACACACAAGGCAAGGATTTAGCCACTAGGCTACCGCACCGGGCACCATATAGTTTCTTTGAGCCTGGCACATGCATGAGGTTAAATTTCAAACAAGGAGTGAGAGAGGAAAGCCACCAGCCTCCCACTTGTTCCTCTGTGAGGTTGCACAGAAAACCCGGAGCAGACTCGCCTGTGCCCCAGGGACACCCAGCCCGGTGCCCTCCAGGGTGTCTAATGTGTGTGAAAGCAGAGGGTGTCCTCACTGATTTCCACCTGTCCTGGCCACCACGGCCACACTGCCTATAGCTGTGGCCAGGGATGCTGCACGCTCTTCCCCAGGAGTGAAGGACTTCCTGAGGGATACCGCTGGCTTATGGGGCCTCTGTAGGTACCGTCGTCCTGATGCTCGGAAGCTGTTAGGGTGCCGGGCACACCGCAGGAAACCTCCAGGAAACCTCTCAATCAGTTAGACTGTCGGCATCTCGCTCTCCACGCGCCGCTCACGTCTTATTTTCAGTGTTTTCTGCGTTTCTTCATCTATCCCTGAGCCAATTTTGCATTTCTGGAGAGTTGTCCGCCATGTTCTTCGCCGATAATTTCCTTAGTTTTCTTGGTCTTCTGGTGGATTTGCAGGACAAAAAGTGTGGAAAGTGGGACCAAAGCGTGAGTTTATTCTGGTGCCAAATTTGTCCCTTAAATAGGTGAAAAATGCAGGCGAAAAATTAGCAGTGTGGGACAAAAAAACTTCTTGCATTCAAATATACTCGCTTTTCGTCTGCTTTTCCCATGGGCGTGTTCAAGGTGGTGCTCCACCGCCGGTTTTCGGTGCCATGAGTCAGTTCCCGCCTTCTTTGTCTAGAATGCCGTTCTTCAGAGGAAAGCTAGGATTTTGAGGTCATCTCCGTCTGTCGTTGCTGACGTTCAGCTTCGAGCTCTCCATCATCCGCCCACAGCAGGAGGTGACTACGGAGCCCTGGCACGTGCCCAGCGATGCTTCGTGGCTTCTGTCGTCATTGCGGAAGGTACTTGGGGATGACTTAAGGTGTGGACTCAACTGGCTTTGCAGAGGGGGCGCCACGCAGCCTCTGAGACAGAGCCCTCCAGTGTCACAGCACAAGTGTGGGTGCTTGCCTGAACGGCCCACGTGACCACCGCCCTGGGCACACTGCGGCCATCCTTGGGCTGTTCTCACACCGGCAATCCCTGTAGACACACGCACGGCTCTGGGTTCCACTGTCCCTCAGTTGCCACGACCTGCCGCGAGGGTTTCGTGCCCGCTCCGGAGAACGCCCTTACACGTGGCGGGGAGCACTCGCTGTGGCTCCTCCCCCTTCACCCCAGCCCTGCCCAGACTCTCATTCTTCATGCAAATTTTGGAACAAATGCCTGACACTTTTGAGTGAAGTTGCTTTGAAATTTTAATGCAAGGCAGGAAAAAGTTAAACTTTACAATGGTACATCACTCCTCTTGATTAAGACCCCCTGCCCTTTATTGAACTCTTAGGTTATTTGAGTTTAATTTTCCCACATAAAGATCCTATGCTTCTCTTTCAAGATTGTTTTAGTTCTTTGTGACAATAATTGAGGCCGTGAATGAGTCTCCTTTCTGATTATAGTTCTAGGCAGTTAGTTCTGATGTAGAAGAAATTATTCATTTAAGTAAATTGATCCTCAACTTTGTCAAATTCTATTAATATTTCCAATGGTGTTAATTTTTATTCTGAGCTTCCAGAAGATTGTATTATTTAATAATTTCTATTTTCAGTATAAATTTATAACATGAAGTAGGGATGGATTTTATTGAATTTTTCTTGCATTTATGGCAGAACATTCTGGTTTTTTACTCTGTGTGGTTCCAGGGTGCAGTATTTATGATTCAGCTGGCTAATGTGTGGGTGTGCGTTTGGGGTGGATGTTAACCTCATCACTCACACAAAGAAATGTTCTGACGCTCGGCTTTCTTACACACTTTCCATGTCTGAAAAGTTGGTGCCAAAATATTCAAGTGTCGTTATTGATAAACTTATTTGTCCAGATTCCCCCATTGTTTTCATTTATTTTAAAGCCGTGTTACCAACCTTGTATGGGTTCATCTCTGCTTTAAAACAGAGGTTTAGGGCCCGGCGGCGTGGCCTAGCAGCTAAAGTCCTCGCCTTGAAAGCCCCGGGATCCCATATGGGAGCCGGTTCTAATCCCGGCAGCTCCACTTCCCATCCAGCTCCCTGCTTGTGGCCTGGGAAAGCAGTTGAGGACGGCCCAATGCAATGGGACCCTGCACCTGCGTGGGAGACCCGGAAGAGGTTCCAGGTTCCCGGCTTCGGATCGGCGCGCATCGGCCCGTTGCGGCTCACTTGGGGAGTGTATCATCGGACGGAAGATCTTCCTCTCTGTCTCTCCTCCTCTGTGTATAGCTGGCTGTAATAAAATGAATAAATCTTTTTTTAAAAAAACCAGAGGTTTAAACAATCGTTGCTATGACAGCAAGTAAGGCTTCATTTCTGCTCAAGGTGTTGAGCCGTCAGTGTGCTGTGCCTGGCCCCCCTGAAGGTGCTGAACCTCATTTCCACTCCAGGTGCTGAGCTGTCACTGTGCTGTGCCTGGGCCACTCTCCCATTTCCGCTGCAGGTGTCGAGCCCTCAGTGTGCTGTGCCTGGTTCAGACATCTCTGTTATCGCTTTGATTTGAGCATGCTTCTGGTAAAAACATTTTAGGGGCTGGTGTGTAGTGGCTTCTTCTGGTTCTTTCCCCGAGAACTTGGTGCGTTTACCTTTAGTGTAGTAGCAGTTGCACTTGGGTCTCTGCCGGCCACACTGTTGTACTTTGCAGCCACTGACTGCATTTCCACACTGGGGCTTGGACTGCAAGGCAGCCGCGACCTGCTCCCCAGGGCCGCGCGCGTGCTGCGGCCATCTCTGCTGCACGCATGTTGTACCAGCCTGCCCTCCTCCCCAGCACAGCTGCCTCTGCCAGTGTGTCGCAGGCTCGCACCTCTCCCAGCACTCAGCTGCCCTGGATGTGTACTGGCCTCTTGTCTGCCTGCATTATTAGCCTTCACCCTCCTAATTTGCTGCGTCCGGGCAAGAGAAAGATCCAATGTGCTGGTTCACAACTCAGTGGCCTCAGTGGCTGCTGCCAGACCAAGCCAAGGTGGAGCCAGGAGCCCCATCCAGGTCTCCCACCTGAATGCAGGGTCCCAAGCACCTGGGCCACCTCCTGCTGTTCTCTTAGGCGCATGGGCAGGGAACTGGATCACAGTGGGGCAGCTGGACTTGAGTCAGTGTTCACCCGGGCTCCTGGGTGTTGCAGGTGGCAGCTTTGCAAGCTACGCCACAGCACCCGCTGCTCCAGATGTTTTATGAGTGCTTCTTGAGTTGCCATTGCTGACCCACGGGGGAGCTCGTCTGGGACCAGGCTGCCCTTCAGCTCCTTGGCAGGGCTTGTAGAGAGGCAATTGTTGCATGTTAGTGCAAAGTTCAAATGTGTAACGTTTTGTCTCACGCTTGGTATAGAAAACAAAAAGACCCCACAAACCTTTTCTGTAATTAAATTCACACACAAAAAAGTCTCTAATTCTTCTCCGTGTTTTGATTCATCCTTTCTGAGAGCTGTCTGGCCCAGCTTTCTGGTAATATACCTGGGAAGGCAGCCCCAGACTGCCGAAGTGCTCGGGCCCCAGCACTCATGTGGGAGACCCTGATGGAGTCCCAGGCTCCTGGCTTCAGCCTGACCCAGGCAGAAAGTGGGAAGTGGATGAAAGATCTCTCTCCCCCTGTCATTTTACCTTTTCAATAGATAGATATTTCAAAAATTTTCCTTCATAAGTACGTTATTGCTTATAGCACATCAATTGTCTGATGTTTTCTTATGTGTGCCTCTAAATATTTCATGTCATCCAGGATTTTTTCAAAAGAGTTTTTTGATGCTTCTGAATTCATGGTCCCATGGCTGGCATAAAAATAGACGGGGCGCTGCTGGTGGGGCTGCAGGCTGGTACAGCCTCTATGGAAATCAGTATGGAGAACATTCAAACAACTCAAAATCAACATACCGTATGATCCAGCAATAGCACTCCTAGGAATATATCCAGAACACTTGTTTTATGAGAAACCAACATGCACTCCTATGTTCATAGCAGCACAATCAGTAATTGCAAAAACATGGAAGCAGCCAAAATGCCCATCAGCAGAAGACTGGATAAGAAAGCTATGGTTCATCTACTCCATGGAATACTACTCAGCTATTAAAAAAACAAAATGCAGTTCTTTGTGGCCAAATGGGCCAAACTGGAAACCATAATGCTAAGGGAAATGAGCCAATCCCAAAAGGTTAAATACCACGTGTTTGCCTTAATTTAAGATGATATGATGTTATGTATAACATGTTATGTTATGTATGTTATATGTTGTGTATAAACTAAAATTGAAATGTCAATGAGGTGGTCACAGAAGGTGGTTAAGAACTCGCATTTACTTTTAACATATTGGTTACTCATTACTATGTCAATTAATTCCATAATGGATGTAAATTTTTGCTGATGGTATGTTGGAGCTTTTAATTGACTGGGATGATACTCTGCTGGCTCTGTCTTCAGACCAGAGAGGGTATACCTAAGAAGCCATTGAACTTGACTGGAAAATAAGATGCTGGACTCTATGTTTGGTATATGCTTGCAATGGGGGAATCTCAACTGAACTTGAACTGTGGTTATGCAACAAGGTGGAGGAATCCACCATGATGGGAGGGTTTGGGGAGGGGTGGGGAGAACCCAAGTACCTATGAAACTGTGTCACATAATACAATGTAATTAATGAATTAAAAATAATAAATAATTAAAAAAATAGACGGGGCGTGTTATCAACCCCACTTCCTGAAAACCCACTCCGTGTCATTATTAGCTCCAGTTGCCTTGACTCTTAATCCCTCCACACATGGAATGCGTTGATAACACTTGCTGTAACGGCCTCAATTGTCAGCTCTGTTATCTGTGATGTTCTATGTCCCCACGTGCTCCTGGGCGTTGTTGGCCAAGGCAGCGGCCATGGTCACCCTTAGCTGCTGGCTGCTGTGCTTTGTCCTGGAATACAGCGAGCTCCTGGCCCACACTTGGCTTCCGTTCTCACCCTGTTTGCTTCCAAGCTGTGTTGGTGCAGAGGCATGCTGATCGCTGCACAGCATCCCCGCTCTGAGCACTTCATTTCTGTGAGAGTCACGGCTTCACGGTCTCCCTAATCAACTGTGGAAACACTCCCCGTACAACGCCAGTGGAAAGGAGAGCTTCCATCTGGGGCCCCACGTCCCACATGGCACTGCCAGGGCTGTACCAGGCTGAAGCCAAGAGGCCTCCCACATGGGCACATGGACCCAAAGGCTGGAGCCATCTTGTGCTGCCGTCTTAGGTACATTAGCAGGGAGCTGGATGAGAAGTACAACAGCTGGGCTTAATCCAGGACTCCGACCCCACAAGTGGTGGCTTCATCCACTGCGCCACAGTGCTGGCCCTCAGTAGTGTTTTTCCTTTTTGGCTAACATTCACTGTATTCTTTTGTGTTCTGGAAAATGTTCTTTGAACAATGAAAAATGCTGGAGTGTATTGTTCTGGCTAGAAGGAAGAAGACATGCAGGGGTGTGCATGAGCACAGCCCTCACCGGGATTGGTGCAACTGTGAGCTGGGACAGCAGCCTGCTGCCCTCTGGCAGTGGTCACCAGAAGCAGGGTTGTACCACAGAGCAGCACTGGGCACGCCTGTGGCCACGTGGGATCGAGGGGCAGGGACGTCTGGCTGCAGGTTCGTGTGCACTCCTCATGGCCACACCACTGCAGCGGCAGAGGTGGCTGGCCATCCCCGGGCCCATGCAGGCAGGAAGTGTGTGTGCAGGGAAGCACAACGCGGACATTGGGGAGCAAGGACCGCAGGCTGTGGACACACTGGGGGCTCTCCCACAGGCAGTGGACGCACAGGCTGCATGTGAGATCCAAACCCAGAGAGGACCAATCATCGGCCCGAGATCGGGATCCCCATTGGCCGTGGTGATCAGCGGGGCCGCAGCGGAGCCTGGGAGTGCCGACAGTGCTGCTTGGGGCGGAGTGCAGGTCTGGGGGCGCACTGTAAGAGGACCCTGAGTGGTGGACCTTCACATGTGCACGTTACGGCTAGTTTGTAAGGATGCTGTCCCTAATCCACACAGCAACCTCCATGTGGACCATGGTGGCAGCACGGGGAATCTAGTTCCCTAAACATGGCAGTGGCACATGCACACAGTCAGACTTCAGAAAGCAAGTCTGACTTGGGCCCTAGAGTTCTAAATTTCCTTGTCAGTCACCCACCCACAGCCTTCTAGAAATTCTCTCATCCATAGTGTCCAATGCACAGCCTTTTCACTTTTACACACGCAGAACAAAGCCCAGGAATAACATAGAAAAATGCCTCAGAACACCTGTCAAGTGCGTGTCCTATGCAAACTCAGTGTGCTGGCTCTCCTGTGGCACTGCAGCCCCGTGTCCCCAAGCCTGGCCATGCTGCTTGGGGTGCTGGAGGGTGGGCTGGCAGTGCCTGCTGCTGGCCTCCCTCTGCAGGAGCCCGGTGACCCGACCCCTTGCGTGCACTCCCCAGCAGGCAGCCTGTGTCTTCCCGGCCAGCAGCTCATCCCTGGACCTGAGGGTCCCTCAGCTGAAGCCTTCAGAGAGACGCGGTCATAGCCAGAGAGAGGGGAAAAGTCAGGTGGCCAGGAGGCAATTAAGCTCACAGTCAGTCTCAGTAACTCGAGCTGGAAACGTTGAATCTGTCCCTTTCACCAACCTGAACAACCAGGTGAGCTGAAGCAGCTGGGGGAGGATCTGTGTGGGCGGGGACAGAAACCAAGCGTGGCCGCCAGCGAGGGCAGCCTTGCTCCAGAAAGTCGGACTCGCTCTCAATGGTGGCATGAAGCAGCTTGCGTGTACAAGTCCCGTGTAAGACTGCTCAGGGGCAGCTTACAGGCCACAGGGAGCCTTGAGTGAGCACGTGCTGTGAGAGAGAACCAGTGTTCCTCCAGCTGGCCGGCTGGCTGGAGGATGCTCTGTCGTCATGTAGTTCTCCAGACATTCGGATCAATGACGTCACTGGACTTTGAAGGATGGCTCCAATGGAGGGGGTTCTGGATTAATGGAAGTGGAGGGAGGGGACAGTCACTTCTTCCCTAATGGACACATGGAGATGCCCAGAGTGACCTGGTGGTCATTACTCACCAGGCCGTTCTGGGGACAGAAGTGACACGCAACCTCAGGTTTAATTAGTACCAGGCGGTGTCTGACCTCTGAGGGCATCGGGGAACGTCTTTCTGCCTCCTTGGTCCTCGGGGAAAGGAGTTTGGTGGAGGCTGTGCTGGTCTTGGGGCAGAGCATGCCCAGTGTGCAGGGTTCAGGGCTCGGGGCTCAGCATGCCTGGCAGGTAGGAGGCTTCCCCTCCAGTCCTGCTCCCCTCCCAGGCTCCAGGACTCAGCTGTCATCCCAGACTGCACCGCTGGTACAGCCCCAGGCCCCTCCTGGCTTCACAGTTGCCCCTCGAGCCTGCAGACTCGCCCGACATGAAACCTGGGTATCATACCATGCCATGACAGACCGTGCTGTGCCGTGTCATGCCATGCTTGGTCATGCCAGGTCAAGCCATGCCATGCTGGGTCCCCTTCAGGGGCCGACCTGTGCCAAGGCAGGTTCCAGTTGTCACACTTGCATGGCCAGAAGGGTCCAGGCTCATGAACGTCAGGCAGCGTCTCTGCCGAGCGAGCTGTGAAGCTGTAAGCCTCAGGTGCCCCTCCATTTCCTCTCCCTTTCCAGCTACTGGTTAGCATCTTACACCCCTCAGCTACGCCCCTCTCTCCACACGCACTGCCCCGACAGCCCCCTGGATCCCAGCACCTGGAGGGGCAGGGTCCAGACCCACACCCTGCAGCTCAGCACCTGCTCTCACACCCACGGCCTTTCCCATCTGCTAAAGAGATGGACAGCAGGCACTCGGCAGCAACAGGTGCCTGTCTCAGCTTGGCAATGTGTCTTTTGAAGGAACTGCTTTGCTTGGAATTAGCACAGAAACCACAGCTCTAATCTCTCAGTGGGGGCTCATTGGGAGCTTGCTCCTCATAGGGGGAGGTCATCCCTGCTCCCATAGCAGTGCGTGTGGTGCCCCCAGACCAGGTCTCCCCCGGGTCTGCCTCAGTTGTCACCAGCTCTGCATGGAGCTGGCAAAGTCGGCAAGCAGACACCTGCACATGCTCCGGTAAAGCCCAGGCTTTGTCACCTTGGCACTGGCCCCGGGCGACGTGCACCGCTTTCCTCAGCGCCCCAGCCTGCAGGGCTGCATTGCCCGCCACAGGCTGAGAGCAGAACCAGGCACGCTATGGGCACCTGGTCAGGGCAGCTGCTCCTGGAAGCCTCCCCTGCTGTGTAGCCCAGTCATCCCCCGGGTGACACTGGTCTCTGCAGGCCGAGTGGGGTCAGGGACCACAGCAGCCCTTCCCAGCTCCAGGCAGGACATGGCCTCTGCTCACACCCAAGTGTGATGCCCCAGGCCCCAGTTCCCAGGAAAATGATGTCACTGCAGATGTGGTTAGTGAAGATGGGGTCAGAATGGAGTCTTCTGGGCCCACTCCAGAGCCAAGGACTTCCTCACAGAAAGGGGGAATTCAGGGGCCAGTGCCACATCATGTCTGGTAATGGAGCTGGCTTCAACATTGGCATCCCGTATGGGCTCTGGTTCCTGTCCCTGCTGCTCCACTTCCGATCCAGCTCCTGGCTAATGTACCAGGAAGGCAGTGGAACATGGCCCAAGGACTTGAGCCCCTGCACCCATGTGGGAGACCCAGATGAAGCTCCTGGTTCCTGCCTGCACCCTGGCCCAGCTCTGGATATGGTGGCCAATTGGAGAGTGAACTGGAAGGTGGAAGGTTTCTCTCTCTCTCTCTCTCTCTCTCTCTGCCTTTCAAATAAATAAATCTAAAAGGAAATGAGGATTTGCCCCCAGGCCACACAGAGGAAGAACACCCTGGGCGATGGAGGCAAGGGCAATGTCCACAATCTAAGATATATCCGGAGGCTGGGGGAGTGCCTGGCAGATGCCCCTGCACAGCCCAACCCCTGCCCGGGCCTCGAACTTGGGGCCTCCCACGACTCAGGCCATGTGCTCGCCTGTGGTAGCCATGGCAGAGCACTCGCACGCACACCCATGCTTCCCTCTGCCCGGGGACGTGGGGCTCAGCCATGGGGTTCCCACCTTCTGTACTCTCCAGTCCCCGCTGTCCCTGTGCTGCCCGCCAGCACACAACCTCCAGTCTGTGTTCCGCCATGTCCAATCAGAACACACTCAGGGTCTGCCCACCTTGTGCCCAGCCCAGGATGCCAGCGCCAAGCACAGAGCCTACACCTGCTCTCCAGAGCCCCCGGGCCTCTCTGCTGGCCTCCATGTCTTCTCCTTCCCACTGTCCAGGCACCCCCTCCACAGCCCTCCCTGGGGTTTCCTTGAGCTCTGTCCCAGGGTCACCTCTGCACAAGGCCACCCTGTGGAGCTGGCCAGCCCTGTGTCACCCCATTGTCCTGACAGGGGGCGGATGTGGAGAAGGAGCCCATAAGCGCCCCGTGGCTTGACCGTAGTTTCCGCTGGAAATTGCGTTTTTGACTAATGAATCTTGAAGTTTGAAAAACTGTCCTGAAGAGCAACTGCACATCAAAATGATGGGCAGTTATGGGCGTTCAGTGGACATTTGCTACATTTAATGGAATTGGATTTCCTAGGATCTGACCGTTTCCTCAATCACACACCCCATATATCCTGTGCGTGTGGCATCCATAACGCCGCGTCCAGCCCCAGGAGCTTGTGGTCCAGGACAGCCGCAGTTGGTTAGCAGACAAAACTACACTGAGAAAGGAGACTGGGAAGAGGGCTGGGTGTGCGGAGGGCCCTGCTTCACAGAGCAATGGAACGAGCCGAGCGGTCCTCGGATCTGCACTGGGGAGCTCTCCTTTGCGGCAACAGCTCAAGCGCTCGGTGGCAGATGCCGCAGTGGTGAGAGGGCCAGGCCCGGCAAAGCTGGCCCGGGTTTCCCTGGGTGTGTGTCTGACCTGCAGTGAGTTCACTATCAGAGAACAGCTTGGAGCATTCTCTGGGACGCAGGCTCCTTGAATGGCTGTACCACTGAGTGAGTCAACCTCGGCCTCACGGCTTAGGACTTCCCTCCACTGACCCCCAGGGCCATGGGAACGACAGTTACAAGTGGTTATTTCCACAAGTGAACAGGAGAGAAAGAAGTGGTCAGGCCCGCGTCCACTGACCATTTGTCTAAGTCCCTTGTGAGCCCTACGGGGTTGTCGAGCGAAGTGTAGGAGCCTCGGTTTGGGACGCCAGGCAAGCAGCAGCGTAATTCTTAGGATAAAGGCGGCTCCAAAGGCCATGTTTATTTGAACATTCTGGCGTAAAGCACGGTGTGAGCCAGGACGCTGCCTCGTGTCAATCTCCGGGACACGCCACTGGACAGATGTTGATGTCTGTTTTGTGTACTGGGGGAGACTGCCTCCAATAACTTTGAACTTGAAAGAGGGACATGGCTTGTCTCTACCCACAGCAGTGCCTTGAGGAGGACGGGGGAGGGGCGTGAAGCTCCTGCCTTCGCCTCCTCCCCTTCACCTCTGCTCCCTCCTCACAGCCAGCAGTCTGGGCATCCCCCAGTGACTGCCGTCTTGGCAGTCGGCGCTACTGCAGGTGCTGAGCAGGACACACTCATGTTACCCTCTCCCTGGTTGTGCAGAAGGTGTGCGAGGCGCACATGTGTACCAGGCATCTCAACACCCCTGAACCAACACAAGCATGTTCCAATACAGTGCAACAGCTATGTGTGCAACAGCGTGGGTGTCTCCAACATGTGCACAATACATGCAGGAACACACGCACAGGTGCCTCGCCGCCTGTGTATGCAGTATACACATGCACCAACATGCACATCCAACAACATACACAGGCAGCAGAACATGATAACACACACATGACAGCAACTGCACAGGTACGGAGAGAGTCCCGCCTGCAGCTGATGCAGAACTCCAAGTGCAGCCCAGCTTACAGCCACGTCTTGCGGTGCTGATGCCAGGACCCAAGCTTCAGGCTGGCAGATGACCAGAGCTCACTGGGGACCCGGGCCTCGGTCGGTTCTGCCTACCCTGCCCTGTGCCCCTGAGCCCCACCTCAGGAGCAGCCCTGGCCGCACAGACCACTGGCGTGGCACCTGCCAGCCTCCGTTCCACTCCTGCACCCTCCAGGTGCCATGACGCCTTTCCTGGGGTGAGCCTGAGGGAAGGCCCTCTGAGGCTGGAGCAAGTCTGTGACCCCTAACCTGAAGACCACGCCTCCCGTTCCTTCCCCAGCGGCAGCTTCGGGGCTGTGGGCAGGGTGATGGTTAAACTTTCGGTATCCTCCGGGTCTGTCCCTGAGCTTAATGTAAAAAATCCCATTTAATTTGTAGCCAAAGCTGATTGCAAAAAATGGTTTACCACCTATCACCGGGCCTGGGTGGCTTCAGAGTTAGACAATGGCCCGTGCATTCCCAGCTCGGACGTGAAAGGAGCCGTTGAAATGCAGAGCTTTCTTCTGCTAATGTATTTGAGACAGAGATTGTTCTCATTTCCAAAAGATGAAAAAGAATCCTCATTTCTCTGCGTGACAAAGGATTAGAGCTCAGAGGCGCTTTGACACACACAATGGGGTGCAGAGAGAGCCAAAGAAGAACCCGTGTGCGGGCACACCAGCAGTGAGGGAGAGGGGGCATCACTGCCTTTGTCTCTGGGGGCGGGAGAAAGGGCTGGGGGCTGCCAGTTCTCCGTGCCCCCCTGGGCCAGTGAAGTCCATCCAGGGGCAGCCACACAGGGCTGCACATGGGACTCAGAGGGAGCCCGGCGCAGGAGCCAGGGCTGCATATGGGACTCAGAGGGAGCCCGGTGCGGGAGCCAGGGCTGCACATGGGACTCAGAGGAAGACCGGCACGGGAGCCTTCCATTCCTCCGACCTCCCTTACCATCCCAGCCATGTGGGTGATGACCCCAGAGTCCAGCAGCCACTGGAGCAGAGGCCACGTGAGGAATCCAGGCACTGCCCGGGATGCTCCCCACTGGCATACTGTTGATGAGAGGGGTGCTGTGAGGGCCAGAGAGGCTCTGGCTGCTGAGGGTGGACATGTGTGCAGAGGCAAGCTCCAGGTGGAGGAGGGTCCAGCGTTCGCCTGGCTTCCTTGTTCTTCCTGGAAATGTCCTCATGGCTGACCCCTGTTGGAGTTGAGAGAACAGGCTGGGGACAGAGGCTCTCCCTGCTCAGCGTGTCCCTAGTGCAGAGGAGGTCTCACCAATTGGCCATTGGCTACAGTGTTCCCAGACATGGTGAGGGCTGGACAGAGCAGGGTTGGCCTCCTGTAAAGTTGTAAGTAAATGTTTTACACGATAGGATTTCTGCAGGAGGCAAGGGGAAGCTGAGGAGGCCCATGACCTGTGTGGGGAGGGCAGCCAGGGGCTTGGGAAGGATGGACAGATCCCAGCGTCCCACAGATCCCAGGCGCTGGGGTGGGGACCGAGGGGAAGCTCAGAGGAACCCTGATCTGTGGGGAGGCCAGCCAGGGACTTGGGAAGGATGGTCAGACCCCAGTGTCCCAAGGGTCCTGGGGACTAAGCGGAAGAGTCAGATCACAATTGCTTTGCCAGGTAGCCCGTTTCTGTTCAGGGGGAACTGGTTGTGAGGAATGACTGGGATGTCAGCCCTGAAGTTGGACAGCACCTTCGCCATTTTAGCCCTGCTGCCATGTTAAATATTTGCTTCCCTTAGGTCTCGGTTTCCTTAAGGTTTACATCCTTTTTATTCATTCGTGTTTTGTTCCCTTCCAGTCCACTGTAACCTTGTAACCCTGTTCTCCACAAATCTGCTGTAACCTCATGGCACCACACCTGAGAGCCTTATCCACCAATCCCTCATGGCCCCATGTTCCCCAAACCTGCCCCCTTCCCATAAAAGGATGCTCCCCCATGCCCTCTGTCTGTTCTTCTTCCCCACAGCCACCCTTTCCACAGGAGTAAAGACCTCTTTTGTGACTCACTGCATCTCGCGTTCTGGGTCTCTGGTGAAAGTTCCCAACATTTGGTGCCATGACACAGATCTGCTTTCCCACTGCCTTGTACTCTTGTCCAGTGGCCAGAGCCTCTCTGGGATCCAACCCCACCTGAGCTCGGACCAGCTCTCCCACTGCCTGGCTCTCATGCTCAGGGGCCAGAGCTGTTCTGGGCCCCAACCCCATTCAGCCACAAAGCCCAGACCCTGCTCCTGCAAGTCACCTCTATCTCCCTGAACAACTTCACGGGATCTAAAACCACACTAGGTGAGCTATTTCTCTGCTCCTGGGGCCTTGAGAGGGATTCGGTGTGACCATGTTCCCCCAACCAGGTCCACTTTCCAACTCTCACCCTGGAGTTAGTTCACCTTTCTGACCAAAGCCCTGGGCCTGATCACTGAACTCCCCTAGTGTCTCCCAAACTCTGAAGTGATGACTTTTGAACACGATGGTGTCCATTTCAGAGCCACAGTGCCCCCTTGACATGGTGTGGGTGACAGGTGGCCTAGAGAAACCTGGGCATACCTTAATTCCTCTACATGTCAGGGTCAAGTGGACCTGTTAAGCAAGGAGGCTGATGCCTCCTCTGTTCCTAACGCTCCCTTGGGCTGTCTCTTAGCCAGATTTAAACACTTTCCAACTGGCTTCAGATCTTCAACAAAAGACTCTTATACACTTACACAGTGTGGATTGGCCTCAAAACCCCCAGATAATTCCTCCAAGTGGCCGCTTAGTGGTTCTCTGGACCCAGGTGTACCTTGGGATCTGGATGACTCTTGCCAGAGTTTGAGAGGATGGAAGGAGGTCCCCTATGTCCAGGCTTTCTTCTATCTCTGATCTAAACCCTCAGTTCCGCCTGCTCACGAGCCTCAGAAACCTAGCATCTTCTCTGAACAACCCTTCTCCCTCCAAACTCTCTTTGTTTCTGTGATTAACTGGAGTAGCGGCCCACAGGATGACTGTTGGACACCCAATCCAACAGACTGCTCTGCTCACCTGGAAAGATCACCAGCCAGGCTGTCCCACATCGAGCGCCCCGTCCACCATCTTGCCTCTGTCCCACTCTGGGACCCTGTCCGTTATCTTGCCTTCTTCTTCCCCGTGGCACCCTGTCCACCACCTTGCCTCTGTCCCTCTCCTCCTTCGCATCCTCCTCTGTCTGAAGGTCTTGTTTGTTCTCCCCACTGGGTTCTGAGCTACCACAATCACCTCTTCACATCCCGACTTGGGCTACTTGCCTCTCAGCCTTGCTGCCCCCTGTGCTACTCCAATCAGATCAATGATGGCTTACTACTTGCTGCGGTGATGGGCGAGTGTCATCTCTCCCCTCTCAACAGATTCCTCTCCACATTTCAGCCCTCAGGCGTTCCCTTCTATGAAAACTTGAGAATATGCAAATCCTACCATCTTGGGCTCTGGACGCTCCAGCCAGGGTGGAAAATTCAAGCCCCCTTACAGAATCACCACTTGGCTGCCTCCCCAAAACTTCAAAACCCTGTAATTCTCAGACCTCAAGCCACGCCAACTAATTTTCTTCTGCAGTGTGGCTTGGACTTCACAGATTCAACAAGAATTCAATCTGACCTCCGAATTCTCTGTTATCTAGATAACTTCCATCACTGTAATGGTGAATAGCTAGAGATTTCCTATGTTCTGCCTTCTTTTTCTCCATTCCAGCCCGTTCTCTATCCAGTTCTCCCTCCCAAGTTCTTCCAGCATGCTATGAACCCTCAGCCTCCGTAACTCGCTCCTCCTCTAACCAAGCTGAGCTCTCCCACTGGCCCTCTCCATGCGCTGAGCCCCAGTGCCTGACCCTCCTCCTGCCTAACCACCTCAGGGACAAAACTCTGTGACTCTCACACGTCTCCCCCCCACCAGCAGTCACATTCTGTCTAGTGTTTTCCTCCCTCTTTTTTCTGTTAAACCAGTTACTCCCTGTGGTTACAGTTTCTCCAAGGCCAGTTAACATTTTTTTCTCCTTTTAGTCGACTCCACCCCCTCTCATCCCTTAGAGAGGGGCAGGGTAGGAGACAAGCTAATTAACATTTGCCAAGCTTGTTCTGTCCCTTGATTTAACAGGGCCCACACAAACAACAACAACAACAAACAAGCTTAACCTCTTGTACTCTACACTGTTTGTGCATGATTAAATATAACTCTTAAAGTACTGTTTACAACATTCTATAAAAATGTAACATTTAGACTTGCCAATAAAAATCAGTCTTTAAAAATGAAACATTTATATCAAAGATAAATTGGTATAGAATTAAAATCTAATACACTGTCACATTGTTCCAAGGTATGAAATGAACCCATGCTCTCTTATCTGCTAGTTATTATACGTGGAATTAAAAATCTGACCCTGGGCCCAGCACAGCAGCCTAGCGGCTAAAGTCCTTGCCTTGAAGGCCCGGGATCCCATATGGGCACCAGTTCTAATCCCGGCAGCTCCACTTCCCATCCAGCTCCCTGCTTGTGGCCTGGGAAAGCAGTCGAGGACGGCCCAATGCATTGGGACCCTGCACCCACGTGGGAGACCTGGAGGAAACTCCAGACTCCTGGCTTCAGATCGCGTCAGTTCCAGCCATTGTGGCCATTTGGGGAGTGAATCATCGGATGGAAGATCTTCCTGTCTCTTCTCTCTGTATATCTCACTTTCCAATAAAATAAATCTTTAAAAAAATAAATAAAAAATAAAAATTTGATCCTTGGTTAAAGCAACAAAATTTAAAAATACACATGTTGTGATAACATCTCATTTTAAGTGTTTTTAAATCTAATTAATAACTAAATTTTATAGCTAGCTCCAGTAAACTCTAACTCTGGTCCTGTTAAATTGTCTCAAGGTACGAGTTGAATCAATTTGCTACCTCTTATCTGCAAGTCTTTTTTTACAATAAGGTACTCTGTGTTCTCTGCCTCCTGTTAAGTTCTCATTGCTTAAAGTCGGCAAAAGTTATGTACTTGCTTTAAAGGAATTTATTGATCACCTTATGTCAATAATTAAATCTGATCCGTATTTTATCATGTCAAGAGATTCTATTTTAACCAGACATTTCAAGGCTTCTTGACAACTTTGACAGACACTCAAAAACTAAAAAAGTTGCAGATTTTGTCACTTTGTCTTTTCCAGTGAGGCTTCCTGGAAATGTCGAAGGATTTGTCTCTCGTTTTGCAGAGAAAACAAAATCAGGCTACGTGGATGATGCTAAAAGTTCTGTGAAGCTGCAAAGTAGCACATACTTTTATTATAATATGAAAATACTGTTGATAGAAATGTACAGTTACACAAGTCTAATGGCCTCTTTTGCGTTGTCTCTTATAATTGTTACATTAATTTATAAGCGTCTAAATGTCCATCCTTCTATAAAATCCTATATGTGTTTCCTAAAAATCCATTTGGAGTAAGCAGGTGCCTCTTGGTCTGTGAATGAGTTTCATGGTTTCAGTCACAACAATTTGAAATCTGTTTAAAATCTTTCTCATAATCCAGTTTTGTATTCTTCTCTACCATCTGAAAAAAATTGGCAAACTCATGTTATTACACCAGGAAGTAATTCTAGCCAACTGCTGGTCGTTTTTAAAGCTTCTCAAGATCTTAAACCATTGCTGAACCTGGTTCATCATTCTGTCCTACAGTACCTAACAGGCTGTTTGAAGAAGTTGGTTTTTTTTAAGTCACTGACATGTCTGTACTCGAGTTTGCTCATCAAAGAAGTTAGTCATGTTACATTCTCGCTGCTTTTCCTAATGTACAATTTAAGTTAATTGGAAACCTGTACTCAAATGTATAGTAGGCTCATATTTTCTATAACTGTTGTTCGTTAGTTTTCATGGGTGTTTCTGACTCTTTCTCTCTCTGACTCTGAAGCACTCTCAGACTGCACAATTTGATCTCCAGACTTTATAAAGGGATGGCTAACTTACAAGACCAAGGAGCCTAGTTAAGGCATGACCTTATCTCACAGTAAAAACTGTCCTGTGACTACAGGTCTCCAGCTGAGTTCTTTAAGGTCTATCCCGGGATAGACCTGAGCATCCTTGGCTGACATCCGAGGCTGCCTCCGTGTCTACTTTACAGCGGCCCAGAGGAAGAGAGGTGAGCTAGGCCACAGGAGGCTCTTTAATGTGGCTTTATGTTTTCAAAAAAACCTAGCAAGGCTAGGCAATGTGGGAAGCCAAAAGATCAAGTAAACAGCTGCCCATGATAGAAGTGGCTTTCAAAAAAATGCTGTCAGCTTTGCCAAGAGCTCGGCCCCTGGAGACGGAACTGCCTGGGAGTCAGGGTTCCTGGGTTGGAACCATGTTAGGCCACAGGCTAAAGAGCCCTTCCCCTCTGCTCCTTCTCAGCCCAGCAAGGCCAGAACAGTCACCCTGGCTCCTGACAGCAGCCAGCGTCCCCATACAACTGGAAGCAGGACCAGAGGCAGGCCAGACTCTGCACCCCTCAGCAACTTGCCAGAACATACACCTGAACAAAGCTTTAACACCACCATGCGTGCTATTTTCTTTCTTCCTTTTATACCCTGTCTGTTTCTCAAAGCCCCACTAGACAATGTTAACTAACCCTGAAACTTCCCTTTTCACTTCCCTCCTACCACACAAAATAAAATCAAATAGAAAAATAAGCTAAATATCCCAACCTCCTGGCTCCAAACCCTAGGTATAATTTCCCATTTAACTCCACTTGCCTTCCACACAGACACTCCCTGCTTCCTTTTTGCCTCATTACAGTAACTGGTTCTCACCGTTATACCGATGCTAGCACAAGCAATAACCGAACCCTAACCTCTTCCCAATCAGCTAGCTACTCCTTTAACTATTGTCCCACTTCGGGACCCACTTACACACAACCTGACTTGTACGTCCCTAACTTACAATAACTTCTTCTCCTGCTCCACCACAGTCCGCGTATCCAATTTTACCTCCTCTCCCCAAGGCTCCATCTACAACACAATCGATCCCATCTCCCCCAGCCCTTGCCTTTTGGTAATAATCGAGCTCCAGTCATCCTTGTTGGATGAGGGAGAGCTCTCCTGCCTGCAGTTTTCCTCCTGGCACTCTTGGGCACAGCCTTGGTTATCCCTTTGGCCTGCACTGGCTTATCGACAGGAAGCTTGGGACTCTGAGTAACCTCAGTTCAGCAACTATCAGGTGAGTTTAAAACCACTGCCATCTCCATGGCCTCCAGCACCACTCACCTCTCTGGCACAAGTGACCCTCCAAAACGGGAGGGCCCTGCGCCCCCATAGAGCAGAGAGAGCAGGCACTGCATGCTCCTGCAAAAGGAATGCTGCTTCTATGAGAATAAATCAGACATCATTGAACAAAGTACTGAAACCTTATTAGACATCAGAGCTCACCTCCAACAGCCTCAAGCCAACAATAACTCCTGTGTAACATCCTGGCTTGACCCTCTCCTCCTTCCTTTAATTCCACTCTTTGTGGGACTCACCACAGCCCCTTGCCTTATTTTTCTTTCAAAAATTCACCCACATCCAAATATAAAACAGGTTCTTCTGTAGGGATACCAGCCCCTAGATCTCCCGTTCCTCCGCCAAGCACTGTGGGACCCCACCTAGAGAACACTGCGCCCAGACTCAGCTTCAAGAACCTACGGAAGAAAACGAAGAAAACAATGCCCCCTTTCCTTTATGTACAACAAATGGGAGGAATGGGAGGAGTGACTTGAATGTCCGCTCCAAAGATTGGTAAGACCCCCGCCCTTTTAGAGCAGGTGCATTGTAGACATCCGTTTCCCTTAGGTCTCGGTTTCCTGGAGGTTTGCTTCTATAAGTTTCATGCCCTTTAGGCTCATATTTTGTTCTCTGCCAATCTGCTGTAACCTTGTAACCCTGCTCTCCCCCAATCTACTGTAACCTCATGACCCTGGCCACCAATCCCTCACAGCCCCCTGTCCCCAACACCCTCCCCGTGTCATAAAAGCGCGCTCCTGCATGTGTGCCGTCTCTCTGTTCTTTCTGTCTCCCTGTGGCCACCTTTCCTATTGGAATGAAGACCTGCTTTGTGACTCACTTGGTCTGACATTCTGGATTTGTGGTGACCATTCCTAACACGGATGGAGAGCCAGTATCCAGGGCCCTGGACCCGGGGACAGCCTCAACCCATGTCGGGAATAAGGATCTGTTTCAACTGACCAGGGAAGACAGAGAGCCCAGATCAAGGACACACAAGACTTTGGTGGCCAGGGCTCCCGCAGGGAACAGCATGACTCCAGGGAGGAGGGGGCGTTTCTGAACCTTTGCTGTCCTCCAAGAGTCCAGGCTGCTCAGGAGTCCCTTCTTGTGACACACTGTGGACAGGACAGCAGGCAGCCCTGTGTGCGCTGTGGTCACTTCCACGCTTGGAGACCCCCTTCCTTGCTCTACCCTCCAGCAACGGAGCCTTTCTGTCAGCTGGCCTCAGTAGATGTTCACAAAACACGTTGATTTTTCAGAAAACCTTTCGGTTGGTGTAGTCCTCTGGTTTTCCTTTCTCTGTTTGGTTCCTGCCTGCTCTTTGTGATTGCGCTCTCTGATTTTGGTTGCAGCTTGCTGACTTTCCTGTCTCTAGTCTCTTTTTTTTTTTTTTAAAGATTTATTCATTTTATTACAGCTAGATATACACAGAGGAGGAGAGACAGAGAGGAAGATCTTCCAACCGATGATGCACTCCCCAAGTGAGCCGCAACGGGCCAATGCGTGCCAATCCGAAGCCGGGAACCTGGAACCTCCTCCGGGTCTCCCACACGGGTGCAGTGTCCCAATGCATTGGGCCGTCCTCAACTGCTTTCCCAGGCCACAAGCAGGGAGCTGAATGGGAAGTGGAGCTGCCGGGATTAGAACCGGCGCCCATATGGTCTCTTAAACTAGATAACCAGGTAGCTGCTGGGACGGTTTCCTTGTAGGTAGGCACTCACTTGGTCTGCTCTGTTTCCCTCTGAGCCCCATGTTCCCTGCCTCGCCTGCAGGCTGTGTGCCACACCCACCCCACCACCCTCCCTGGTGCCCTCTGCAGGCTATGTGCCACACCCACCCCACCACCCTCCTTGGTGCCCTCTGCAGGCTGTGTGCCACACCCACCCCACCACCCTCCCTGGTGCCCTCTGCAGGCTGTGTGCCACACCCACCCCACCAGAATTGAGGTTCCAGGCCTGTCGGGGAGAGTGCTCTGTGCGCATTCCAGTAAGTGGAATTGTGTATTGTACTGAAAATCTGCAAGGTCCAGTAGGGTCTTAGTGTTGTTCAATTGCACCCCGCCACTCACACACACACACACACACTCACACACACTCACACACACACACTCACACACACACACACCAAGTCCTGCTAGAATTCGTCCACTAATGAGGGTGGAGCCCTGAAGTCTCCCGCTCTCATGATTGATTGTCTAGCTCCCCTTCCCATTTGTTCTTCCTGTGCTCGGGGCCTCTCCTGTAAGGCTTGTCATCTCTGGTTGCATGCTGGTGACTGCTGTGCCTGCTGCAGGGCTCCCCAGCACCTGCAACACGTCCCAAACGATCTCTGATAGCCAGGCATGTCCAAGGTTTGTTTTATTTGATGGGGTAGCCGGTCGGCTCTATTTTGATCACTATGGGTTTGGTATATCTGTTCCCAGTCTCCATGTTCAACCTGTTTGTGTTGAAGGTGAGTTTGCTGTGGGCAGCACATAGAAGAATTCCTTTTTACCCATTTTACCAATTTATGTCTTTTCAGTAGAAGTTGAATGCATAAGCGTTTACTGTAATCACAGATAAGGTAGGATTTAGCTGTTGCATCTCACTATTTGTTTTCAACATGTCATTTTTCTTTATTCCTCCATGATTTGTTTTTTTGTGTTAAGTATTTCCTCGCATACTTTAATTTCCTTATCATTTCTTTTAACATAAATTTTCTTCTCAACATTTTCTTAGTAGTCGCTCAGTGTTTTCTAATTAGCATGTTAATGTATATTAATTGAATTCAGAATAATTTTAACTTCATTTAGCCAGTATATAACATTCTTGCTCCTAACTCGCTTTCTTCCAGCCCTTCACTGTTGCACAAGCCGCATCTCCCCGCGGCTCCCAGCGGCTGGCAGCTGCACGCCCAGTCCTAAGAACTAAAGGCCTTGCCAACAAAAGCCAGCACCTGCTGCCCCGTGTACCTGCCCCCGTGGCCGTCCATGCCAAGGCTCCTTCCAGAGATGCAGGGAACAGAGCCGCCCTCTGCCACCCTTCCGTTTCAGCCACAGGCCTCCCGCACCCTCACCTCGTGGGCGGATCTGCTGGGCAACAGAGTCCTTCGGCTTTTTTGTTTGACTTGTAGTGTTAGCACTCCTCAACTGCCATCGTTTATTAAAGATTTCTTTGGTTTATTTGAAAGGTAGTTACAGAGAGAGAATGCCCGAATAGTCAATGTTAGTTATTTAAAACAATTAACGTTCTAGTTTTACGTTATTGTTATGCGCAGCTAATTTTCACAACCTGGTTCTTAACCGTGAGTCGAAAACACCAGACGCAATGAGGTATCTTAGGAGATTGTTGGCAACGCCCACGTCGCCGTGTACCCCGAGCCGAGCGGAGGGGCTAGGGTTACAAACAGACAACACATAACACAACACACGACAACACGCAGTGGGTCACTCTTGTACACAGAATGCCAAATTTATTTGGGGTCAGCCTGCATCTTCTAGTCTGCTTAGTTCCTCCCAGTATTATCCCAATGTTCAAGAAACACCTAAGCTCCCCTGGGGGCGTCTTAACAAAAGGAAAGTAAGGAAGAGGGAACTTGCAGTCAAGCCAGGGAAAAATGAATTAGGCCAAGATTTCCCACTGTGTTACCTCTTAGAAACAAGCTAAGCGTGGAGTTAACCCTTGCGAGACCGGGGCCTACAGGAGATTTGGTCCAGCCGGGCAGGACCGGACGAAGCAGTGGGAGAGCAGCAAGGAAAGGAAAGACCAGGGGGGAAGAGAGGCTGGAAGGGGAACAGAGAGCCTCACCTGGGGCCTTTCTGTCACTCAGGTGAGTCTGCAAGGTGTGGGGGCGGGGATTGGGAGGGATCGAGGGCAGTCCCCAGGGGATTGGTGCCTGAGACTGTCTGTCACAGGTGATTGGCTAAGGATGATTGGTAAGTGGGCGGAGTTGGGGAAGGGGCTGGGATCTTGGGGGTGGGATGCTCAGGTGAAGTGGCTGATTGGTGGATGGCTGGACTGGCACGAGTTTTGTGAGCTGTGAGGAAGGTGAAATGGCGCTGGGTCCAGGGTGGAGTGTTCTAGTAACTCCTTACATTCCTCCCTTTTGTTCTATGTAAAGGAAGAGGGGCATTGTTCTCTATGGCTTCTAGGAGCTGTTTTCTCTTGGCAGTGGTTGCAGCCTGGAGGAATGGGAGATGGAGGGACACTCCTAATCCTGCAAAAGAAACTGGTTAACGATTTGATTAGAAAAAATTTTTACGTTTGAGTGGATGACACAGGAATGGGGGAGGGGTTATTAAGAGTCCTTTTGGAAAGGTGGCTTGAGTGCTTCTCCTCTCGGCCAGACCTTCTTGTGCTTTGGTCATTGGTTCTTCGTTCTTCCTGAATGGTCAGCGTAGACAAGGTAGCTTCACCAGGAACCAGAGACCCTGACTGCCCATCTGCCATCTAACGCCTCACATTTCCAGAGGAGTGAACCCCAACTGTGCTTAGCCACAAAGGGACAGGACCACGCTTCTGCTTCGAGCTTACAGTCAGTGGCTAGGGCTGCACCGGACCAAAGCCAGCTGCTGGTCTGAGTCTCCCTTGTGAGTGCAGTTCCAAGGCCTTGGGCCATCCCCCACTGCTTTCCCAGGCCACAGGCAGGGAACTGGATGGGAAGCGAAGCAGTTGGGCTGAAATTGGCACTCACATGGGAAGCTGGCTTAGGCTCTGCACCGCCTCAGCAGCCCAACCTCCACTGGTTTTGAAAGGAAGCTGCCAGACGCAGGGTTTGCTCACCCAGTCCTGCAGCCATGTTCTGCCAGCCTTGCTGCCTGGAGGTGTTGTCAGTAGTCAGTCCTGCTGAGTTGTCTGCCACCAGTTCCTCCTCTCCCTCTCTCCTGTCTCAGACAATCTGGCCAAATACCTCCTGGTGGGAGTCTCATCTGAGCTTCCGTTGCTTTGAAGACATTTGGGAAGCCTTAGCTGTTTTTCTTCATGCCTCTTGCCTTTCTCTAGGCCCTTTGGGACTTCTGCTGTGCACACACCACACACACACTCACACACGCATGCACACCGGCTTGGGGCTCTAATTGCATCACTTCAATAGTCCTGGCTTCAAATCTGCTGAGTCATCTTCCTGCAGGAATGCGCTCTCTGAGCTGCCTGGGAATTATTCCTTCCTGCTGTTACACTTTCTGACTCTCAGAGTTTTACTTGAATTGAAAGGACATGTGCATCTTCTTACTGATATTGTATCTGGTGGGAAACTGTCCTCACACTTTCTTGGCTCCATGAAACACTCTTGAGCTTTTGGGAAACATTGCAGTAGCTGACTTGCTGACACGTTACGGTGATTAACTTGGGGACACGTTACAGCACCTGGCTTGAGGACCTGTTACCGTAGCTGTGCTGTGCCGGATTTTGAGATCCCCAGAAAATCATTGAGCCTGAAGTCGGTGCTAACACTTCAAGGGCAGTTTATTCAGGTTAACCTAGTCTCCCAGCCATCCCCCCACAGGCCAGCAGGGCAGAGCAGGGGAGGGGCAGCTGCAACTGAGGCTGCAGCAGGAACAGCATGGCAGAAGAGAGGGAGGTTCAATGGCACAGGGTTCTTAAACATTTCAGGACAATTCCATATAATTATATAGTCATGATTGGTCAGTTTTAAGTGTTAACTTTCAAAAAGAGCAAGTTGGCAGGCTTCTATTGGTGGGTTTGAAGCAAGCAACTTTCAAAAAGTACAGACTAATGAGCTATAGGGCAGTGGGTCTTATCAAACACCAGGGACCTCCTTTCTGGGGAGTGGTCTGCCTGCGTGACCTGCCAGGTGTCCTGCCGAGTGACCTGCCTGGTGTCCTGCCGGGTGATCTGCCGGGTGACCTGCCGGGTGTCCTGCCGGGTGACCTGCGGGGTGTCCTGTCCGGTGTCACGTCGACTGTCAGGCCTGGAGTTCACACAGCCCCCAGCCAAGCAAGTAAGGCAGAAATCACAAAAGCAGAAAATACCTAGGTTCTTCAACTGACCTGGGAACTGTTACACCAATTGACCTGGGAACTGTTACACCAGCTGACCTGGGAACTGTTACACCAGCTGACCTGGAACTGTTACACCAGCTGTCTTGGGGACAAATCAGTCTGCAGAGGGAGCCCAGCAGCATTGCACTCCATCTTGCTGAAGGACTAGCAGGTGGCTGCTGGGCAGGTGCCGTCAGCCTTGAATGCCTGGTGTCCTGTTGCAGCTCCGTGAGACACAGTCTGAGATGCAGACGCGGGGCAACAAGCAAGCGGTCCAGAGCCGTGCCTCAATGGCTCCAGCAGCTGTCCACACCTCTGAGGACTCCAAGCCCGGGGTCAGCTCTAGGTGAGTGCAGTGACAGGTCATTTGCTATTGATGCGGGATCCTGTCCTCTCCAGAGCTCAGCTCACACGCCTGCACTGAGCTTTGTGTGGGACTGACACATCTAAGCCCAACTTTCCCCATTTGTGTTTTGCGCCACGTTCTAAGGTTTTGTTCTGAGCAAAGGGAAATCCCAGCTGACACCTTTCTTTGGTGACCTTAGAGGTACAACCTTCTATGAAACTGGCGGGCTATGGGCGGTTGTCCGACACAACAGCTGTCAGAGACTTACTAGAGAGATCCCACTGCAGGGATCAAACTCTACTGGGTGACGTGGGGCCAGCCAGAGGCCTCCGATGGAACCTGCTGCCTTAAGGGCCCCGCCCAGCCAAGCACTGGGTAAGGATGACAGGTGGCTCAGGCAGGAGAGTTCAGCATGGGTGGCTGCAGGTGCAGGGGCCTGACCAAGCCCTAGGTGACTGTCTCAGGATACCCTGAGCTGATGACGCGGAGAGCCAGCCTGCCAGGAACACCCCAGTACACACCCCCGGAATGTCGGGGGCACCCTGTGATGCATGCCGGCTCTGAGCTTTCTGCCCTGGAACTTCTCACTTCCACACACAGGAAATCCACATGCCAGCTCCCCCGAGCTGTGCTGGGGTGATTCACCCTTCCCTCTAACAAGGCTTTGCAGCTCAGTGAGGAGCATGCACTGGCCTGGGGCGAAAGCAGGTGCAGCCTCAGGGGGCGCTACTTCTTTTCCCTGCCTCCAACGCCCCCCCCCCCCCCGTGCATGCAGACAAGAACCAGGAGAGGTGCTCTGCCCTCCTCGTGCCAGTCCCTGAGGGACTGAGTGCACAGCGGCTGAGTGGTGCTGCACTCGAGTCGCACCGTGTCCACATGCTCCCGCGACCTCAGGACCTCAAGCCCCGCTCTGACAGGACAACCCAGCTGCCTTCACATTTAGTTTCTTTTCCAGGCAGGCCTTGCCCTGTACTCAGGCCCAGGAGTACTCCTAGTCCATCAACCAGCTATGACCCCAAAGAAGTCACCTGGAAAGTTCTAGAAACAATGTATGGTACCTACACGTCTTGGTGCCCTGAGCAGCGATCAGCGTGCTCAAGCCTCATGCTGCCCCAGGAAGTGAGCCAGCCCTTCATCTCAGTCACCCAGGATGCCCACTTGCCAGCCACGTGGTGGGAGGAGCCTGCAATTCCTTCGGCATGGCTTGGTGCCATGCGTGGCTGAGGGGCTGTTTCTCCAGGGATCAGGGGTTCCCACAGGGACTGTGACCTCTGCTCCTTCTCCACCCAGCCCCCAAATTAAAGCACAATCCCAGAGTCGTGGAGAACTCAGCAAAAGTCACCCCAAGCCTGCAGCCTTTGCTCCTAGCAGAGTCCATCAAGGGACAGGGTAGAGGACAAGGGGTGACCCTGGCACCCAGGGGTTGTAGGGCCAATCACCAGAGGATCCCAGTAGCAAGCTGTACCCTCCTGATGACTGCCCCTCCCACATCCAGACGCCCAGCCATTCATTCCTACACCCAGGAGCTCAGCCGTCCACTCCCACCTGCCCCGAGCTCAGCCGTCCACTCCCGCAGAGTAGCCTGAAGCGCTGGGCGGAAGTCCGCAGGGAGGCTTGCCGGGACTCCCGTCGGCTCCTAACTCCCTCCTGGGTGTCAAAATGTTGACTTTGTCCCTGCTAAAATGTAGCTCTGGAAAAGAAAAATAAAAATAAAACCACATCCTCCCAGCGTGGCAGCCCTGTCGTCGCCAGCATATGTTCATGCATAATGATGCTCCAAAGTGAAGTGACATTTCCGGCTAACGAGCCTTTGGTGACAACATGCGAGAGATGTGACAAACTCCATCTCGTCTTGTAAAGCAGTGCGGGCAACCCCAGGTCCTGGGCTGAGGCCAGCCAGCAGCAGCCGCCCTGCACCAGGCCTCAGGACCTCCTACAGGCTGCTGCGAGAGCTTAGGGGCACCTGCGTGCCAGTCCCCATCCAGTCCCACCCACAGGCATGGCTGACAAGGTCACTTGTCTCCAGGACCCTTGAGACGCAGGGAGGCAGTGGGAGTGGGGAGAACGGTGGGAGGACCTTGGCTGGAACTGTGGCCAGTGCCACTGTGGCTGGACCCCTTTGCTTCTCTCAGTTCTGGCTGCCTCCTCCTCCTCTTCCTCTTCCTCCAGAGAGCTGCAAAATCTGTTCCCTTGGGGCCCACGTGGTGGCATAGCATGCAAATCCTCCCACTGAGTGTCAACACCCCATAGGAGCCCTGATTCGTGTCCACGCTTTTACTTCTGATCCAATTCCGTGCTTATGGACTGGGAGAGCGGTGAAGGATGCCAAGCCCTTGGCGCTCTGTTTCTGACCGGAGCTCTGGCTGTAGCAGTCACTTAAGGAATGAAGCTCCTCCCTGGAGGGTGCCTGGCGCTGACCACAGGGCAGACCGGGTGCTCCCACTTGGCTTCTGCGTGTGGACCGTCCTGGGCAGCATGCCTCCCCTCAGCCTCCGGTGATCGGCATCTCCGTGTGAACGCGGGAGCCCGCCGCGCTTGTGCGGGCGGGAGGCAGAAGCGTGCTGTGCCCTCAGTCCCTCCTTAAAGATCCTTACAGGCTCCGGGGGAGAGTGACCCCTCAGCCTCCCACGCAGACCCGTGGAGCTCGGGGCAGCTGCACGCTGGCTGCAGAGCGTCCTCCTGCTCCAGTGCGCTCACCACGTTGTCCCTAGGGCCTGACGTCAGCAGCTGGAGGCCCCTCCTCCTCGCACCCCAGTTAGTGCGTTTGCTTGGGGTCCATCATGGCGGGAGGACATGGGCTGGCGTCCTACAGAACCGAGATGGTCCATGGAGGAGCATGCTGGACTGGGCCTGTGTGGAGCCAGGTCCAACAGGCACTTCCTGCCCTTTGATGAGACAAGGTGCCAACTGAGGCTGTCTGTTGCCCAGCTCCCAAATAAAACAGAGCCAGACGCCAGCCCGGAGAGCTGTGGCACAGGGCGATGTCTACTTCCACGCCATCCAGCTTCATCCTGCCCCCCCCCCCCGCCCATGGCCATCTGCCCCCTTAGCACCACACTGTCCCTGACATGACACAGGCACGGCCGCTTGAATTGCAGCTTCTGGAAGATTTATCTGAGCGGGACCTTGGAATGCAAGTCCTCCCGGATGCAGCTCAGGTGAGGACTCAGGGTGGGGTCCCCTGGGATGAGAGTGGGCCCTACTCCAGGGACAGACAAGGAGAAGACACGGAGAGAGAGGCCACGTGGGCGGGGAGGTGAGGTCATGGTCACACCAAGGGAGTCAGTGGACACGAGGCCCGCAGTCCCCAGGAGGCTGGATCTGGGAGGATGTCCATCTCTCGGCTGCTTCCCATCTCTGTGCCCTGGGGCCTGGCACACAGTGGCTGCACAATAAGAGCTGGTTTCACTGCCCTGAGCTCGGACACTCGGCCCCTGCGAGTGTCCCTGGCCGCCACTTGACGGGGAGGAGACCCCTTCTTTCCGTGGAGCCAGATGGGCTCGGGCGGGTATCTCCAATGGCAGCGGGGAGGCGGGCACTCTGAACGCGTGAGTCAGAAGTGAATGGCACCCCTGGGTTGGGGCTCACTGAGAAGGGCTCAGGAAAAGGAGGGCAGACCCAGGCAGTCGGCAGGCTCACCAGGGAATTGCCAAGCTGCTCTTACCATCCTGTTACCTCGCCCTGCTGCCCTGGGCTGGGCCAGCCCTCCTAGCGTGTGCAAGGGCCCTCTACCTGTGGACAGAGGCCAAGTGGTGACGTCTCCCGGGACACTCCTGGAGCCCTACTGTGTGCAGGTCAGTGTCCCTCTGCACGATCTTGGCTTGGCCACTGCTCTTCTGGGCCAGCACCTTGCGGGTCCACCGAGAAAGGCAGGAGAGGACGGCTCAGGTGCTGGGGTTGCTGCGGCTCACACGCGAGACCCGGATGGGGCTCCAGGGTTTTGGCTCCCGCTAGGTCACTGCCGCCTGTTGAAGAATGAACCAGCAGATGGGAGATCTTCCTCTCTGTGCCTCCTTCCTTTTCACGGGAACTCTGCCTTTCAAATAAATAAATACAGTCTTGTTTTAAAAGAGGTCTGCTATTACAGCCAGCACGTGCTGTGAACGCACAACATGCCCCTTAGCACACACTAGGGGCCCGGATATCAGCTACGTTCTTACAACACACGTGTGTTCGGCATGCTCACCCACACACAGGTGGTGACAGTAACCTGGGGGAGGTGCGAGACCTCAGGCAGAGCCGGCCCAGCACGCGGAGGGACGGAGGGAGCTCTGCCGCCGCTGCACTCGCCGCCCCCACCAAGGTGCGCACACATTTCTTTACGTCTCGTTTATTTAACACTTGTCTCTGAGAACCTCTGTCGAGAACCGCATTAATAATGGTTAATATTTATTTAGTACTCCGGAGCAGGCGCAGGGCTAAGAGGTTGACATGAATTAGTTCATTTCATTTTCAGCAAATCGTGAGAAGCTTTTTTCCCCACTCTACAATGAGGATGACAAAAAGGGGCTCAGAGAGGCCACTGGGGCTGGCAGGTGGGTGTGAAGGACTGGACTGGGGGGCTCCTGTTCCCCTGGCTGGTGACCGCCGCACAGGGCTTCCCAGCACCACATCCCCAGGCCTGCAACCCCAGAAGACCTCTCGGAGGAGGTGACCACCTGGTTGTAGCTGCCCAGTCAGGAAGCCCTGGCCTTCATGGGGCTAGAGGCCAGCGGGGTAACCTAGCCTGCCGTGGCGATGGCACCAGCTACCCCTTGCCCAGCACACGGGCTGAGTTTTCCTCAGGTGTGGACAGGAAGGGGCAGGATTCCTTCTTCACCCCAGCACCTGACGTATGTGTAACTTTGGGAGAAAAATTATGAATGCAGCACACTCCAGGCCTTCACAGGGCACTCGGGGTCCTAGGGTCTGGGACCGAGGAGCCGATGAGCGAGGTCCTTGGGTGCAGGGGGGGCCGTGCCTGCTGGACCTGGGGATGAGCTGGGTGAGAAGAGCCTGGTGATAGGTGGCATTGGGTGGGACACAGAGTCTATGGGAGGGGGGTCTATAGGAGGTGGAGTCTATGGGAGGCGTGGTCTACGGAGGCAGGGTCTATGGGAGGTGGAGTCTATGGAAGGCGGGGTCTATCGGAGAGAGGGCTGGGTGGGAAGTGGGGTGGCGTTGGGGGGCCTTTGCAGGTGGGAGAGCCGGGGTGTCTGCACACCTTTTGGTGCTTAGGACTGATGCTTAGCTCACCTGAGGTGTGGAAGCCTTCCACCTGCACCTGCCAGGAGCTGGAGTCCAGAAGGACAGTGTCCCCTGGGAGGTCAGGTGTGCACGGCCCCTTCAGGGACTGCTGTGGCCTGGGGGCTCTGCCTGAAACCTCGGGAGCTGAGGGAGCCAACAGCGTGGCGTGGTGGGACATTGTTGTCCCCTGGCAGCTGCCGGCCACTGGCTACTCCGCTGGCCCTGTGACATGTGCGCAGCTACACGGAGACCCCTACCTCAGGCCTGGCCCCAATTCAGACCCTGCGGTCCTAGCTGCCTGTAGACCCGAGTGAGCCCAGCATAGAAGAAGCTCCCAGACCTGCTTCTTTCTGGGGCCATGAGAGTGGAATCTTAGAGCCTGCCTCATCAAGGTGACCGTCTCCCCTGCAGGCCTGTGGTGCAGGGCCCTGGAGGATGCTGCTGGGGGCAGACCCTTCCCCAGGGAGCTCACACACGCCATCGCTTCAGCCTTGTATATACTCGTTACAGTGGTTCAGGAAGCATTTCAAACTAGACAAGCATTTGCTCAGCTTATAAAATTAAAAATAAACTCTTAACAGCTTTAATGATGTTGCATTGAATCCCAGGCCTAATGATAACTCACATTTCTTTAATGCTTTATGGGTTTAAACACACTTTTAAATAACTTTGCCTCCCACACAATTTTCAGAACAAGCCCCTGTCCCCTGATTCGGGTGCTGACGGCCTGGGGCTCTGTGGCCAGGAGGTGCTGGCTGTCCGTTGCCTGGCTCAGGGCCCTGGTGGGATCCCGGGACAGGGGCCTGGCATCTGTTAGAGATTCTAGAACCTGCCCTGGCCCTGTGCTTGGGCTGTGGCTCATCTATCACCTCCCACAGGCCCTGGTCCATTGGGGTGGAATGCTCGCCCACCAGTGGGTGGTCCAGGAAGCAGGAATGCCTAGGGCCAGCCCCACAGTGCCTCACGCCGACCAGCAGGACCCTAGCCATGGGCGACAACTTATTGTGACCAGCCAAGACAGCCTGGAGCGAAGCCCGTGTCCTGAGGCTCATGGCTCCACGTGTGAGGGGGAGCTTTTCGGTGTCTCTGTCCTCCCACCCCCCCAAAAACATCACTGCACTGTCCCTTTGTAGACAAACTCTGGGGAACTTGGAGAATGTTTCTCCCAGTGCTTACCCCGTGGGAGGTCACCCTGCCCATGCTGACAAGGCCATGTCCACACTACACCCAGCACCAGCCATTGGCTGTAGCTCCACAGGGAAAGTCTGGCCACTCCTGACTCGGCTGGAAAATGGCAGGGCCCTCCCAGGGAGTGGCCCCGTCTGGTCACCTCCCTTCCACCTCCCTCACTGGTCCTGCCTCTTCACCCAGGCTCCTAGGGAGCGTACCACCCCAAGTGTCCTTGTGTGAGTGGTAGCACCTTCTGGCTGAAGAATGGAGCCCAGGAAGGTTCCAAAATTCCCCACAGGTGTTGGAGCCCAGGAGCCACCCTCAGGATGAGAGAGTCCCCTGGGCTCCTGGGCTTGGTTCTGTGCTGCACGTGGTGGTTCACACTGTCCACCCTGCCCGGGGCTGGCAGGGGACACCAGGGCCCGGTGGGCTGGGGGGTGCTCAGCAGGCTCACCCTGCACTGTGTGTCCACAGCCCCAACCATGCGAGTTTGGGTTCTCCGCTGTGTAGGCTCCGCTTTGGCATGTCTCTCCCACCCTCTTCCCAGCCCTTGCCCTGCCTGTCTCTCCTCCGCCTTGCACACCTCTGCAAATCCAAGCGCAGGAGGCCCAGGGCCTGACCCTCCACCCTGTGCGCCCACCTGGCAAGATGTGTGCACCTGTGAAGAAGTCACACATGAACAGAGCAAGCGAGCGAGTAAGAGAGATCATCTCTCTGGGGCTTCACCCTCCAAGTGGCCACAACAGCCAGATCTGAGCCCGTCCAAAGCCTGGCGCTCTGTCCTGGCCTCCCACGTGGGTGCAGGGGCCCCAGCGCTCGGGCCGCCTGCTGCTGCTCTCTCAAGTACACGAGCGGGAAGCTGGCTGGGAAGTGGAGCGGGCACTGTGCTGTGGGATGCAATGTGGCGGCATGGCGGGTGGCGGCCTTGCCCTTTCCACGGCTGCTCTAACACCACGCCTGTGTGCCCAGATAATCCTGACCCTCAGGGTGAGTTTCACACTCCCCTGGCTTTCCAGATACAAAAGTCATTCTTAGGGCTGTGTTATCAATGAGGCTGCTGGGGCTGAAGATTATAATTGTAAAATATCTTTAGTCACTTCAGCATAACCAACTATAATAGATCTTTCAGCATAAAAATGAAACAGACTAATACCCTTTATTTGGAGGATAAATGATTCAGAATAGGCTTTCAAAATATCTATGTAATTATCTGAGGAGAGAAGCAGTGTTTTAATCCATATCAGAACACAGATATATTTTATTTTATTAAAAATGCCTGGCAAATGCTATTATTTTGTAATCCTTTCCGCCCCAGATCAATAGAGTCGTTACAGTGAAGGGATAGTGATATCACTCGACGTGAATCTGAAGAGTAATTCCCCACCTTGGAGTGCGTCACGGTGCGTCCCCTGCAAGACCCGCCACGGGTCTCCCCGGGCATTCCTGCTGTGTCTGACCTGAGCTGCTTTAGATTTATTTATTTATTGGAAAGTCAGATTTATAGAGAGAAGGAGAGACAGAAAGAGGAAGATCTTCCATCTTCTGGTTCACTACCCAAATGGCCACAATAGCCAGATCTGAGCCAATGCTAAGCCAAGAGCCAGGAGCTTCCTCCAGGTCTCCCACGTGGGAGCAGTCTGAAAGGCTTCGGGCCATCCTCGACTGAGTTCCCAGGCCTCAGGCAGGGGGCCGGGTGGGAAGTGGAGCTGCCGGGACATGAACCGATACGCACACGGGATCCCTGTGCTTTGCAGCCCTACTATCAGCTACGCCACTCCGCCGCCCCCGAGCTGGCGTCCTAAACCACAGGCTTACAGGAGCTCTGTCGGCTCTCACCCAGTCTTCTCACAGTGTAGTTTGCCCCACATTTATCTTGTTTTTTGTATTTTGGGTGGGGGGTGTTTTTAAAGGTTATTTATTTGTTTGAATGAGTTCCACAGAGAGATATCTGTTGGCTCACTCCCCGGATGGCTGAAGCTGTCGGGTTGAAGAATCCAGGAGCTTCCTCCAGGTCTCTCACACAGGTGCAGGGGCCCAAGCACAAAGCTCCCCTCTGCTGTTTTCCTGGGCCATGAGCAGGGAGCTGGACAGGCAGCGGGCAGCTGGGATGTGAGCCGGTGCCCACACGGATGCTGCTACACCGCCACCTGGCCTTCTGCCTTGTTTTTCCTGTAGCTGTGACCCAACCCTGTCATCTGTGTAGTTAGAACTCAGATCTCAGTGTGGGCAGAGAGCAGCCAACATTACTGAAGCGTTTGCTGTCATGGTGGGTGAGCTGGTACTGTGCGGCGCTTCCGGCTGATGCTGCACACAGCTGCCCTTCAAAGGTCCTGCTTTGTCCAACTCTCGGTTGTCACATGACCCTTTCCTATTCCAGGGTCACCAGCAGGATGCCCGGGGTCATGAGGGTGCCAGGCCTTCCACGGTTCCCCACACTGGGGTCCCCCCACCTCCCTTCTCTGTCAGCTTTGACAGCCTGGGCCCAGGTGAGGGTGTGCCCGGCGTGTACTCCCTCAGGCCAGCCCCCAGGACTGCAAAGGGGGGCCTTAGACCCCACTGGGCATGGCCAGTAGCTCAGAGCTCTCTGCCAGAGCCCTGCTCTTCACCCCCAGCCTAGGTGGCAGCTCCCTGGCTACAGCCTGCTCCCCAGAATTGGGCAAGCACCTATGCCCATGTGTGTGTGAGGGTGGTGTCTGCAGCTGGCCTGGCCTCTTCCTTCCGCCACGTGATGATTGTTCAGCCTCTTAGTTGTGGCACTGTGGGCTTGTCAACAACACTGCTTTGTAGGCTAAGGTCTACCACGGTGTTACTGTGTCTCCAAGTGGCCGCAAGTGTTCAGCTCGGCCAGTGAGGTCACGCTGAGCTGGCCGTGTACCCCTTGACTGTGTGCCCATTGCTGTGCCTACTGGAGGATCCAGACACGTCTAGGGTGTTTCCTGTCTCAATCCCAGATGGGACATTTCCCCCAAGACCCACAGGTCCCTTCATGGAAGATGGTTTTTAGAAACCAAGATCTGGACGCTAGCCCCCATTCTTCCTGGGGTGCCAGTGTGTGTGTGTGTGTGTGCATGCACGTGCACGTGTTAGGCCATGCACACTCAGCTCCACACACGTCCTTCAGTAGCTATCCGTGTCCACACTAAGCCAGTGCCCCAGGCATGCTGCAGCTCCCTCCTGTCCCAGACCCACAGCAAGGCCCTGTCCACACCATTGTTCATGTTGAGCAGATGCGTGCGCGCTCAGGGCAGGCTGCACAGTGGCAATGTTGGTGGCTGTCATCTCTGCTCTCCCTCCTTTGCACAGGCAGCGTGTACTGGCCCTGGTGGCCGGGCCTGGGAACCCAGTGACAGATGGCAGGAGGCCCCTTCCCTGGGCTTGCTGCTCAGCTGTGCATCCACGGAGACTGCTTGACACTCATCCAGGGGTCAACGGGTCACCTGAAGTTGGCAACTGGAGAGTCCCCAGTGCCCTTTCTTAGCCGCCCCATGACGTGAGTGTGCGTGGCCTGTAAATGGAGGTACGGTCATGTGGGCAGTGCTGTCCGTGGGCTTCATGGTTCTGCTCCCTGAATGTGCCTTTGCAGGCTTCCTGCTTACTGTTATCTTAGAGCGTGCTCCTTCTGCACACGCGCACGTTCATGTAACGCCGGTGCAGCAGTTGGCTGTGTGCGCCCACAGTCTCCCCTGATGGAGTCAAGACCCCCACGGCAGCACGTGCTGCACATTTAAAGCAACGAGGCAGGCACCTGCCGAGTAACTGCTGGGGACCACCACGGCATCTGGACGCAGGCCTGGTCGGAGGTTGGCTGGCAGCATCCGGGACACAGGCCTGATCCGTGGGGTCGCTGGTCGCCAGCCCCCAGAGTCTGCCCACCCCCACACTGGCTCGGGTTGGCATCATGCCCCCCCTCCTCCACTCCTGGTGCTGTTACATCCTTCCGGCACATTCTCCGTCTCACCCCTGATGACACTGTCAGCTGGACCTTGTGCCTTCGAAGACCTCCAGGTTGAGCGATAACTGTTTACGGTCCTAAAGGGAGAGTCTGTGACTCACCTCTTCATTCCTTGCTCTCACCTCCCGAATCAGAGGCAACTGGGAACATATTTCCATTCCCTATAGTTTGACCTTTTCCAAATTGCTGTATAAATTCAGCTGTGCAGTGGGGAGCTTTGCAGGCTCTCTCCCTTACGCAGTTCATGCATTATGGATTCGGGACCGTCCCTGTTTGCTCGTGGCTTGGAAGCTAATTCATATGTATCGCTCACTAATGTGACATTGCATAGATGGACCCAATTTTGCTCACCGATTTACCCACGGAATGCCACCTTGTTTGTTTCCAGTTTGAGGCAGTTATGGATAAAAAGGTGCTGGAAACATTTACACACAAACATTTTCTTTGAGTGTGCGTGTTTGTCGGTGGCATAAATTTTTCAAAACAGATGGAAGGATGTCAGAGTGTGTTTGCTAGATCATATGGTAAGACTATGTCTAGTTTGGGAGGAAACCTTTGCTATTCCCCTTCTGCCTGACCAATAATTACTGCGAGTTTCTGTCACTCCATCGTTGCCAACAATTGGTTTTGTAAATATTTACCCCAGGACACGTGTGCTGTGCTGTCACGCTGCTCCGTGGTGGCAGAAGGCACATGCGCCTTTCCCTGCGCTGTTGCTTGGCGCGGGTCCGCTCAGATGCGTCACCGTTTCCTGTTTGAGTTTCTTGCCTTCTTATTGTTGGGTTGGAAGCATCATTTCCTTTAACCCTCTGGCCTGAGGCCTTTCTTAGACTGTTGGGCAAAGGCATTTTCCGGGCTGTGATATGTTGAGGTCAGCTCATGGCGTCAGCATTTCAATCTGACTTGACGTCCGCAGTTTCTCTCCCACGCTGGGTTTTGGTGAGACGCCTAAAGACGCAGCACCAAGCTGCGGGTGGTGGATTTCTGTCGCAGCTCTCAATTCTGCTTCCTTCTCTGTCCACACGTTTGCTGGTTGCACGCAGAGCCCTCACACCTGTCGGCTCGGTGGTGCTGGCACGCTGAAGGCGCTCTGTGACAGTGCCACAGCCCAGCCTGCCAACCGGCTGTCCTGTCCAGTACTGTGCCGTGGCTCCTTGGTTGCCTGGTGGCCCACGTTCCTGGGAGCTTTCTGTTCCAGAATGTTGTTCTCTGAGTACATCTTGGGCCAATGAAACAATGTTTTAAAGATTTATGTTGTTTTTATTGGAAAGTCAGATATACAGAGAAGAGGAGAGACAGAAAGGAAGATCTTCCTTTCACTGATTCACTCCCCAAGTGCTCACAACAGTTGGAGCTGAGCTGATCAGGAGCCAGGAGCTCCTCCGGGTCTCCCATGCAGGTACAGGGTCCCAAGACTTTGGGTCGTCCTCGACTGCTTTTCCAAGCCACAAGCACAGAGCTTGGAAATGGGGCAGCTGGAATACAAACCGGTGCCCATCATGGGTCCCAGTAACTGTAAGGCAAGAATTTAGCCACTAGGCTATTGTGCTGGGCCCCAATGAAGCTTTTCTTAAAAAAGTCTAGAAATCGATTGGTTGGGCCAGCATTGTGGTACAGTAGAATAACACTACATCTGCTGTGCTGGCATCATATTTATGCCCTGGTTCAAGTCCCAGCTGCGCTACTTCCCATCCACCTCTCTGCTTATGGCCTAGGAAAGCAGTAGCGGATGACCCAAGGCCTTGGGCCCTACACCCACATGGGAGAGCTGGAAAAAGTTCCTGGCTTCTGACTTCAGGGAGCTCATCTCCAGGCACTGTGGCTGTTAAGGAGTGAATCAGCAGATGGAAGCTCTCTCCCTCTCTCTCCTTTCTCCACAAAATCTGCCTTTCCAATAAAAAGATATCAAATTAGAACAGGAGAGGCTGGCGTTCCCTGTCTCCGGAGTTGCGCTGGCTGCTGTCTGCCACCTCGTTCCCGTGTGCGCCTCAGGCTCAGTCGGTCAGCATCGAGAGGGCTCTGCCTGGGCTGTGGACACTGTCCCTGTGTCTAAGGACCGACACTGCACAAAGCCGCCAGTCCGTGAGCACCAACTGCATCTCCCCCTGGCTGAGGACCCTCCTATTCACGCTGCTTCCAGAACTTGTACTACCCTTGGTGAGATTTACAGCTAAATTTTTCATTTATTGGAGCAAGTGTAAGTGGCATTGCTTTTTTCATTTCAAATTTCAATTGTTCATTATTGGTATTGAGGAAAAGCACTCAGTTTCGCAGTGTGTTTCTCTCGGGAGGTCAAACCAGTTTCAGTTCTAAGATCCCTCTGTAGGTTCTATGGGGGTTTCTGCATCGAGCACATCTTGTCCATTAAGTCAGTTACTTTGTTTTGCTGAGAATTTTGGTTATAAAGTTTGTGTGGCATCTGCCTTCTGGTTCCTTTTCTGGCTGGAGTCGCCAGGATGGCCTCTGAGAAGGGCCAGCATGGGAGAGGCGGCGACCTGCGGCATGGGCCGCTCTTCCCTGTACTCCGGTGGACTCCACGGCCACGCCGTCCGGGGCCTGGCGCTGCTCCTGTGGTCATGACTGCTGGGGGCTGGACCAGGCTGCACCAGGAGCTTGAAGTGCCACCTGCCTCTCCCTCCCTCACAGAGGCCCAAGCATTCAAGCCGTCCTCTGCCACTTTCCTGGGGACAAAGGCAGAGCAGCTGGGACTCAAACTGGGGCCCAAGTGGGAGACTGGTGTTGCCGGCAGCCGCTGAATGCGCTATGCCAGCCACACAGGCCACGGGGGAACTGGTTTAACCGATCCTTTGATTTCAGTATTACCCTCCTTGCAGCTTTGTGAGTATTCGTTTATTCAAATGATCTATTTGTCCTTGCAGGAATTGTACTGGCTTGTATCTTCCAAGAGATCATCAGCTCATTTTGTCAAACATGTGAACATGAAGTTGCATATTTGCCCGGCCAGGTCCTTGGGTTCAGTAGCTGAACTCGATTTTGCTCACAATTTCAAAACTTTTGGGTGTCAGACTGGGGATTCATCAAGTCATCACCTTTGCTTTTATAAAGTGATTTTTACACAACTTTTACAGTTTATTTTCCTTTTGTTTGAAAGGCAGACATGTGGAGAGGAAGTGAGAGAAAGACGTCATATAGCCCTGGCTAACTCCCCAGGTGCTACAACAGCCAGGGCCCTGAGGCCCGGGTGGTAGGGCCTGGAGCCCCAAGGACACACAGCAGCTGAGGACCCCCAGCCCCTACGGGCCATGCAGATGTGGCAACAGCCTCAGCCTCTGCTGGAACTTGCTTTTTTTTTTTTTTTAAAGACTTATTTCTTTTTATTGGAAAGCCAGATCAGAGAGGGAGAGATAGAGAGGAAGATCTTCTGTCCAATAATTCACTCCCCAAGCAGCCATATTGACCAAAGCTGAGCTGATCTGAAGGCAGGAGCCAGGATCCTCTTTTGGGTCTCCCACGCAGGTGCAGGGTCCCAAGGCTTCGGGCCGTCCTAGACTGCTTTCCCATGCCACAGGCAGGGAACTGGATGGGAAGCCAGGCCACCAGGATTAGAACCAGCCCATATAGGCTCCCAGCACATGCAAGGTGAGGGCTTTAGCCACTAGGCTATCACGCCAGGCCATGAAATTTGCCAGTCTCCAGTGTTCGTTTCCTGGCCTTGGTCATCGGCTTCCGCCCCATGGCTCTGTCCCCCCTCTTTGGTTGCAGTCCCTTCTCCAGGCTGTGACGTGTGAGCCGTTTCTGTGGTGCGCTCACTGGCGTGACACGGTTCAACATGAGATGTTGTTGAATCAGTGATCTTGCTCGTCTCCACAAGTCCCATGTCGATCCCCGTTTATTCAGTTCAAAATCGACCTGAACTCTCCCACGACTGGGACTCCTGTGTCGTGCACAAGCACATGGCTGAGCCCCTAGGACTGCTGGCTAGCTTCTCTTTGGTGATTCCTGGCTGGAACCCAGTGTTTTCTGAGCTCAGACTCTGCAGTCCTCACAGTCCTCAGGTGCTGGTAGAGGCATTTGTGGCGAGGGTTCAATGTGAACTTGAGCAGGACTGTGCTCGGCTGCCGTGGGGGGAGGTATTCTGTAAATGTCAACGGGCTCGCGGTGATTGATGGCGCCGTGAAGGTAATGATTTTCTGCCTGCTTGATCTATCAATTGCTGACAGAGGGGTGTGGATGCCTTCCGGGTGCGCGAGGACTTGTCCAGTTCTGCGAGGTTTTGTCCAGAGCTCCCTCCACTTTGTGCCGCAGGCCTGGGACGCGCGGCTGCTGGGGACACACGCCTAAGGGCAGGTGCACTTCCTGGAGAATCGCCCTCCTTGCACCACTTTTCTCTTCCTAATAATTGCTCTTTGTCAGAAACGCCTGGGCTCCTCCCACTTGCCTCTTACTAGTGCTAAGAAGGGCATAGGCGACTTGGCCCCTAGGCTCTGCAATGCCATGGGTCTCCCGGGGACACCGCGTGGTTGGGTCTCGGACAACCTCAGTGTTTCTGCTCGTGTACGGGTCCACGTTGAAGCCGGGTTCATGTGCGAGTCTAGGAAAGCCTGCTGGGTTGTCTGTTTCTTGTGGCGCTTGCCCTTTGGTGCCTCCTCGTACTTTCTTTGTTGTTGTTTTTTTGTTTCTCTCTTGGTGTATTTATTTTATTCTTTTGAAAATGTGTTTCTAAAATCTAGCTCTCCTGCTCCTAGCATATTCGGGTCACAGCGCAAGGGACCTGAGTCCAGCCTCAAACACCAAACGGCTGCGGGACGCCTGCTCTCAGCTCCTGCTCCCCTTCGGCTTTCCATGCCAGTAATCCAGATGCTGTATTGGGGTGCCTGCAGTGACGCCCCCATCCTGTGGTGTCACTCAGGGTACCTGTCACTCAAGCTCGATTCTGACTCCAGCTTTCGGCCAGGGCTCACACTGGGAGAAGGGGTACTGGCTCCCGTGCCGAGTCCCTGTGGGCCACCTGCCTGCAACGCAGGTTGAATTCCCAGCTCTTGGGTTAAGCTTGGCCCAACCCTGGCTCTTACAAGTGCAGGATCAGCTAGCAGGTGGAGCAACTCTCATTATGTCTCTACTCCCTGCTTTTCAAAATAATCTATAAATGAACAAACAAACTTAAATCCAAGCAGGAGGAGGGAGATTTTGCATGCTGCTCAGGGGCTTCCCCGGGTGACTGCCTGCAGCCCAGGCATGCCCTGCCCTGGGCCCTGCAGCCCAGGTAAGCCCTGCCCCAGGCCCTGCAGCCCAGGTAAGCCCTGCCCCGGGCCCAGGCCCTGCAGCCCAGGTAAGCCCTGCCTTGGTCCCTGCAGCCCAGGTAAGCCCTGCCCTGGGCCCTGCTCTTCCAGTGGTTCCTGACCTTGCTGGAGCCGGACCTGAAAGCCAGCTTCCTTGCTGCTGGACATGAGCTGCAGCACCCGGGAGCACTCTCTGCCATAAGCAGAGTCAAGAGGCTCATCTCACCCCTGTGCTGGCCCAGAGCAACCAGAGCATCCGTGTCTCTCTGTGCCTTGAGCTGCACTGTTCGCATGCATGACATTCTTCCCTGCATTGTCTCCAAACAGGCACGTGTGTTCTGGCTGCCTCCCACATCTGCCAGGTGGGAGCTGTGTACTGGTGGCTGCAAGGGACCACTCGGGCCCATGGACATGTCATAGGAAGCCGCAGGTGGAATGAAGTTGCACCCACGTGTTTCCTTGGCCGCCGTCCATGCCTCATCCAGGTGATGGTCCCGGGGAGCTGGAGGAAGACATGGTGGGTGCAGCTGCCTGGATGCGCAGCGCCCGCCTCTCCTCTGCCTGCCCTCCCTCCGGGTCTGACGACAGGAACAGTGCCCTGCACGGAGACCTTGGCACAACCCCAACCAGTGAGGCCATGGGTCTGCAGCCCACTGGCCCGGGGTGGGTGTGGCTGTCCACGCATGTGCCCTGTGGGTCTCGGACAGACCCCTCCTTCAGCCTGCGGTCTGATGGGGCAATGACAGAGACCCACGCTGGGAGGAGGGGCCAGCACGGATCTGGTAGGCAGAGCATCAGAGACACAAGTTCCAAGGCTGGATCCTATACGAACTTTCCATAATTTTCTGGGTCTGCATTCCCCGGATCTCGCACAAAGTCTTCTTCCCGGCCTCCAGCTGGGTCGACGCTGGCCAAGGGCACCTGTGCCTGCCAAGCTCCTTGTGCCGTGCCTGTCCCAGCACAGGCAATCGGCTGCCCTTGCCAAAGAAAGCCACCGAGCCGACATGCTGCAATTCTGAGAAGTGCTATCTGGGCGTGCTCACGAGCCGAGGGCCTGATTAAAGCTAAGTGAACATCTCCCGGGATGGCAGGGCCGGTCCGCTCTACCATCACCATAGAGATGGTATCCAACTAGCCACAAGCTTGCTCATCGTGATGCTGCCTCCACAGGCCCGACTTGCCATCAGCCTGTCCGGTCTCACACCAGCCTTTCCTCATGGCAGGATACTTGCCCTCATGGGCCCCCTTAGGACACAGCACAGGTGACCTTCCAGCCCCTCTCCTGTGGGACGGTCCAGGAAGCCCTTGCCTTTCACCTGCCCCGCCTGCAGGTCTCCCTCCATGGGGGGAGGCTGAAAGCTGCTGTGGAGAGTGATAGCGTTAACCTGTTTGCATCAGGCGGGAGTTAGGACTGGGTGGCGGCAGGTGAACTGGGGGCAGGGGACCAGCTTGAGACGTTACTGAAGGAATAAGCTCCAGGCCTGGGTGTGGTGGCCAGTGGGCAGGGAGTGGAGGAGTGTGTGTCCGGCTGGAGCCTGTGGCCAGCTGTGCATCTGCAGGAGGGGTGGGTGCCTGCAGGATCTCAGCCATGACAGGACCAGGGTCGAGGCGCTGCGAGTGAAGGCAAGGCCTGTGTTGCCTGCATCGCATACGAGTGCCAATTCCTGGCATGGATGTTTCATTCTCAATCCAGATCTCTGTAAAGCACGTGGGAAAGCAGGGAAGGCTTTCTGAGTCCTGGCATTGGAGCTGAGCCCTGAGGGAGGGCTTCGAGAAGGAACAGCCAGCAGAGGGTGGGCCTGCCCGCTGAGCCACACCCTGGCTGCCCGCCGCACTGCAGGACTCAGCCACTGCGCACACTCTGCCCTGGTGACAGTCGGTCTCTCAGGCCCGCATGAACGTCACCCATGCTGTTGCCAGCACGGGGTCCCAGCAAGCTGCTTCTCTCTGTGTGTGTATGTTTTAAGAACTACTTATTTATTTGAAAGGCAGAGTTATGCAGAGGGGTGAGAGCAGGAGGGATTGATCTGTTGCAGGTTCACTCCTCAGATGGTTGCAACGGCCACCCCCTCCCCGGGGTCTGGAGGCAGGAGTTCCTTCAGGTCTCCTATGTGGGTGCAGGTGCCCAAGCATCAAGTCATCTTCTGCTGTTTTCCCAGGGAGCCAATCCACTGGAACTTGAACCAGAGGCCTTACCTGCTAAGCCAGCAGGTCAGTTCCTGCATCTTTGGGTGATGCGTGTGGAGTGTGCGGACACTGGATTTGGAAGACAATCAATGATCGCAGACTAGCACCTTATGCTGCTACTCCCTGTGAGTCCAGGGGTTCACTGAGTGTGACCTCAGGGGCCAGCATTGGAGCACAAAGAGCCAGGCTGCCACCTGCCTTGCCGCCCCCTGCCATGCCAGCATCCCTGGGGAAAGCTCATGCTCCCCACTTTGTTGCTCCCAGAATCCAGTGTCTACACTTCCAGGTTTTCTTGCAGAATCCTGCAGCTAAGTGCAGCTCTGGCTTTAACCATTTCCTCCTGGCTGCTCCACTTCCGTTCGGCTGCCTGCTCATGTGCCCAGGAGAACAGCAGAGGACGGCCTGATGCTGGGCCCCTGCTCCCACATGGGAGATCTGGCAGAGGCCCCTGACTCCCAGCTTCAGACCGGCCCGACTCGGAGGAGTGAACCAGTGGCTGGGGAATCTCTCTCTCTCTCTCTCTCCTTCTTCTTCTCTCTATAACTCTGCCTTTCAAGCATATTAATAAATCTTTCTCAAATGTTTCTATCCCAACACTGCTGTAACATTTTGCATGATTGCATCAACTCACGGTGCAGGCACAGCCATCAGGACCTGCTGTGTTTTCCTTCGCTCGTTTTGCCGATTGGGTCTGTCCACACGCACGACCGAGGCTGCCTCTGGGTGCTGCCCTCGCCCTCTGTGTTTCAATCCCATTTCCTTGTGGCTGGGCTGATCCGGGCATGTTCGGCACATTGAGGCTCCTAACTGTCATGTCTGTGTATCGGAACGAACACTTAATCAATAGAACATCACACATTTTGTCCTCTTTAATTTCTTCACTTTGATTTGCTCTTTGTGTGGCTGCTGTGGCTGCCTTGGCTGCATGGAGGCCAGCGGGGGCTCTGTCTGTCCTGGCTTTCCCCTTGACTCTTCCCACCTCTCCCTGTGTGAGCCGTGTCCCCTGCAGATGGCAGGCAGGTGGGTGGGCGCAGGTGAGTGGAGTGCAGGTGTCCCGGGACGCAGGTGTGCAGGGATGCAGGTGTGCCCGGGTGCAGGTGTGCAGGGACGCAGGTATGTGGGGACGTAGGTGTGCAGGGGCGCAGGTGTGCCGAGGTGCAGGTGTGCCAGGGCGCAGGTGTACAGGGGCGCAGGTGTGCAGGGACGCAGGTGTGTGGGGATGCAGGTGTGCCAGGGTGCAGGTGTGCAGGGACGCAGGTGTGTGGGGATGCAGGTGTGCACAGATGCAGGTGTGCCGAGGTGCAGGTATGCCAGGGCACAGGTGGGTGGGTGGAGCTGCACAGGGGGTGCAGGTGTGCGGGGGCATAGGTATGCAGGTGCAGGTGTGTGGGCCTTCAGTGTTCTCCCTGCCGGCGTGCATGGTCTGACCTCCGTGCCTCTGTCCCTGGCAGTGCAGTGTTCGCCTTCATTGTGTCTGCATCGCGTGTGCCCTGACTCAGTGGTAGCTCTTCACCCACCGCTAAGCTGTGTGTGTCAGGACCCACAGCCCCCTGTTGCCTTGGGAGACCCTGTGCTCCTCACTCCATTTCCTGCAGAACTGCTTCCTACACTCCAGGTTGCACTACAGAATCCCACAACCGAGTCACAGTCCTGGGCGTGAACTACTTTCTCCACGGAGATCCCAGTAATGGCTCACGGCACACAACTTCGGGCTGTGCGCTCGGTCCCTGGTCGTTATGAGCTGAACTGTTGCAAGTAGGCTGCTGTACCTTTAAACCAGAGTGGCCCTCGCCCTGCGGCTGGGTTTGTAACTCACCTGACACCTGGAGGATGTGTGGCGGGGTAATTTGTCCCGACAGCAGCTCTGGCTCCGCTGTGCCTTCAAAGCCTCTGCGTGTCCAGAGCCTTCATTTTGCCTGACTTCGGTTGCAGGTGCCAGCTGGCAGAGCATCATTAATTAAGCACAGATATTTTCCTTCTTGAACGCTGTCCACCTCACTGCAGAGCTGACTGGCTCTGGTCCTGGGAGGCTCGGGAGAACACAAGCCAGGGCCATTTCTCCCAGCCTCGCTGGGCCAAGCCCTCCTGCCAAGACCATGCCATGGCGCCTGTGGATCGGATGGCCCAAGTCCTTCTCAGGTTGCTTGCTGCCACGCCCTTGGCCACAGGCGTGTTGTACATGGAGGTGCCAGGCTCAGGGGCCGTTCGGGTTGGCCAGGTCCAATGGCGGGAGTGGGACGGGGTCCCTTGGCCACAGGCGTGTTGTACATGGAGGTGCCAGGCTCAGGGGGCGGTTCGGGTTGGCCAGGTCCAATGGCGGGAGTGGGACGGGGTCCCAGGCGCTACTCCAGCCTTGCTCTCTCGCAAGGATCGCTCCACAGGGCACGTTCTCTGCTGCGTGTCCTCTGTCCAGTCCAGCCACCCAGGTGAGGAGCATCACGTGAGGAGGTCAACTAGGCCAACAGGAGCACCCCTGGCTGTAGGCACAGCTGCCAGAGAGCCAGGAGTCTACCTCATGCTGTGGGAACAGCCCGGGGGGGGGGCTTCCCTCTGGGCAAAGAGAAAGGCTGGGGCAGGGCTAATCCCCTCCAGCCACTTAATGACCCCCCACAAGGCCCAGAGTCTCTGAGGTCTGAGACTGGGGGAGCACAGCCAGGCAAGACTAGAACTGAGCTGCTCTCCAAAGGGCAGGCAGGACCCTGTGGCTGAAGGCAGCAGGCAGGAGGATAACAGATCCATTTGGCAAGGTCAGGGTCATAGCACTGTGGGCTGGAGCGTGAGTGGGGTCAGGTCAGGGACAGGGTCACGGCACTGTGGGCTGGAGTGTGGATGGGACCAGGCCAGGGACACAGTACTGTGGGGCCAGGGTCAGGGACACAGTATTGTGGGGCCAGGGTCAGGGACACAGCACTGTGGGCTGGAGTGTGGAGTCCACGGGCACACAGATGACACTCAGGTTACTGACATTGTCTCCTGCATAAAGCACTTATTGGCTAATGCTACTCCATTACGGAACGCCACACGATGCCTCCCTTGGCTCTGCCTGCATGTGCCGGCATCTCACATGGGCACCGGTTCTAATCCCGGAGGCCCCACTTCCCATCCAGCTCCCTGCTTGGGGCCTGGGAAAGCTGTCGAGGACGGCCCAAAGCCTTGGGACCCTGCACCCCATGGGAGGCTTTAAAGAAGCCCCTGGCTTTGGATCAGCCCAAATTTGGCCATTGCAACTATTTGGGGAGTGAACCAGCAGTTTTGTTCTCTCTGTTTCTGTTCCTCTCTATAAATCTACCTTTTCAATGAAAATGAATCTAAAATACCTATATATATAATAAGGATCATACTGCACCATCACGACTCTGGCACACGGATGACTGGCACTGCCGCTTCATAATGCAGCACACGGGACGTTAATATTGTCACTTTATATTGTAGCATGTAGAGGAGTAATGTCCCCACTGTATATTATGCTGTGTGGGTGACTGATGCTAGCACTGTATAACACAGTGCACTATTGCTAATATGACCACGTATTACAGCGTGTTACTAACACCACCACCTGACACCATGGCACGTGTCTCTAATGCCGTCAGCCGTGTCGGCTCACATAGCACTTCGCTCACATATGGCACACGGACACGGATGTGCTCACGGTACGACTGTATGCTGCACATACATGTTGTGTATAGGACACGTGTGTGCTTTTAATGAGCCACAAACCCCGACACACCCAGGACAGCGCGGTAACAGAACTCCCCCCAGCATACTAGGCAGGTTCCCCAAAGTCACAAGGAGCTGGAATTGGCACCCAGGGCTTAAAGGAAATGCCCTTTGGTCACAGCAGGAGGCCCGAGCCAGGGTGGGAGCCAGTGTTTAACAGGCACCCCAGGGACACATGTGTCGGGTATAGTGGGAGAAGTCCAGAGGTGCCTTCTGCTGGGTGTGGGCTGAAGTGCCAACTGCTGGCCAGGGGAGGCGGGACTGGGCAGGGGTCCCTGTGGGGGGAGGTGGGACCCAGCCAGGGTAGGCAGGACTCTGGCAGGGGTCCCTGTGGGGGGAGGAGGGACTGGGCAGGGGTCCCTGTGGGGGGAGGTGGGACCCGGGCAGGGGTCCCCACAGGGGCACCACAGGTGGTGTGGAGTCATGCATCTTAATGCTGGGAGATCCAGTGTGAGTGGTCCTGCCACCAGGGGATGCGAGGTCATGCATCCACGCAGCAGCTCAGGGTGACCATCCCTGACTAAGACACACAGCCTATGAACGCATTGCACTCCTAAACGCACAGTTTAATTTGTCAGCAGCACAGGTGTCTGACGACAAAACCCGACGAGTTAGCCAAGGGATGGACGTGCTGCTGTCACAACCGTCTCACAATGCGTCCATCTAGACCAACAGCACTTGGTATCCCACAAAACACGTACAATCACGATGTGCCATCAGTACTAACGGGCACGGGAGATAACTAACAAACACGGACAGACAAGAACCAGAGCGAGGCAAGAGTGTGGGGAAGCGCAAGGACAAGCATGGAGTTTAGAAGCCCAAATTTGGATTAGAAAGCATTTTCATCACCAAATTACAGCATAACTGTCAGGGGGTTGCAGGAATACAGCACGGTCAAGAGAGTGCGGACGCGTTTCCGAGACGTGGAGAACAGGGTGAGAGGTTCCGTCTCATCGCTCATCAGAGTTGTTGCAGGTTCAGAGAGCAGGAAAACGACACGGAGACAGATGCTTTCACAAAGACCCAGGATGTCCAGGACTGAGGAAGGACAAAGAGTTGCACGAGGCGCATAGGGCCTAGCACAGTAGCCTAGCGGCTGAACTCCTTACCTTGAACGCGCCGGGATCCCATATGGGCAGCCCCACTTCCCATCCAGCTCCCTGCTTGTGGCCTGGGAAAGCAGTGGAAGACAACCCAGAGCCTTGGGACCCTGCACCCACGTGGGAGACCAGGAAGAAGCTCCTTGCTATTGGCTTCAGATTGGCTCAGCGCCAGCATTGCAGCCACTTGGGAAGTGAATCATCAGATGGAAGATCTTTTCTCTGTCTCTCCTCCTCTCTGTATATCTGACTTTGCAATAAAAATAAAACAAATTCTTTAAAAAAAATTCACAAACTAACGTGGCAGCTTGAACTACAACACGAGTGGCCTTCGATAGCTATGGGAAAGGACTGGCAGGACAGCAGTGGCCGCAGTCACCCACCTGGGAACCGACAGCGCCCCTCCGTCACCACCCCACACACATCTGTTCCCAACATGGTCACAAGCACAAGACACAGAGCAAAATCTGCTCCTTGTGGGATGAACAGAACCCAAGACGATGTCGGGGTGCAGCGTTGCTTCAATACAAGGCACGTGGCCACCCACGTGGGAGACTCAGCTTCCGGCTCTGACCCAGCTCTGCCCACTCACGCATGTCCATCTCCGGATGGGTGGTGGGCCGTCCACAGCTGCTGCTACTCTTCAGCAGAGCAGAAAAGTGGGGAGCGTGACTGTGTTAGAGTAGGTGTTGAGAGGAGGAGTGGGGCTGAAATCCAGCCCCTGCAGCCCAGCGGCAGCCCCTCGCTCATACTGACCAGGCTTACACCCAGAGCGCCAGGTCTTTGTTTACTGATCTTGCAACAGCTATGCAGAGGTCCACAGTGTTAAAGAATGCCTTCCTGGGAACTGAGAGCATTAGGGAGACAGAACAGGTGCAAGCAGCCCGCACCCGGGGAATTGGTCTCGGGGAGCCTCAGGGCTCACACGCTCGGGCTCCGGTGGGGTGGGTTGTGGGACTCGGCTCACTGGAGTGGTTCCTACAGGAGTGTCTCCTTCATAACTTAAAGCTCTTCTTTCAAAGATTCAGTTCATTTATTTGAAAGGCAAAATTAATGAGAGAGATCTTCCATTGCTAGTTCACCCTCAGATGGCCGTACCAGCCAGAAGAGTTGGTCAGGCCAAAGCCGGAGCCAGGAACTTCTTCCAGGTCTCCCACATGGGTGCTGGGCCCACTTGGGTCACCCTCTGCTCCTTCTTCCAGACACATTAGTAGGGAGCTGGATGCAAAGTGGAGCAGCTAGACTCGAACTGGTGCCCGCATGAGATGCTGGCATCCCAGGGGCAGCCTAGCCACCATGCTGGCCCCAAGCTGTGCTTTAGCTGTGTGCAGGCCCTTGCTCAGTGTTGCCATGGTCGGGGGCTGACGGCAGGAGGAGCGTCCTAGGACATCATCAGAACAGCTCAGTGTCCACGTGGAGAGCCCTGAGAGCTGTCCGCTGCTCCCAGCACGCTGGAACGGGACAGCAGGGCCCTGTGAGAACCCGGGGAGGTGCATGTCCTATGCCTTGATGGCCTTGAGCCTGATGGCCCCAGGCTCTGTGCGGTCAGGGAACACCTTAGAGAAAGGCTGCCTGGGGAGGGAGCGTCGCCATGTCCCCCAGCTTCGCGTGCAGTCCTTCCTGGGGGAGTCCTGCTTGGTGGGGAGGTTTACTTCCCCTGGCACCCACCAGCCATAAGACCGGATGAACCTGCTTCTCCCAGCATCTGACTGGGGCACCCAGTGGGCCCTGGGCTGCAACTGACAAAGTCCTTCTCTCAATTCTGCTCGCACTGCAAGCCAGCAGTTCAGGGAGGAGCCAGGCTCAGGCCGGACTCCAGGCCTCGCAGAGGGAGGGCCCAGCCACGTTGCGGGTCCGGACCTGGCTTGGCCATGTGGCTCTCTGCACCTGGGCTGCAGCCTGAGCCTCGCTCTCGCCCTTGCTGGGTCAGTGGAATCTCATGGAGCCGGCACGCCGGGCTAGGTGACCGCTCTCCTAGGGCCTCGGGCTGGCAGACAGCTCTGTGCTGCGAGGCTGCCGCGACTGGCCATGTCCCAGGCAGGCTGTCTGCAGAGCCCAAGCCTCAGGTGACCTGCAACCCACACAGAAACACTGTACCTCAGTGCTTCTCTCACCTTCGACCATCTCTGAAACAACTTTCTGAAACAACGGTGTGTTTTGCAAACCAGGTTTACAGTAGACATCACACTCCTGGTTAATCAGAAAATCCATTTCCAACTGTGTGATGTCTTAGATCCAATTTCAGGTCCAACGTTGGGGCCAAAAGATGGCCGTGGAGGGCAGTGGGGAGACGATCTGCCTGCACATGCATGCCCCTTCTGTGGCCCCCAAATGTCCTCTCTAGGGGCACTCTGGGAGACGGCACAGAGGAGGGGTAGCCAGTGCTGGGCACAGCTGCCTTCCTCCGGCACCCTGTGAGGGGCACGGCTGCCCCTCAGGGACGAGGGCATCACTCCCAGGGGAGAGCAGTCGAGAGTCGCAACATCGTTCATTCCTTCTGCAGCCTCCACCAAGATTTCCTTGGAAGAAATAAGATTTATGTCTTTATTGTATGTAAGAGATGCATTTTAAAAGATCCTTTTATTGAAAGAGACTTTGCAGAGGGAGAAGGAGAGACAGAGAGAACTCAACGGTTCAGTGCCCAAATGCTGTAATGGCTGAGGTTGAAGTGATTTAAAGCCAGCAGTCAACAGTTTCTTTCCAGGTCTCCCACGCGGGTGCAGGGTCCCGAGGCTGTGGACCATCCTCCACTGCTTTCCCAGGCCACGGGCAGGGAGCTGGATGGGGAGCGGGGCTGCCGGGATTAGAACTGGCGCCCATATGGGATGCTGTGCCAGTGGAGGAGTAGCCAGCTCTGCTACTACACAGGCCACATACTTTGGCTTGAATGATTTGGCTGGCTGGGGTTGAGGGATGCATTTCCCAGGCACACTCACTTAAAGATCTTTCCAGAAAAAGCGCTTGAGAATGGATTCCTGCTTCCCAGACATTCAATGGCCAGCGCGATTTCTCTGGAAGTGATCACACTCAGCGCCCAGCGGCAAACCTGAAGGTGCAAATGCCCGAACGAAGCATTGGCACCTGCTCGCCAGGCTGCAGAGCTGAAGTCACGATCCTTGGAGGCCACCAGGGACCGGGCAGCCACAGCCTGCAGCTGCTTCCCCCTCACCCCTGCTCTGCCCCCCCAGATGCTGCCCCCTGGCTCTGTCGCCTCTCTTGTTCTTGCAGGAAGAGCGAAGTAGCGCCAATCAACACCTTAGGTGGATTGCTAAGAAGGAAACGTGCAAACGGCCAAACACCGCAGGCTTTACACTGCTGTCAGCAGGTCCCATGGGCAAGGAATCACTTGACCTACTTTTTAAAAATGAGGGTCTTCCTTGATGAAGCTCAAAAACGGAAAGTCTGGGCAGACCTGCCATTCTAGGGGTCTACTGGCGCTGTTCGTGGCTTCTGTGAAACCTTGGCCTGCAGAGAGAACGCTGAGAAGCGCCGGTGGTGGGACTGCAGCGGCTCGTGCACCTGCCAGCCTCCTTCCAACGTGCCTGAAGTGCTCGCACAGACGGACACGTGCCCTCTCTGTGTGCTGCAAGATGCCTTCAGGGATGGGGGGTGCATTAGCACTTGCACAGAAGCCTGCGCTTTGTCAGTCAAGCCAGGGCCTGAGGACGCCGCACCTGTTGTGCAGGAGCTGTCCCCACTCCAGTAGATCTGCTCAGAGTAATTTTGGGAAATGCCCACCATCATTTCTTAGTGAAGAGATCTTTGTTTCCTTGATCATTTATTATGGGGGGGGTTCAGACATACATAAATCTTGAAGGAATTTTATAGGCAACACCTATCTAGCCATCCTGCTAAACTGTCAAACCGTTAGCAATTTCATTCATCTTTTGAATCCATTTGGAATGTTAGTTGTGGACATGTGCGCATTTTATCCCTAAATATTTCAGCATTATGTGGCTCATTCAATCATCCTTATGATTTTGTACCTTTAGAATTTGCTGTTCAGTGCACTTTAGATTTGAGAGGTGGAGGGAGACAGAAGGCAGGCTTGATTTCTAGATGCTTGCAATGGTCAGGGCTGGGCCAGGCAGGAGCCAGACGCCGGGAGCTCAAGTGGGGCCAGGCCGGAGTCAGATGCCGGGAGCTCAATCCCAGTCTCCCAGGTACATGGCAGGGATTCAGCTCCTTCGGGTCACTATCTGCTGCTCCCGGGGTCTGTATGTGCTGCAAGCTTAGGACTCGAAGCTGAGGTCTCTCCGGTGGGTGTGGGTGGGTAACTCCTCGGCCAGGTGCCTCTCCCAGCTCATGAGGGTGACATGTCCTGGGTTCTGGTAAGCCTCCTGACTAAGCAGTAAAGGTGCAGGCCATTCCGCCTCGCCCGCAGCTCCCCCTCATCTCCGCTCAGCCCAGAGGTGGCTATGGTTTGTGGAGGACACCGCAAGTGCTTGAACCCCTAACCCATGTGGGAGAGTGGGAGGAGGCGCCTGGCTCCTGGTTTCAGATCGGCTCAACTCCAGTAACTGCGACCATTTAGGGAGTGGACCAGCAGATGAAAGACCTCTCTCCTTCCTCCATAAATTCTGCCTTTCAAATAAAAATAACTTATTTTTTTTAAAGAAAGTTTGTTTTGATGCAACAGAAATGAAGCATGCAGAGGCGTTTCATGAAACATGGTTTTCCTTGAACTGCGTGCAGCTCTGGCGAACCATCATGGCTATTCTGGCCCCAACACATTCTGTTTCTCTTACACTTTCTGCCTGAGCCGCAATTCTTTGGGAGTCTATCGCAGTTTCTACTACGTAATAATAATACTATGTAACTAATAGTGACTTCCGCAGACACTTTGTTGCCATCATCACTAACTCAGTCCCTTTCCGTGAGAGAACGCAGCCTGCTCCCACACTCGTGGTGTGGTGATGGGGCAGCCCCTGGGAGGATGGCACAGCACCCGGCCGGCCTGCCTGCTGTGACGCGAGGCCCAAGCCGTGGTGAGCCGCCCTCCGGGAAGGCCGAAGGGAGTGGTGCTCACATCTCGGGCCATCACCTCAAACCCCCACTTTCCCGTCACACGTCAAGCACTTCCCACGCATGCCTTGCAAGCACGCGGTCCCTGCGCCCCTCAGCCCGCATCCACACATTGTGAAATCATAATAAAAACAGTCAGGGTTTAATTCATTGTATGCGTTTTGAAGAAATAATGCAGAAAATAGAGTCTTCTATATTTATCTCCATATTTTATCTTTACTTGGCCCTCAATGTGTGAGTTTTCATTCTGTATTATTTCTGTTTAGTCTGAGGCATCTGAAATAGCGTCCCTGCGAAAACGCACAGGTTGACATGTTTACCTGTACGGCTGAAGAGGTTCCGTGAGAACACCTGCCGTCAGCAGGAGGAATCCTGAGCTTCCCAGAACTAGGACTGGCTTCCCGAGCGGCCTGACCCACCACTCACCGGCCCGCTCAGACAGGCCTCCAAGCCATGGGCACCCAGTCAGGGTCACGGCACTGTGCCCATTTCTGGGTGGGACCTGGGTGTGGGGCATCCCAGGCTCTGTGGCTGGGGAGGGGCATGTGTGAGCTCTCAGTCTGGGTCCACGTGGGCCAGTGTTGGCTCTCAGGGTATTGGACGCGGCAGGCTCCCGGAGCAGCCATCACAGCACCCGCCAAGGAGGCAGCTGAGGCGTGCTGCTCCCCGGCCATCCCTGTCAGCTCCGCCCAGGACACAGGCCTCAGGCTCCCGCTCCGGAGGAAGCACAGGGCGTTGGCCCTGCAGGCACAGAAGTGGGAGCAGTCGGGGTCTCAGAACTGTGCGTGGGGAGAAGCAGCTTGCTGTGCGGCTGGTGAAGCTCCAGGGACCCAGGACAGCCTTTGGGTTAAGCTGCCGTCTGCAACTCCAGTAACTTCAGTGGGCTCAAGTTCGAGCCCCAGTTGTCCACTTCTGATCCAGCTCCCTGCTTGCGGTCTGTGAAAGCAGCGTAAGACGGCCCAAGTCCTGGGGACCCTGCACCCGTGGGGGAGACCTGGAAGACGCTCCTGGCTGCTGGCTCTGGCCTGGTGCAGCCCTGCAAGCTGCAGCCGCGTAGGGAATTAACCAACAGCTGGAGGATCTCTCTCTGCCTCTTAAAAAAGAGAGTAGAGGTTCAGAAGGGAGGTGGCTTTGAAGATGCTTTTCCCAAGACACAGACGTTAGGAAGACCAAGCCGGGGCCGAGCAAGAGCTGCGCAGGAGCTGAGCACTTGGCACCTGCCAGGCCTGTCCGGACAGCGGCAGTCTGCCCAGGGTGCATCCTCGTCTCGGGTCCACGGCTGCACACCGGGCCTGGGACGGTTCCCGTGTGCTGGACACTGCAGGCCCCGGGCCTCGGAGTGCCAGCCAGGCCTGTACCACTGACAGGTCATTTAGCAGAAAGGTGTCCAGGATCCACGCTGCTGTGAGGTGATTCGGAGACAGTCCACCCGCTGAGGCCATAAATTCTCAGGCCAATTCCTGCAGAAGCGGAAGACACCTTTGTAATCCCGCAAGCTCGCAAGGGGAGGCACAAAGCTGGCTGCCTCACTGCAGGCCGGGCCTCACACCGGCACCTTCCGTGGCCCCACCCTGATTCACAGGTGTCAGACCAAGCAGGGCGTTCAGGCTCCTCCTCTTCCTAGGCCATGTCCCCCCCTCTCACCCCCACGTTCCTGGTTTCCGGAGCAGTACCCTGCGCTCTGTCCATACATCGCAAGCAGCCCTGCTCACCGTGGCTCAGCACCAGGCACCCACAGGGCTCGGGTCCTGCCAGGCCTGTCCGGGCAGGGACCCTGAGTTGTCCGTCAGAGGAAGGCAGGGCTAGGCTGCCCACCCAGGCAGCTCTCTTCTGTGTCTGCCCCCCAAGGTGGAGAGTTCTAACCAGCTGCACATGAAGGTCACGGCCGAGGCTAAGCAGCAGAGGGGACAGCGTGGGGCGTGGGAGGAGGCATGTGCAGCGCTTGCCACGGATCTCTCTTTTCTGGAGACAATCGTGGAGTTACGTTCTTGTGCCCCCACGAGGTGCAGCAGAGACCCCACTGTTCCGCAGAGGGGATCCCTTGCAGGTCGCCGTGACAGTCTCACAATCAGTAAGTCACGCAGCGAGCCTCAGGCGCAGCACTGTCGCACCGCTGCCTCCTTCCGCCCCTGCACCTGCCTGGACCCCGACAGCCGCCACGCTGGCCTTGGTCTCTGTCCTCCCGCCATTCCAAGCACTCTGTGCGCGTGGGTCGGCCAGGTCGCTGTTCTCTAGAACTCTGTCTAGGCTGGGGTGTGGCTCACCAATCTGCCCCTTTACCTGCGGAGTAGGATTCCACTGTTATCAGTGTCTGACTCCTGTTTCCACACAAGCATTTCCACACTGCATTTCTCTGGGATGGGCCCCCAGGTGTGGCAGCAGCTGGGTGGGGTGGAAATGCGTGCTTCCTTTAGAAACAGGCTGGGAAAGCGCCTTCTGAGGCGAGCTCGGTTCACATTCCAGCAGTGCGATGTGAGGGCAGGCTCCTTGTGTGGTCTCGCGCACTTGGCGGCCTCATTTTTAAAAATGTTAGCCTCGCCCACAGGTGCGCCTCTGCGTTACGGCATCAGGCGTCAGCGTCTGGTCATGTGCTGGCAGCCTTGGGGCGGGCATCCCGGCGTTGGGTGCACCTCTCATTCCAGGCCTCCAGCCGACACACGGCTGCCCTGCTGGCCCCTTCACCCCCGTAGCAGGGCGTTCCAAGGAGTGGGTTTGCCATGTGAATCGTCCCTGTGCTACAAGCCCAAGACCCTGAGGACTCAGTCTGGCTTCTGTTTTCTAAAGCGTCCCCTTGTCTCTGGTGTCTTAGCCTGGCCTTGCAAGGTTCTGATGCTGAGAGCATCGGCTCACTGGCCTTGAGCATGCAGTCTCTTTAAAAAATACATATTTGCTCATTTATTTGAGAGGTAGAGTTAACAGGGAGAAAAGATATCTTTCATCTGCTGATTCATTCCCCAAATGGCTGAAACAACCTGAGCTGGTCTAGGCAGAAGCCAGGAGTCAGGAGCTTCAGCCAAATGTCCCAGGTGGGTACATGGGCCCGAGCACTGGGACCACCCTCCACTGCTTTCCTAAGCACATTAGCAGCAAGCTGGACTGGAAGCGGAGCAGCTGAGACTCAACTGAGTGCCCGTATGGGGTGCTGGCTCTGCAGGCTGCACCACGACACTGGTCCACCCTCTTCTGCAAAGCTCCACGGACCCTGCAGTGTCGTTGAAGTCCAGGACCTCGGCCAAGGCTGGGCGGGGACAAGCCGTCTCCATCACTCTGCATGCCCGTTGTCAAAAGAGCCACCTGCAACCCAGGACCCATGCCAAGCTCCTACAGGCAGGGGCGGAACGTTCCTGGACCCCCAGCCCCAAGCAGGATCCTGCTAAGGCACCGCTGCCAATTACACAAACACTCCCCATAATGAATGCCAAGCTTGCTATGTGCTTTGTGCAGAAAACACGGATCCTTGATGCTTCCCACGTGACAGCCAGGAGAAAGATGACAGAGGTGAGATTAAAAAGAGTGTACACTTTAGAAAATGTAGTATTTAGAATGCAGCTTGTCCTCAGTCAACAAAGTTGACATTTTAAAGCCACCTTCGATTTTTCCAAAAGACAAAAAATAAAATAAAAGCCCATCTATTTCTGTCTAGAGAGAAAATGCGCAAAGCGGTGGCCACTTTCTCCTCTCCCTGGGAGGCGTTGCCTTGAGAGAGGAGGTGAGCAGCTGCAGGTGGGAAGCCGGGCAGAGGAGCCTAGTGGAGCTGGCAGCCTTCGGATGTGACGTGCTGCTCCCCTGGAATGAAATAAGAACAATTGTCACAAACCAGAAGCCACAGGTGAACATTTTTCAAGGGCTGTGGCTGGGCGGGTCCCCGGAGCCGGAGAGCTCTAGGCTCTGTGCCCAGCCTCGGGCGCCTGTCCAGGTGCCGCATGGGGACAGCACTCAGGGCAGCGGTGCCCAGAGCACACAAGCAGACACTGGCCAGGCCACTTGCAGGGCACTGTTCGGCAAAGGATCTCCTGGTCTCTGAGCCCGGCTCCATTCAGGTGCCCCGGGTAGGTGAACGGTCCCCCTGCTCTCTGGGGTCTGCATTGGCAGGACGCTGTAGTCGTGAGCACACGGCACTCTGGCAGCAGAAGCGGGAGTCTGAATTGGTGCCTGAGCTGGCTGGCAAACACCAAAACCAAGCCCAAGGGACAGGCCTTCTCGTGTCAGCACATTCCACTGAGCGACGCAGGCACGTCTCCCACCTGTTGGAGGAGCCCCAGCTGGCATGGCACTGGCACTGGCATGGGACTTTGCTGGCCTCCCCGGTCAACCTGGAGTGGGCAGTGTGACTTTATGCTCAGTGGCAGGCTCACTGGTGGAGCACTCAACCATAGGTGTATTGATTCTGTCAACTGACCAAAGCCATTGTCCTTGCTCCCGCAAGCAACCTCAGATGCCAGATGTGAAGGTGCAGGGCGCATGCCACTTGACTCTGCCAGGCTGGTCCTGGCTGGGGGGCACACCCACACTGGGCACCCCAGGGGGCGGGCTGGTTGAACTCCCTGGTCCTGCTGTCTGCTTCCTCCAACAGCCTGGACGGAGCAGGTTACCCACACCAGCTATGCACAGGTGCACGGGAGCAGATTGGAGCTGGAGAGCAGGCGCTGTGGCCAGAGCTGAGGCAGGAGGCCTGCTGCAAGGCAGAGGACGGCAGGAGCAGACAGCGTGCCCCAGGGCACGGACCCTGCCGGGGCCCAGGCAGCCTCAGCCACTGCAGGCCGTGGGGTCTCCCCACGCACCACTACCCTGCCGAGTGATTTACTGTGCATCCCATCATCCTGTGGGGCAGAGAAGAGGAAGTGAGGGGACACACACACGGAGTCCCTAGGACCCAGCCTGTGTTGGTGTGAGGGCCCCGTAGAGTGGTTGCTCACTGATGGTTGCTGATTGGGCCCCAGCACGACCGGCAGGTCATGTAGAGGTTTCCTGGGTCAGGGTGAGGAGTGGCGTCTCAGGTCCGTGGACCCTGGGTCCCTCAGCAGGAGGTGCCAACTGCCCACCCCAGTTAGCCTAGTCCTGCCACTGAAGAACAGAACCTGGGCACTCAGAGAGGAGCCACCAGACAGCTGAATGTTCCGGAAGTCAAGCCAGGCACAGAGCGAGGAGGAAGCCGGGCAGGAGAGGGTCTTGGAGTGTTATGGGAAGCTACAATATCACACACTCAGGCCACAGATCAGGAACTGGGGGTGGGGCAAGGCTGCCCAGACTGCCCGTGTTCATGCCACTGGACAGGACCATGGTCAAGGCCTCAGGGACCTCAGACGCCAGCTCCAGCCCCACCCCATGGGCTCGCAGGGGGGTCTTGGGAGTTTATGAACCTCTCTGACCCCCTGCTTTCTAATCTCATGAGGTCTGCAGCCCCAGGGGCAGAAGCAAAGCCGTGCGAGCCTGAGCTGTGGGATTTTTATGTGCAGCTCCCTCAGCACGAAGCACTGAGATCCTAGCAGGTGTGGCAGCATGGCTGGCAAGCCCACTCAGCATGAGAGGGAAACCCAGGGAGCCCACACTTCAGCAGCCAGGGCAGGAAAGGCCCCTACGGGGGCTGCCGGCTCCAGGCACGAGGCTGCCCTGAGCCCTGGGGGCGTGGTGTCCTGGGCTGCACCAGCACACTGGCCTGCTGCTACCACAGCTGTCACAGCAGTCACCCTGAGAGCTAAGGCGCAGCTCTCCACCACGCGGAGGGGTGTCCTAACCCTAACCCTTGCCTGCACACCCAGCAGGGATCGAGGGCCAGCCAGGCTTCCGAGCGCTCTGAGGTGTGTGCACGGGCCCCGGGGAACTGGGCAGGGTGCAGAATGGGGGTGCAGTGCCTTGGTTGCTTCCCATGTCCTCTCTGGGTCTCCACCTGTGAGCCCCACTTCTGGGCCTGTGGACCCGACACAGGCTGGATGCACAGCATGCACCTCCCAGCCCTCGAGTTGATGTGTTCCCCTCACCTCTGTGCCGATGCTGGAGCAAACGAGTGTGTGAGCAGGCGGCACACGAGCACGTATATAGGCAGTGTGTGCACACATGGTGTATGCGTCTCTGCAGCCTGTGTGTGCATGTGTGACCTGCACATGTGTGCATTTGTGAGCACACACATGTGTGGACAGCATGCCAGCACTGCACTCCCCAGCTGCGAGGCCTACTGGTGGACAGTGCTTTGCGCGTGAGCAGCCGCTGCTCTTGGGGCGGTCCCCACCCGTGTCCAGGGCAGCAGCCACAGCCACCAGAACCGCCATCCTTGGCAAAGGTGCAGAGACTTGCTGGCACGAGAGTCGGATGGAGCCGCCCCTGGTGAAAGTGGCCAGAGGCTGAGCTGTGCTCGCTCCTCTCCCTGCTGGGAAGCAGCTCGCGGTCTGTCCGTGATGTCATGGCATCATGTTTAGGAGACTGTCCAGTTTCCTGCCCGCCTGCGTCACTGGGCCGCCCAAGTCCAATGGTGTCTCCAAACATGCCTTAAGTCAGGCTTCCCCTCGGGAACGGCCGGCCTCGCCGTTTAATCACGACCCGCGGATCCATGGACGGAGAAGCTGTCCTCTGGCCTTGACAGCTTCCTCTCTCTCGCCTCCTAACACCACATCTCTCCTGCTCCTGCCCCGAGACGTCACCTCTCACATGTCATCTTCCTCGTGATGTCATCTCTCACATGATGTCATCTTCCTCATGATGTCATCTCCCACATGATGTCATCTTGTTCATGACATCATCTTCCTCGTGACATTACCTCTCATGTGATGTCACCTTCCACATCATGGCATCTCCCACAACACCCTCCAGAGCAGAGCCTAAGCCTGCCCCTTGCTCTGGCACCTGCAGCATCGTAAACCACGTCCATGCTTCTTACGTTCAGCTCCTAGTGTTGCGAGGCTGGGACGCAGACACACTCGGTTTGGGCTGTCTGGGCAGGAGCACCGTTGGGGTGACCGGCCAACACTCCTAGTGCCCTCAAAATGACACCACCAGTTCCCCGCCCATTGGTGCCTCTGAAAATGCATTTCCTTTGCCACACCGCTTGAGTCTGCCCTGTGTGTGTCTCAGAGCCTCAGCAGGGCGCCTTCCTGACCTCCCAGGAGGGTGAACGCTCATCTGATAGTTCTATCACGTTGTGAGGAATCGACAGAGTCCCAGCGGGCAGGCTCCTGGTGGGTGTGCTGGCTGCCCAGTGGGAGGACAGAGCCAGAGGGTGGGGCCTGAGGCAGGGGAACCCTGGCAACACCTGTCCCAGCAGGCCGGGGTCCTTGATGCCCACGTTGAGGATTCGGAGCCAGCAAGGGCAGAAGTAGCAGCAGCTGGGGCTACCTGGGGTGCAGAGAGGACACCCAGGGAACAGGGACAGCGCGTGCATCCTCAACCCTGCTCTGGTACCCTCCCATGCTCCTCTGTGAAGTTGGGGAGCTTCAGGGAGGATTCGGGGGGCTATCCCAGAGGCCCTCTGCTCTAGATGGCATGAGCATGCACAGAGCACATGGCAGGTGCCCGGCGAGAGGATAGGTGCAGATGGTGAGGCAAGTGCCAGTCACAGAGAAGTGAGACAGAGCTGTGGGGCGGGGGGGTGTTGGACGGCCAGAGCTGTCACGGGGGCAGGCTGGATGTGACATGGCTTTGAGTGGTGACTGTTGGCCAGGGGCTGGGGCAGCATGGGCCGCAGTGGCTGAGCCCTGTGTCTGTGTCCTGGCTGTCAGGGACGTAGGCAGGCTCTGCCGGAGTCTCCTTGACATTTGGAAATCTGTGGGCTCACGACGTCTTGTCTCCTGGAATTTTTGATGTCATACAGTAGTTTAAAGAGCATGGGGGTCAACAAGGCTCGGCGAAGTTCCTGAACACAAAGGGGGGGACATCTGTGGAGTGAGAGCTCCGACAGCAAGGACTAAGGAGGTTAATGAATTTTTCCCGAGGTCTCACCTGGAGTCAGCGGCACAAACCCTGAAGGAAATGTACCTGCAGCGAGCTCTCAAAGGGTGCGCCCCGTGTCCGCCTGCTCCTGCCCACCTCGTCCACCCGCTCCCGCGTCCCTCTGCTGGCTCTCACTCCCCCTGTCCGCCGGCTCCCACGTCTGTCCACCCGCGCCCCGCGTCCACCCGCTCCCGTGTCCCTCCACCTGCTCTCACGCCCCGCATCCACCAGCTCCTGCGCCCATATCCACGTGCACTCCCCAAGTCACTGTGGTGGGCCAGCTGCATTTATCGCCCAGCCAGAGCCGGTTCCCTGTGCCAGTGGCCATGGCCAGTCCCAAAAGGGCACAGTGCCCTCAGCAGGGTCACTTCACCTCCGTTCCAGGCAGCTTGGAAATCTGCATTTGGCTCTTGCACCGAGTAGTCACTGAGCTCAAGGCTTCACAGCCAATCATTGCGCCAAATCATCAGAAAATCTCCTGAATCCGCTCGCGGCCCTGCAGAGGGAGGAAGAGCCTGCTGCCTGCAATAGTCCCAGGGCCAGGGCACGCTTCCCTTGCGGGGCCGGCTGACTCTCAGTGGCCAGTGCCTGGACTCAAGTCCATCACACCCGCGTGACCTCCCTGATAGCACACACCTCCTGCTGCCCCCTTGGTCACACTTCCCCTGGCACTGCGGAGTCCGAGGCACACTTCCCCTGGCACTGCGGAGCCCGGGGCACACTTCCCCTGGCACTGAGGAGCCCGGGGCACACTTCCCCTGGCACTGAGGAGCCCAGGGCACACTTCCCCCTGGCACTGAGGAGTCCGGGGCTCACTTCCCCTAGCACTGAGGAGTCTGGGGCACACTCCCCCTGGCACTGCGAAGCCCGGGGCATGATTCTCCTTGCGCCCTGCAGCCAGCAAGGTCATCTGAGCCCCTCAGCGTCTTTACTGCCCGACTTTAATCAGCAGCCAGTTCCAGCCCTATGTAGCGTCTCCAGGGGACAGGGGAGGGCCTGGCGCTGGCTTTGTAATTTCCAGCAACCGTCCGGCGTTTAGGAAAGAGTCTGTTTCATGGATTTGCATTGATTGCTCTGTCATTTGTTCCACTTTCCATTACCAGACACAAATGAACAGTGTCCTCGTGGCAGCCTACTTGTGTTCCAGTTGTGTGGCTGGACGGGTTGTGCCGAGGAGAGCGATCTGCTGGGGCTGTGTTATTTGAAAGGCAGAGTTACAGAGAAAAAAAGATAATTCTTCAATCTGCTGGTTCACTCCCCAAGCCATCATAGTAACCAGAGCTGAGCTGATCTGAAGCCAGGAGCCAGGAGCCTCCTCCCAGTCTCCCATGTGGATGCAGGGTCCCAAGGCTTTGGGCCGTCCTTCACTGTTTTCCCAAGCCACAGGCAGGGAGCTGGATAGGAAGTGGAGCAACTGGGTTTAGAAATGGTACCCACATGAGATGCCAACAGCATACAGAGTATTAGTCTGCTGAGCCACAACACCAGGTTTCCAGGTGACTTTTGAAGCATACCAAGAAGAAGCTGTGACAGCAGGAGGAACCAAGCAGGTGTCCACGGGGACCTGGCCTGTTGATCGGCATGCCTGAACTCGCTCCCGGCCTCAAGACATAACCTGGAACCTGCAGCCCAGGCTCTAGGGCACCGAGGGGGTGGCCTACAACATCCCCAGACATGCACACGGCCCTGACCTGCACATGGCCCTGACCTGCACACGGTCCTGACCTGCACACGGCCCTGACCTGCACATGGCTGACCTGCACACGGCCCTGACCTGCACATGGTCCTACCCCAAGCCCAGGGCTGAGCACCTGGAGGAACGCCTCCACCCTGAGGGTAGAGTCTGGGTCCATGGCTTAGGCAAAAGCAGGGCTGCTTATCGTTGGGCTGAGAGGAATGAGAGGGCGCACGTCCGCTCTGCCCAGCAGCTCCGGGAGGTCCGGCTGTGGCCACAGTCAGCCCTCGCCCACTGCCGGTTTAGCTGCCCCCTGCTCCATGGCCAGGCAGTCTCCAAGGCACTGTGGTTGTTGGGAGCCTGTGCCCACCCGCCCCTGGATGCCATGAGCAGCATCCCTGCTGTCATACTGTCTCCACGCACCGGCCCCTCTTCAGGCTCTGTGCTGGTGTTTGTGCATCCGGTGCCCCTCCTGGCTCTTCCTGCCAGCTCTGTGCCCACCCAGCCCTGCCCAGCACGACTTCTGCTAGCAGGGGGAGTCGGTGCAGGGTGCTGGGAGAGGGGAGTGAAGGAGACCTGGCTCTCTCCGTCAGCAGTCACTGCCGGGGCAGGCGAGTAAATGTTCAAAGTCCCACAGCACAGTGGCCTATTCTACATCAACTTTCGCGTGTAGGAACTGGGTGTGGGAAAACACAGCGAAGAGCTAAACCGGGGGTTAATTGAATGGTTCCCTTTGCGGAGGTGCGGTCCTGAGGAGGGAGGAGGAAAATCGATTCTAGAAAGAAAGCCACCCAGTTGGCCGCAGGTGCCAAGAGCAGGACAGAGCATTCGGGGTTCTGTGGTTAGGGACAGGGAAGAGACTTGGAACCCCCTGCTGCACTGCACAGCGAGGGGTGACTAAGCACTGGGCTGCCCCTGGTGTGGCCGTTCCAAGAGCTGCAGGAAGCCGACCAGGGCAGGAGGGGCCCGGGAAGCTGTGCAGCGCGTGTGCCTGGGAAACAGTGTGGACTAACTGCTCGACCCCTTCACAAACCGGAAGAGAAGCAGCGAGGGTGGGTGTGCAGCTTTCCCCCGCACACGCCCTGCCTGGAGGCGTGCCATGGCAGAGGCTCTGATGGGAGACACGGCTCTGAGCTCCGCCTGCAGCTGCCCCGCATGCAGCCCAGAGTGAGCATTTGTCTCATGGGGGAAATTCCTCTCAATAATTGACACGCACAGGAGTAGGTACCTGGGACAGCTGTGGGTAGCCAGGTTGGTAGGGGTCTCTTCCAGGCACACTGAAACACTGCTGGGCTTTGGGATGTGGGCATGAAGCAGCGGCTGCAGCTGGAGTGAGCAGGGCCCAGGCCGGGCCCAAGCACCTGCAGGCCTTCAGGCCCCACCACCTCCCAAACTGCACCAGCTCCTTGGCCCAGGCAAGGCGGGCGTTGCCCAGTGCCAGGCGCGTGACCATAGGACAGGCCTCGTGGACACTGTCCTGCAGGGAGCCATGAGCAAGGCAGGAGTATGACGCCGGGGGAGGAGGCACTGTCTGGGACGGCTCAGCAGCAAGTCTGCATCCCCGCTTCCTCGGCCACAGCTTGCAGACCTGTGTCTGCACGTGGGGTCCACGGTCTGCCTCCCCGCCTTCCTCGGCCACAACTCGCAGACCCGTCTCTGCACGTGGGGTCCACGGTCTGCCTGCCACTCTGCCATGGAGTCCTTTGTGCAGGAAATAGGGGTGAAGGGATGAGACTCATGGCAGCCCCTGTACCTGGAGTGTGTGGAGGAGGGAGGGCACTGGAGCAGCTGCTGAGGGGCTCCACCTGCCAGGCCAGGCCTGCCACAGGGGTGGCCACAGTCCTTAGAACCCTGCTATCCTGTCCCCTCTGCACCTGGCCACACAGGCGGCCCCAGCCAGGTGCTCCCTGTTTCCTGATGTGTGGGATCTCTTCCTCCAGATGGGTGGGCAGTTGGGTGACACAGGAAAGGGCAGGTGGGTGGCACAGGAAGGGGCAGGTAGGGGGCACAGGGAGAAGCAGGTGGGGGGGCACAGGAAGGGCAGGTGGGGACACAGGAAGGGGCAGGTGGGGGGCACAGGGAGGGGCAGGTGGGGACACAGGAAGGGGCAGGTGGGGGGCACAGGGAGGGGCAGGTGGGGACACAGGAAGGGGCAGGTGGGGGGCACAGGAAGGGGCAGGTGAGGACACAGGAAGGGGCAGTGGGGGGCACAGGAAGGGGCAGGTGGGGGGCACAGGGAGGGGCAGGTGGGGACACAGGAAGGGGCAGTGGGGGCACAGGAAGGGGCAGTGGGGGGCACAGGAAGGGGCAGGTGGGGGGCACAGGGAGGGGCAGGTGGGGACACAGGAAGGGGCAGTGGGGGGCACAGGAAGGGGCAGGTGGGGGGCACAGGGAGGGGCAGGTGGGGACACAGGAAGGGGCAGGTGGGGGCACAGGAAGGGGCAGGTGGGGGGCACAGGAAGGGGCAGGTGGGGGCACAGGAAGGGACAGGTGGGGGGCACAGGAAGGGGCAGGTGGCACTCTCACTGTTGTGCACTCAGGAGCACTCAGCCAGGGCTCCCAGACAAGGTGGCTGCCTGCAGTCCCGAGGGCCCCTGGAGGACAGCAGGCTCACAGGTGACTGGGGACAGGTGCCTTCCCCAGGTCCTGAACGTCCATCCCAGCTTGGGGTGAGCAGATGGCCGTGGGCAGGCTGTAGCTCGGTGGATCAAATGTGGTCACGAGCCACACGTGGGATGACTGCCCCCGCTGGCTTCAAGGCAGTCCTAGGTGAAGTTCACAGCCAGTTCACGAACTTTCCTGCAGGATCGTGGCCTTGACAGACAGCCCCACCAGCTTGACCCCATTGGACAGGCTCACCTTGAGTAGCTGCATCTGGCCCAGGTCCTCTCACCTTTAAAGCCAGCTGCGGGGGGAGATGAGACCTCTCTGATACACCCTCAGGTTGAGCATGTCCACGCCAGGTAATAGCCACGCGATCTTAGCCATGACAAGGACAAAGGGATGCAGACACCCTGAGCTGCGGCAAGGCCCCACCCTCACGCCCACCCCGCACGCCGGTCTCTAATCTAGCCACCCACCCTTTGGTTTCATCTCCTGAAGTCTTGGCCTTATCTGCGCCTCGAGGAACGAGCTCCGGAAGCTGAGATGCGGAGACCTTGGGGAGCCGGGGGACTGTCAGGTGCAGCCGCCATCAACAAGAGGCCTCCTTGAACTCTGCGGTCCCCTGGGTCACAGCGTTCCCATTGAGAGGGATGAGGGCTTGGGCGGCAGCTGGCCGTGCTCTATCTGCCAGGCAGCGACCTTCCCGGGTTCTCCCTCTCCTTGCCAACAGATTCCCATGGCCAACAGCTCTTGTCAGGAAAGCTGCATTCTGAGTGAGCCAAAACCCCACCTCTCCATGCTTCTGCCAGCGGCTCGGGACCCGCCTGGGATGTTGACGGAACCTCCCAGGGTCCAGCTGTCCTCTCACACAGAGGCCTTGTGTCCAGGGTCAGCACCCAGAGTGGGGCACTTCAGGGGCTCCCGACCCCCACTCAGCCCCGCTGGCAGCTTGCCGGGGAGAAATGCGGCCCCAAGCAGGGCAGCTCCCAGTGGGCTTCCTCCTGGGCAACGCAGCTCTCCGCCGTCTTGATTGGCACCCCACCTGCCTCGTCCTTGCCGTCCCTCCTCCAGGATCTGCAAGCCCGACGTGCGGCCTGGCATGGGAGGTCAGACTCCAAGGTCACTTTCAATGAGCAGCACAGCAAGGATGAGGAACAGTCTTGCTGGACACTGGGCCGGCCAGGGGCCTCACAGATCACACTCCTGGGGCCTGACCCAGTGCCCTGCAGGGCCATGCCAGGCCCTCATTGGCTTTCTCATCAGGCGAAGCATCCAGAAACCAATGAGCGTGGTGTACCACATCACGGGAGGAGGGACACACAACAGGACGCCACGGTCCAGAAACGAAGGCAGCAAACAGGATCTAACACAGCGTGCGCGAGGACCACGCCTGTGCCCCACCCGCCAGAGACCTCTTCAAAATCTCATGGCTGACATCACAGCTAATGGGCAAAGACTGCCTCCCCCCTAATCGGGGAACCAGATGACAATCGCCAGGCCTGACATTTTATGGGAGGTTCCAGGGAGGGCAATTAGGCAATAAAAACCAATAACACATATCAAGAGGGGAATGGAGAGAAATAAAGTTCTCCCTCTCCTTGCTGATAACCCGGTCGCACGCAGAAAGCCCGAGCAGGGCTGTGACAGCTTCCGAGGCCAGCCACAGCACAGGGCGCACCAGAAACACACAGGCGGAGGGCCGTTGGGTGGAAAAACCATTTCTAACAGCAGCCAAAGAGCTGGAGTGCCAGGGATGCACATAACCAAGCCACTGAAAATGCACGCCCCGCGCCTCCTGCAGACAGCCCAAAGCACTGTTGAAACACAGCAAGGGCCTGAGGCAGAGCAGGAGAGTACCTGTGCCTGCGGGCCCTGGGAGCGGATGGAGCTGGGCTGTGGAGCCACAGAACTGCGGGCAGCGCTAAGACACTGGCCATCACGGAGGCCCTTGGGCGGAAATCCACAAGAGGGCCTGACACGCATACGGATGCTCGAGGTGCTGAGTCCCCAGGAAACCCTGAAGAAGCAGAAAGGGGGGGCTCCCAGTCCTCAGACTTGCTCATCCCAGTGCCTCCATTTGTCCAGCTTCTAGTTCAAGCATGGACACACAGGGCAGGTGAGCGAGTGTAAGAGTCCAGAGCATCGGGGCTCACGACGGACCCTCAGCAAGTGTGCCCATGCCGGTGACTCAAGGATGTCCCAGAGCTGTGAGGGACACACGCTGAACCCCGCCCCCACGAGGCACAAAGCTGACCCTTGGGGTCCTCCTGCCTTGGCCCCGGGCTCCTGCCTGGCCGGGCTGTGCCTCCCTCCCTCCTCTGGGTGGTCCATCACTGCACTCCAGAGGCTTCTAGGGCCCAACTGAATGCCAGCATTGGACTGCTGTGTTTCCAGTCCCCTTCCTCTTCCTCCCCCTCCTCCTTGGGACCACAGCACCTGCTGGGAGCTGGCAGGGGCGAGTGTAGGCATGCAAGGAGCCTGACCCTGAGGGACTCACACAGTAACCACGACAGTCCATAGTCTCTCTTTGCGGGTCTCAGCTTCTTGCTGAAAACCCAAGGTGGGTCTGTCCCACTCGGGGGCCGTGACCCGGGGGTGCCGCTGCCAGCAGCTGGACCTGCCTGCGTTTGCAAGGCTGCTTCTGTCCAGCTCTCCAACCTGCCCAGGAATGCAGGACAAGGAGCCCAGGGCCCCTCACGTTGGCATCCACTGCTCCCGGGTACCCCAGTTCCAGGGACACCTGCAGAGACCAGACCTCCCTGGTAATGATGGGAACCCAGGCCCTCAGTGGAGCACCCATGGGTGCCCTTCCACTTCACCACCCATGGGTGCTGAGCTCCACTTGGCTCTCTACCACACTTCCCTTCTGGAGTCTCCAGGGAGGATCCCACATGTGATTCAGGGCTGGCTATGAGCCCTCCACGGAGAAGGAGGTGGTACCATCCCATGAGGCCCTCTTTCTCCTTTGTCAACATGATGCTCCCAGTCGCCTGAGCAACTGCTGGTCCTGCTCTAGGCCAGCCTCCCCACCTGCTGTGTCCATTCGGCCACAGCCTGGCCCACATCCCAGCATGTGACTCACTGCCCGCATGCTGCAGGCCGGCTCCACGTGTGTGATCGTTGGTGACATGTCTGTGCCGTGCCGGTGCCATGCCCAAGCAAAGCACAATGCGGAGAGTGCTCTCCCCAAGGCTCCGGACTCCACAGCATCCCATGGGGTTCACGTGGAGCATTAGGGCCGTTCAGTTTGCTGATGCAAGGACTGAGTGAGGGGCTGAGAAGGAGTGGAGGTGGGGGGCCGTGATAGGACCAGCCCCTACCCTCAGCCCCCAGGAGTGGACGCAGGCCCCTCACTTCCGGTGACAGTCAGGCGAGGGCATGCCCAAGATGCCCCTGCCGCTGACACAGGGGTGATCTACTCCCTGCATGTGCCAGGTCCAGAGGGCAGGCAGGAAGGCAGTGTGGCGCAATGGGCTGGAACATCCAGGAAGGGCTGGCTGGTGAGTGGGCTTGTCAGCTCCTTGTCTGTCACTGCTATTCACAGGAGTGACAGCCCCAGTGGCCAGCTCCCGCCTCCCACCCAGGAGGCCCGGGCTGAGTCTGCCTCTGGCTGCCCACCATAATAGGCCCTGGGAGACGCCCACCAGGGACCGCTGACGCAGCCCTTGCTCTGGTCTCCAGGACCCGCACACCTGCCTACTCCCACCTGCTGATGGCCTTCCAGGGTTTCCGCCCCGGGCGTGTATGGGCAGCACACCCGACACCAGCCACCTGCTAGGTCGGCAGGCAGGCAGGGGCAACAGCCATGGTGCCAGGCCTCAGGGTCTGCCACTGACACAGGAGAACTGAGCTGAGCTCCCACTGCAGGTGTCGCCCAGAGCCTGGCAGCCAGATGCTCACACTCCCTGGGCAAGCGAATGAATGAAGGAACAAGGTCGGGACCCTCAGCCAGTCCCATGTCAGTGCCTGGAACTCTGAGCACTTCTGAACATGTCTGGCCTCCACATGTCCCAGCCAAGGCCCTCTGGCTGTTCTCCACATGCTGGGTCCTCTAGCCTGGGTGTGGGGTGGGTGGGCACGATGGGCAGCTCTCTCATCTTCACTGGTCCCAGGGAGGCTCTGTGCCTGCAGCAGGGCCACTGACTGGCCTGTGCACACTTGGTGAATTGTAAAACACGAGACTCTCAAAGTGAGACATTTCCCTACATGGCCCTGGAGCAGCGAGGTGGTGGCTCCAGCCGGAGATGGACGTCGTGACCTGGGCCGAGTGGGGCTGTTCCGCCCGTTGGCTCAGGGACCCAGGCATTGCACTCCCTCCACATGGTCAGGAGGTCACAGGGCCCCGGGGACATGGAGCGGAACCCCAGAGGCTGCAGGCTGCTGGCCAGTTCATGCTGCCTGCCACTGTCGGGGTCTCGTGAGCGCTGGGCAACTTTGTCTCAAAGCCAAAGCCTTCAGTTCTGGCCAGGCTATCTGCCTCGGGTGGGGTTCATGTGATCTCAGGCAGCAAGGTTTGAAAGGCTCCCCTGAGCTGGCTCTTAGCTCCTATGGCAGCCACGATGCCCAGGGACAGCAGGCACTCAGCTGCTCTGTGGTCCTGGGTGGAGAGCCCACTGCAGTGCCCAGGGCAGTGTGCTGCCTGCACGCCCCAGCGCCTCTCTGCCCCTTGCAGGCTCTGCCCCTTCCTGGGTACTTCCTGAAGAGGTGGCTCACAGGGCAGACCGCGCACGGCACTGTTAGCTCGCAGTCACCACAACACCTCTCTGCCCCTTCCTGGCTACTCCCTGGGCAGGTGGCTCCCAGGGCAGACTGCACCTGGTGCTATTTTTCTCCTTTTTTTGAAAGAACACAGACGCCATGACTGCTGACGAAGCTTTTAGCCAAAAGCACAGAGAGAAGGAAGCACACGGCCAGGGCGGGGTAGGGAGGCCAGAGGCACAGACCGTGATGGTGTGGGACACAGGAGGCGACACAGGGTGTGGGCGTCCATGGACACGGAGGTGAGTGGGTGGGGATCCACAGGAGGTGAGGTGCTGTGCGAGCTCCCCCGGGAATGGAGATAACAGTCAGGGCCTGCTGGCTCCTGGATTTGGCCGTGTCCGGTGGGGGTGCCCTGGCTGGTGAAGCCTTACACCTGCTCTGTCTACTAGATTGGGGTAACCATGATGCCCCCAGATAGGAAGGTGGGGAGGGCAACTGCCTAGCCAGAAAGAAGTTGAGGAACAAGGCAGCGGCCCGAGGACATCCTCCCCGGGCACCCGGGGAGAAGTCCCGACCTCCATTGGCTCGTGCTCCTGCCTGGGGTTTGAGGCGTGACCGTCAGCACTCTCACAGGGCGAGTTTTGACACCAGTTTCTACTGAACACCTGTCCATTTCGTGCTTGTTTGGTTTGATTTGTGGGTGTCACCCTCCTTCTCTGCCTTTTTAGGGTCTCCTTCATCATGACACGCAGATTTACAAAATGATGGTAAACTGTGTTTTCCAAGCATTAGGAAGAATAACAAGATGTAGACACTTTTTACCCCAATCCAGGCTGTGCCAGGGTGAGGGCAAGGAGCGAGTCGTGGAGCAGAAGGCCCAGAGGGGATGCTACACACAGAACTGCTGAGAAAGTAGCTTCAGTGAGAGAACACGGCGAAAGATACAAGACGGAAGTCATGGGGAATGTTTTTGGACAGAAATGGGAGAAAACGGACTTCAAGCAAGAAGCACTGAGGCCACAGAGCCCATGCCCGCCGTGGCGCTGAGGCCATGAGACCATGCCCGCCAAGGCGCTGAGACCATGGAGCCTGTGCCCGCCACGGCACTGAGGCCACGAGACCGTGCCCGGCACGGCACCCAATGTCGGCGCTGGGCTGAGAAGTTTCTGAAGTTTCTGTCTTGTTGGAAAATGACAAACTTGCTCAGCTTATGACACAGAGGGAAAGACAGTCAGTTGTGAGGCAACACCAACAACCCAATTTGATGTTTGGAAAAGGCCACGTCCTCCAGCCAGGGTGGCAAGCGCAGGAAAGCTAACCTCACCAATTCGGCCACGAAGATTGCCCATTGGCTAAGGGGAAAAGGAACAAATACACAAAGAAATGCTTCTATCATTGACGCGGGAACAGAGCCGAAGCTTGTGGGACAGCTGAGGACAGGAACACTTTTCTGGCAAATATCCACAGATAAGCTTGGTGTGAAAGCATTAATATCTAATAAAATACAATATGTAATTTCATACACACACCCAAACATCATGATGGTGAAGCATGGGAGAGACTCATACCAGCCCCATGTTGAGAGCGAGGCCGCCTCCCCATGTACCGCGAGATGCAAGCACTCTACAAAACTAGGAACCAGCCACTCTGCTTCTGCACCAGCTCCCCAGCTTTTGAAAAGTCATTTCTGGAATTATCTATTTAGCATTTGTGTGGAATCATGTGCTGGGGCAGCTATAGATGTCAGCCCCCCCAGTGTGACAGGACAGACCACCCCAGAACTGGACAGCGTGAGCCCGAGATTCGCAGAGTAAAGTGGGGAAGCTGAGAAGCCAGGACAGCTCTGAGGAGGGGGCAGGCGGGCAGGTGGGCAGGCGGGCAGGCGGGCAGGTGGGCAATGAGGGCTTCCCCACAGAGCCAGCCAGAGCCCAGAGCCAGAGGCCTGGCATGGCTGTGCCTTGATGAGGCTGGGTGGGAGGGAGCAGCCCTTCGCCTCTCTCACCCTCCCTCCTGTGCCAGAGCGCATCCTTCAGTAACTCTGAAACAAGCCTTAGAAGCTTCTTGTAGAATATCAATGGATATCTTAGAATTCACAGCAAAGAACAAGCAGCTTGGCAAATGAGCAATGGATTAACTAAAAACGCCAGACAAAGGGATTTGAGTATATTTCAATTAGAAACTTTTCTTGAACAAAAGTTTGTAGAAAAAGTATCAAATTGGAGAACAGAAACAGGAGCAATTCATGTCAGGAAAGCGTCCAAATGGGGCTGGGACCGCCATGTAGCTGTTTATGCCACACCTGAGCACCTGGCGTCCCACGTTGGCACTGGTCTGAACAGGCTGATCCGCTCCCATCCAGCTCCCTGCTGAGGCCCCTGGAACAGGAGCAGAGGACGGCCACGTGTCTGGGCCCCTGCACTCACTCAGGGCCCTGAATGCAGTTCCTGGCTTGGACCATTTCAGCTGTTTGAGAAGTAAACCAGCAGATGGAAGACTTCTCTCTCTCTCTCTCCCACTTGCTCTGTAACTTTCAAGAAATACGTCCCTGGCAGGTGTGGATGTGTGTGTGTCGGGGGCGGAGGGTTCTCATTGCTGCTGGGAGGCTAAATTGCCATATGCATTTGTGGACAGAGCTGGGCACGGCCAGCCGACGGGGAGTGCCGTCAGCCTCGCTGGCTCTTCAGCAGCAGGTACACTCACGGTGGGCACCTGCCTGCAGCGGAGGATGTGCACAGAACGTTTGTGACCGTGAACCCTGGGTCCCAGTGCTGGCCGTTCCCTGGAAAGCAGCTGGGCCCATGTGGTCTCGCCCAAGTCACACCGACAGAGGAACTCAAAAGACAATGACGAAACGCACACTGCACCCAGGTGTCAACAGATATCTTCCCAAAGGAGAAATGCAAACAGCCACCACGCACACCTTTGGCACAGGTCTGCTGGATTTGGAAGGACAACAGCGTCTGTGGGGACACATGTTATGGTCGGTCTGGACCTCACACCAGCTCCTCCCTGCTCACTCCTACCAGGAGTGCGACTGACCCATCACAGAGCCACCACGTCAGGAGATGCAGCAGCCAGTGCTCCAGGCGAACCTGAACCATCAGCAGCACGCTCTCACGATGACTGGGGTGTGGAGCACCTGCCGGGCGGGGTATGCCTGTCCCATCTCCTGTGCTCTGGTTGCTGAGCTTGCGCGTGCGCAGGCGTTCTGAACGCAGTTCAAAGCCTTCCTGACAAGCGCGGTGGAGACCCAACAGAACCGACATCAGCCTGTGCCTGCCGGGAGCCGCACGACAGAAAGGAGGTAATCAACCAGAGACGCCACACCATCAGTGCAAAGACGGCAAGCCTTGGAAAACACGCAGCTCATCAACATCATCTCGGAGTATGAATCAGGTCCCGGATGAGACAGTCCCGCAGCATGGATGCATCACCCTGAGGGTGGTGGAGGTTTGCAGGGGTGGAAAGTCACCTCAAGTTTCAATCACAGTGAATAGTTTCTGGTGATTGCGTTTAAAAAACACTGCTCTGCTTTAGACTACTGTTAAGGCAGGCTCTGTTGATTTTAAAAACTTGAGTCTTACTCATTTTCCTCCAGATAATTTTTACAGCCATAATGGAGACTCCAACGTCTGTATTTTAAAACATCCTGCTTCTGCTGATACAGCCCAGCTGCAGCCATTGCAGTCATGTGGAGAGCAAACCAAAGAGAACAGTCTACTTACATGGAACATAAAACCATAAGAATGCAGAATACGAAGCAGACATCACGGCAGAAGAGGTCCCCGGGGAAGTCTTGGGACATGCGAGGTCCTAGAATGGTCTGCAGAGGCAGCCTGCCCAGGCGGCTGGCACGACCAGGGGTCCCAGGACGGTGCACGGCCAGGGGTCCCAGGACGGTGCTCGGTCTAGTCACCTGGGCCTCTTGACTCACGTCTCCTTCACTGCTCCCCGGGTGATGAGGGCACACACAGGCTGGCAAGAACATCCCAGAGAGAGGCGGCAGGCAGAGTCAGAGCTGGGACTCTACACTGCACCGCTCCAACCCGTGCAGGGTCAGATGTTTCGTGGATCCATCAAGTAAAACGCACATTACAGAATCAGGCCCAGGGGCTCACAGGAAATTAGCATGCGATACCAGTGCCCTTCTAAAATCAAGGCTGAAGATGGGAAACCCAATAGATGCATTAAGGCAACAGCATAGCGACTCACGCAAAACAATCATAACACTGTTGGATCTTCACTGTGCACAGCACCACAGACCTCCAAGGACTGATTAAAGATAAAAATAAGGAACGGAAAAGGCAGGGCAGACCCAGGTCCTTCGGTGGGCGCTGGTGGGGCCCGGACCCCTCCCAGCCGGGATCCACACTGCCCCTTCCTCTCCGTGCAATCTAGAGCTGCCTGGGAGCAGGGTCTGTGGCCCTGAGTTCTTTCTTTAACACTGTTTTATTTATTTGAAAGGCAAAGAGGGAGGGAGGAAGGGAGAGAGAGAAAAATCATAAAGATTTGCCCTCTGTTGGTTCATTCCTCGAACGCCCACAACAGCCGGGGCTGGGCCGTGCTGTAACCAGCAGCTGGGCGCTCAGTCTCCCATGGGCGGCAAGGACCAGGGACACATGGGTGAGTCACCCAGGGAAAGCTGCGAGAGAGAGAGGAGGCAGGACTCCAACCTGGAGGCTGAGATACAGGGTGTGGGACTCCCAGGGGGCAGCGAAGTCCCACTGCAAGCAGCAAGTAATTTGGGCAGCAAGGAGGAAGCCATGGCCAGGGGGCTGAGCCGGGAGCCTGGCAAGGTACACCTCAGAACCCTCGAAAACAGGCCCGTGCCGCCCCACACTTGGAGTCACTCCCGGCTCGCCCAGTCACAACCCAGCAGCTTCCTCACACACTCGGCTCTCTTCAATAAGGCCTCACTCACACACACCCTCACAAGGCCTTCCTCACACACACACACACACACACACACACACACACACACACACAGGCCTCCCTCACACACACACCCCCTCACAAGGCCTCCCTCACACACACACACACACACACACACACACACACACCCCTTCACAAGGCCTCACACACACGCACACCTGCACAAAGCCTGTCTCTCTCTCACACATACATACACACACACACACCCTCACAAGGCCTCCCTCATACACACACCCCCTCACAAGGCCTCCCTCACACACACACACACACACACACACCTTCACAAGGCCTCACACACACGCACACCTGCACAAAGCCTGTCTCTCTCTCACACATACACACACACACACACACCCTCACAAGGCCTTCCTCACACACACACACCCTCACAAGGCCTCTCTTTCTCTCTCCCACACACACACACACACACACGTCCCCACCTGTCTGGTTAGCTCTGTCCGACCCGTGCTTCTCCTGCTTGCCTGGGCCTGGTTTAAGCATCATCTTCCAGGAACTGCTCTTTAGTCATGTCAGCAGTGGGAGGGCTTTCCTATAGGCCAACATTCAAACCCATGGTTCCTCCAGATACATGACAAACGCTACTGGAACGTTCAGCAGTGAAAGACAGAAGTTAAGAAAGCCAACCGTCCTTCAGCCTAGGCACGGCATCCCACGTGGGCACCAGTCCAGGCCCCGCTGCTGCGCTTCCCGTCCAGCGCCGTCCTCTCACCTGGGAAAGCAGCGGAGGATGGCCAGCTCCTTGGACCACTGCCCCACGCGGGAGACCTGCGCGAGGCGGCCGGCTTCGGCCTGACTCAGTCCTGGCTACTGGAGCCATCTGGGGAGTGACAAGATGAAGGAAATCCTCCTCCCTTTCCCCGCCATGCTCTGCCTCTCAACTTTCAAATAAATGAAAGAAATCGTTAAAAAGAGCGGAAAAAAACTTAGCAACTGTATAAAAAGGTAGGTAATGGATTTGAGTAAAGAGTTCACAGAACGGAAAATACCGATGTCACTCCCACAGATGGAAATATTCTCAGCATTTCAGGACTATCAACTTAAAACTGCAATAAGCCGGTGCTTTCAACTAAGCAAATTGGAAAACCAGAGAACAAGGCCACCGGCCACTGTCTGAGCTGGCAAGGGGCCCTGGCACACGGCTGCCCTGTGAGGGGCCCTGCACACAGTTGCCCTGTGAGGGGCCCTGGCACATGGCTGCCCTGCACATCACAAAGCAGAGTGAAATGTTACAGCACTTGGAAGGATGGCTTGGCAGTCCCCGGCAGTCGCTAAGGTGTGTATCCTTTGACTGAGCAGTTTTGCCCCCAGGAATTTGTTCTGCCTGCACTCTCACACATGGCCACGGGATATACAACCAGTGATATTCCTTGCAGCACAGTTTATAGGAGCAGAAATATGGGGAAATAGAAGCAGCCACTAACAGACAGAAATCTGGCAAAATACTTTATAATATAGTCCTACCGGCAAGTGCTCTGGAGTCGTTAAGGTTTACAGTGTAGCAAGGGACCACGCTCACTGAAAAACAAAAACCCAGGAAATTCCGAGGCAAGAGCTAGGTGTTGACGGATGCCTGCCCCAGGCCGGTGTGTGACTGCACGCGTGCGTGTCTGCATGGCAGTGTGTCTCATGCCAGGGGACAGAGGAGAGAGGGGCGGGGTGGAGGGTTGAACTGTTGTTCCATTTGCAAGTTTCGTCTTACCTCTGATTGACAGGCAGCGACTGCACCTGTTGATGGAGTGAAATGTGGGCTTCCTGCGTGTGGACACACGTGCAGTGATGGGAATAATTAGCCCGCTGTCACCCTGAGCAGGTGGCACTGAGCTGCAGGAGCGTGTCCTCAAACCGCTCGGAGCTACATTGAAACACAGGATAGGCCACAGCCAACCGCAGCACCTGACGGGCATTAGACCCACGGCATTTGTCCTGCCATGTAACTGTCACTCTGTCTTCAGACAAACCTCCCCCCTCTGTGTCACTGTGTCCAGGCCTGCACACATGGTGCCATTGACTCACACCCAGAGGCCGCCTCAGGCTGTCCTGCCACGGTCCTGGTGTCCCCCCCCCCCGACACGGCGCACAGGTAAGGCAATCGCAGCCGAGAGACGGAGCCCCGTGCACCACAATCCGCTGGTCAGCATGCAAGGCCCCTTGGCACAGTGCCCGCCACTGTGGAGCCATGAGCTGGCCCCGGGGCAGCCAGCCTTGGGGAGCAAGCACCCACCTCTTTACAAGCCCTCACCTCTTGTGTTGCCAGGCACCTCTGAGAGAGCCAGGCCAGAGTGAGCAAGTGGCCGGCTGAGGAGGCAGGGCTGCCAGCCGCCCGAGGCCAGTGCTGGGCCCCGAGAGGGCAAGGTCCTTCTGGCTGGCCAGTCAGCGCCTAGGGGAGGCTGGAGGAGGAGGTACCGTACTGCGTCCACAAGGCTCGCAGAGGCTGTGGCGGGGGGGCCTGGAGTGTCGGCAGCCAAGGCACAGGGTCGCGGGCCAATCCCGGCTGCTCCACCTGGTGGCATCAGGACACCAACCTGGGTGTGTGTGAGCAGCATGAAGTGATCAGAGCTGGGCCACGCTGGGCCTTCCACCTGCTTGACCCTCCGAAGGACAGCAAGAAACGGGTCCCTGAGCCGGGTCAGCCCGGAGCCCCAGGGCATCAGTGGTCCTACTTGGAGGCCAGGTCTGGACCAGGCCATGGGAAGCATGGAGAGTGAGGGCCCCTACAGAGGGCAGGTGAGGGCTTGGAGGCCCTCCAGGAGGGGAAATGTCCACTGCAATGGCTGCCTGCCTCTGGGGTCCGTCAGCAGCCTGGGCTCTGCAAGCAGCAGGAACCCTGTGAGGTCGGCCCACCCTGGGAGTGCCCAGAGTCCACAGAGGGCAGACAGACCAACTGCTCTACAGGTCAGCTCAGGACAGCATGTAGGCCTGCTCAGCAGAGAGAAGTGGCCTGTGCAGGGGCAACCCTGATCTGCTCCAGGACGGAGGGACATGTCTGCGCCCTTGATACCCAGCTCAGCAGCCATGCCTGTAAAGGGGTTCGGACACCTGCCGGGCATGTCTGTTCTGCAGGATCTCCAGGGCCTGGTGTCACGGCTAGCTGAGCCGGCATAGTAGGCACGGCGAATGTCTGAGCGAAAAGCACCAACACACGGAGACCATGATGGTGTTACAAGTGCTGGGAGCCATCTCTCCTAAGCCTCTTTATTACCATATTATATCCTCTTCCCCCCAAGCCCATCAACAGGACAATAGGACGCCAATGAGTCTGCAAAGGCTAGATGCTACTGCCGTAGGCCCTATTCCTGAGTGCTCAGCTTAAGGAATGTAAATCAACTCCCAGGTGAAGCATACATAAAAGGCACAATGGGAGACAAGAGGCCAAGATCTTAGGAGTAACTTAGCTCATTAGCAATGAGCAGACAGCAGTTCCCAGGCTTAGGAAAACATTTTGCACTTGCACAGATGATAAAACAGAAATGCATACAATACAACAGAAAGGCATACGATGGGGTACAGGAGGCCAATACCAAATCTAACAGCATTTGCTATTTCTTTTCCAACAAATCAACCCGCAGTCCAGCATAAGCATGCCCACCCGCTCATGTTCATCCGTCCTATTGTTCCATAACTCTGGCAGTCTGTTCTGCGACCTTGTTCACTGTCACCACGGTAGCTGGTGGTAGTGGCTGTTGATGTACTGGCTATGATGGTCGCCGTTATGCCAAAGTCTCTTTTATACTTATCAGGCCAACATAGGCCTCTCCGTCAGTCCCAACAGGCACAGGCGGGATTCAGGGCAGCTGCAGGATAACAGCAGAATCACAATTGCCATTCCAGCATGCTGTCAGGGTGCACTGGAACTTGGTGTCATTCCTTTCACAGGCATCTCCTGTACTTAAGAAAGAAGCATAGGGATAACACAAGCAAACACAAGCTTCAAATTGAATGAGCTAAGGTTCTCTCACAAGAACGAGTCCTCAGGTTCAGAGGAAAGAAGGAACTAATGCTCTGCCATAGTGGCGGGAGGAAAAACAAGAGAGAAAAACCTGTATTCATGGTGGGAAGAGCATTTTTTAAAGTTTCCTCTCAAAGCTGTTTCTCCAAAAACAAAGAAAATTCCTGGTTCCAAGGTACCTGGCCTAGGGACAAAAGGCCAGAAAGGTGTCACTGGCCCACTTCCTTGGTCCCTTTCAAATGATAAAGAGGCCAGTCTGAAGCCCTCCTCCTTGGCAATGCCTGGAGAAATGGGCTGAGGCTTCAGGTGGGGAATAGAAATGCAAATGTCACCCTTGTCTGTTGGGGAAGTAAGTACCCGTTAAGATAAGCATTTGTCCTGGGAGAGACATGCTCTGGTGACTCCAAGACAAGGTGGGGAAAATATAAACAAAAGGAGTTTCAAATCAAAGCACAGATGGGTAATAGCAAGGCTCAATACTTCCTCCCCCATCCCACATGGCTCTCAGAGAACAAAGTCCAAAGCCATTAGTCAGGGAACCCGCTGCAGAACAGCGACAAAATACTGATATACTTATGTTATATATAAAGGCCTAATATACTTGCTTGTCCCATTGATCTTCTGACTCAAATGCCATCATCTTGTCCAGTATCCGAGCTTTCACAAGACTCCGCAGCAGAAGCTTGCTGGACAAGCCTCTCAGGAATCCACCTCGGACCATTTTCATTTTCTGGGAAAACACAAACTGATCCTTGCCCCCAAATGAGGACGGGATCTGGGCCTAGCCACTTACCAGTCAAGGGGTCTTTCCACATAACATAATCTTTCTGCTTCTGAGACGGATTCCAATGACGATCTGCAGCAGACCGTCCTTCAGCATCCAATGTTAGAAAATTTAAAATAAATAATACAAGATTCAAATGATCTCGGGGAGCGCTATATTCCCCTTTTTTGGTTTTAATAAGGTAATCCTTAATAGTACGGTTGGCACGTTCCACAATACCTTGTCCTTGAGGATTATAAGGAATACCTGTAATTAGTTGTATATGGTGAGAGGCAGCAAAATCACGAAACTTGCTGCTAGTATAGCAAGGACCATTATCAGTTTTGATAACTTTAGGAGTTCCCAAGATGGAAAAACATGCATAATACTGCCCCCATTTGTTGCAAAACATCTCTCCCCCACAAATTAACTGGCAGACCTGGTACTACATAGGGGGTAACATGGCCACCATTTCCTTCCTTATCCCTCCAGACTAGAGACCTGGAGCTAGCAAGGGGGCTTTGGGTAATCCCCAATCCTTGTAAAGTGGTCATGGTGGGTGTAACAGGCCAACTTGGGGGCCAATATTTCTGTGAAATAAGAGTGGTGTTGGCACCAGTGTCTAGAAGCCCAGTAAATTTCTTTCCTTCTATACTCAACTCCAAAGTAGGGCGGCCTGCCATATCAGCGACCCAATAAACAGAGGCTTCACCACTGGAGCCAAACCCTGCTTTCTTCTGTCCAGGCCTGCAAGCATTATCTGACTTCACTGTGGGGAGCAGCACTAACTGTGCTATTTGTGCCCCCTGGGGCAAAACTGCAACTCCAGCATGAACACTGGCTAAAACTTTAATTTCTCCTGTATAGTCTGCATCAATCACTCCTGGGGTAATATGAACTCCTTTCAAGGCCATGCTGCTACATCCCAGCAGAAGCCCTACAGTGTCAGGGGGTAGTGGCCCATAAATTCCTGTAGGAATAGCCTGTACCCCCATTTGGGGTGTCAATACTATGTAGGAAGTGGTATGGAGGTCCCATCCTCCACTGCCTGGGCTCCCTCTGGCAAGGTCATGAATGGCCTTTGTCCCTGAGGAACAAACTGAATCGCTGCCCCGTACATTGGTGCTTGCAGGGCCCGGGGCTGGCCCCTGCTCCTGTTTCCCGGCACAGATGGCTGCCTGGAGATGTCTGTCTTGGGCCTGCATTCATTTGCCCAATGTTTTCCACGTTGGCATCGAGGGCAAACTCCTGGGGACTGCCTGTCCATATTAGCAGCCTGTGCACAACCTTGGAGTGGGCAGTTCCGGTGGATATGCCCTAGCCGGCCACATTTAAAACATCCTTGTTTTGGGCGAGCTCCTGAGCCCACGGTTGTGCCATCACGCAATGCCTCTGCAATGGCTGCACCCATTATCTGTCCTTTCCCAATGTCCTTACAAAGTTTAAGATACGTGTTAAGGGGCTCATGCTTCCAAGGTCTAATTGCTTCCTAGCACCATTTGTTGGCATTTTCATATGCTAGTTGCTTTACAAAAGGCATGGCTTGATCTGCATCACCGAATACCCTATCTGCAGTTACCAGTAGGCGATCTACAAATGCCTGGTAAGGCTCATCCGGGCCTTGGACAATTTTAGAGAGATGTAAATGTAGCGAGCCCTTAGGTGATAAAGACTTCCAGGCCCTCACTGCAGCAGCAGCGGTCTGTGCATAAACTCCTGGGTCATAATTAATCTGATCCTGTACATTAGCAAAATTCCCCTCTCCTGTCAACATATCATGATTTCTCTCAGGAAAGACTGCCTGAGTATTTTGCCGTGCTGTGTCAAGGCAAAGCTCAAAAAACTCAGATTTCCACATTAGAAAATCACCCCCATCCAGAGTAGCCTTACAGAGCTGTTTCCAATCGGCCGGAGTCAAATTGTTAGGTGCTAAGGCTTCAATCATGGAAACAGTAAAGGGGGCCGATGGACCATATGTGGCAACAGCGTCCCTCAGACTCTTAATGTCCTTAAAGGACAGTGCCAGGTGCTGTCTAATTCTCTGCCCCTGCTGATTCTCTACCTCAACTACTGGGAAGGCAAAGCGCCTAGCAAGGGTAGCTGCCTCAGGGTCTCCCTGCTCCTGTGCTTGCTTTACTGCACGTTCCACAGCTGAAAGAGAAGTTGAAAGCGGGGGTCCAGCGCAAGCCCCAACAGTGCATCCACTCTGTTCCTGCCTCAACTGAAGGGAGAGGCGCTGAAGTTGCTTTTGTAAACCTTTTACAACTGTGCTCAGACATGATGGCGCCAATGGCTCAGGTGGCACAGAGAGCTCTGTGCCTGTCCAAGAGGGACTTTTGTTTGGCACACTCTACAGGTGGAGGATCCTTGGCAAACTCACTTCCATCCTTTTCCTCCTCAGCCTCCTCAGAAGAGGACCGCGAATCTCCTTCGCGCACTTTCTCCAGACTTTGTCTTGTCTGGGGTTCCTTCTCCTTATTTACCCTGGTTTGTAGCTGTCTCCTACTTTTAACGGACAATTTCTTACGGCGGGCTTCCACCACTCCTTGACGGGATGACCAAGCAATATTTAGCAAGCACCAGAGAAAAAAGATGACTACAATGAAAGCAAACCATGGGACTACGTCGCAGACAGTTTCAAAAAAAACTCTGCGAGGCCTTAAGCTTAGTATCGGTGCCTTGTGACTGGAGCAGATCTCAGATTCCCTTAATTACCTGCATTTTAGAGAGTTCTTGCCCCATGATAAATTTTACTTATGCCCCTGCAAAAATTTTAAAACCTGCCTCTAGATTTCCGGGGTCCCTCAGATTGTCCCTTGTGCCCTAGCACAGGGTGAGGGTCTGGGGATTAAATCAGTTATGCCCCTGCAGAATTCCCAAATTCCAAATTCTTAATTCAAAATTCCTAAATTCCTAATTCCTTAGTTCCTTACCTTCGTAGTTCCAGGGGTCCCTCGGATGTCCTTTGCGCTGTGCCCCACATTACGGCGCCATTTGTTGCAGCTAGCTGAGCCGGCATAGTAGGCACGGCGAATGTCCGAGCAAAAAGCACCTACACACGGAGACCATGATGGTGTTACAAGTGCTGGGAGCCGTCTCTCTGAGCCGTCTCCGGAGCTGCCTGCCGGAAGCCATCTCTCCACAATCCTCTTTATTACCATATTATCTCCTCTTCCCCCCAAGCCCGTCAACAGGACAATAGGACGCCAATGAGTCTGCAAAGGCTAGGTGCTACTGTCCTAGGCTGGGTTCCTGAGTGCTCAGCTTAAGGAATGTAAATCAACTCCTCAGCCCACAACAATTAATAAAAAAAAAAAAAAAAAAAAAAAAAAAAAAAAAAAAAAAAAAACTCCTTTGGGCCACTCACAAAGGACAGAATTTCAGCGCCTCTTGAGAAGTTTGAATTATCTAGCTTTTTCCCTGTGTTAAAATAGATCCTGGTTTCATCTGCTGAGCTTGACTGTAGTGGGTGACTCATTCAGGTGGAGATGGCAGTGGACAGTGTAGGGTTTACATAGATCACACTAATGGGAATAAAGATCATGCATTTGCCACCACAAGGGTGCTTGGCTGTGGGCCTGCCAGCACTTACCTTGAAGGTTTGGGTTGAAGTCCATCCCATCCCTGGCACATGACAAGTTCCAGGCCAGTGGCTCACACACAAGAGCATACATCCCATCACTTGGGGTCCCCAGCCTCTGACACAGCTTCAGCATGCTTGCAGTTGGCCCTGGGGACACGGGACAGGTAATAAAGCAATTCTGGTGCAGGGTCACCAAGCTCTTGGAGCATTTCCAGGGCCTAATTCAGGCTACTCTCATGTATCTGACAAATCAAAGGGAATGATCCTTTGCTAAAATTTACCAACAACTGCAATAAAATAGCTTCCACAGAAACAAAACACAGAAGGCAAAACAAAACACGAATAACATACATTTGCTAGTAATAGTTACTTCATTGTTTTCTAATACTCCAAACTCTAGGCCTGCCTTCATAATACGACTGTTCTCTTTGCTACACATAACTTGAAGTTTTTTTAAGATTTATTTATTTTTACTGGAAAATCAGATCAGATTCACAGAGAGAAGAGACAGAGACAAAGTTCTTCCATCTACTGCTTCACTCTCCAAGTGGCCACAATGACTGGAGATGAGCCAATCCAATGGAGCCAGGAGCTTCTTCCAGATCTCCCTCATGGGTGCAGGGTCTCAAAACTCTGGGCCATCCTCTATTGCTTGCCTAGGCCACAAGCAGGAAACTGGATGGGCAGTGGAGCAGTAGGGACATGAACTAGCTCCCACATGGGATCCCTGTGCTGGCAAGGTGAGGATTTAGTCACTGCGCCATTTTGCTGGGTCCTTAATAGTTTTTTTTTTTTTTTTTTTTTTTAATAAAAATAAATGAAGAAACAGGAAAAACCATGCAACTCTTTTTTTTTCTTTCCACTAGGAAAAAGGAGTAAGAGTAAATACTGCATCTATTAATTCCAAAGTTTCCTGAATGAGAGGAATTTTTAAAAGGACAGCAGGACAAAAGGCAGTGTGGTAACCTGGAAAAGATCCAGGTACAAGGAAAAAGACAACTGTGGAAAAGCTGAGAAAATCCACAAACAGAGCGGCTTTGTTAACAGTAGTGAGTCAATGCTGATTTCTTCGTTTTGAAAAATGGGCCATGGTCACATGACGTAGTATGGGAAGAAACTGTATTAGCTTGAGAAATCATCGATAAATCTAAAGTTACTCTGTAAAGAAAAATCTATTTTTGAACCATAGCAGTAGAGTCTCGTTATGAGCCTGAGCATTCACGCTGATGGAGCTTGGTTTGGCTCCTCGGCCACGTCGTGGGCTACCTCAGCCTTCCCTGGGTTTGAGCAAATTTCTCAGTGCATCAGGGCCTCAGAGTTTTCAACTGTTAGATGGGGACAACAATAATACCTGCTTTATGAGGGTGCTGTGAGGACTCTGAGTTGCGATAAATGATATGTCTAACAAGTTAACTTTCAAGGGTGATTGATTTCCCAAATCTAGTCAGCCTCAGTTTCCCCACATAGAATCACACCAGCAACTCACAGACTGCTGTGGCCCCAAGAGGCAGTGAAGAGCCTGGACACAGAGCTATTTAAATGGATTTGGGCACAGATTGAACACTCAGTAAATGCTAACTGTAATTGTGATCATTAATACTAATAAAAGCCAATAGTTAAAAAAAAATTAATTCTATTAGCTTCCTAGCAACTGTAAAAGAATGACACGGGAACTGTTTTTTCCAAAGGATGATGTGCATCGACAGGTGGAATCGGGGATGGCTTTCCGTGGGGTGAGCACCTGCTACTGCGTTTCCCTGCTTCTCACTCTCCTCAAATCCTTTCATGTAATTTTTTACTGTCGTGCCGATGAATTCTAACATAATGTGTACCTTTTGTTTCCAAAAAAGATGGGGAAATAATTTTCCAAATGTAAAGAAGCTCAGATTCATGTAACAACGAACCAGAAGGGTCTGACATTGGGGCTGCCCAGGGCTAGGCACAGAACTCGATCCCGCTGATGTAGGACCCGAATGAATATGAGATCCTTTTTCAACGACCGAGGATACAACCAGTGGTGACTGCTGTAGCGAGACCTTCTGGAGCTTGGCTGCTAATTGCTTAGAATCAACCCCTGGGGATTTCGCTTTGTCCACTGCAACAACACGAATTGGTTTGACAGAAGTCTCTGTTGTATTAGTGCTTAATGTCAAGGAACTTGGTCAGGTGACAGGGGCGAAGTATTATAAAATAAGCTAACTTTAAAAATCAAATAATGATACACTTGAGTAGCAGAATGATGGACTTATGACTGCTTATTAAGGATTATACTATTGTAATAATATAAGGGAAATCAGAAGGGGGAGGGAGAGATTTTGAGGATGTGGTAAAGAAAATCCCAGAGCCCATGGAATTGTATCATATAATATTAAAAAACTAAAGAAATGCAATTGCATCTTAATATATGCATTTCTAAGGAAGTCTAGAAAGTTCAAGGAAGAATGACCTAATGTAGAATTGCAGAGGAAACTGTTCTTATCCTTTCTTCAGGAAACTATTTGCATGTTTTATTTATATAGAGAATTTTCAGGAAGGACACCCACTAGAGCTGAATTTGAATACTCCACTTATCCTTCTCAAACTTTTACTCATCTCTGCCTAAAGTGAAATTTTAAGAGAGAATATTTGTATTTGCACATGTAAATAATTTGCATGTTGAAATCTAGTTTTAAAATATTTGAATATAAACATAAAGAAATACATGTGTTTCTGTTTTATAGCTCATAACTGATTTAATAAACATGTGCACTCTCTTTGTTATCTAAGCACGAATTAAGTTTTGTTGATTTTTATTCATTTTAAAAAGGTACAAACAAAAGGCTAAACCTTGTGACAATACAAATTAGCAAGTGTTATCAAAAAGTTATAGAAGACCCTAGAGGAAGGTTTTCATGAACTGCTTTGCCAGGATTAAAGAATTGAAAATGTGAACTCATAGAGAAAAGATTTCAGCTACACAATTATTGTTTCTTCAAATGCTTAAAATGTAATAAACATAATGCTTTGGGCTTTGTTTATAGTTACATAAATATATAACAACCTGCTAATACTCCTGTCTGTATCTGTTTATGTCTAGACCTCCCTGCTGTGCTACGACAACTAGACCTTGTCTATGGCAGAATGGCACTTACCAGCCTTGGGTGGCTCGTGAAGCTCCAGGTGCTGTGGATTTTCCGAATCTGAAAGCATATTTAGGTCCCTAAAAATGAAAACCAAAACATTAAGAAGGAAATTGAGAGAGCTTGATGCAAAAGGTATTTGTTTTCCAACTACCCTGAGTTTTTTGTAGTCGACCAATGAGAAGTGGTTAATGATATAAAGCAACCCCAAAGCATGCTCACCCTTCTAACCCAATATAGATTCGCAATGCTGTTCAAAGTCAGAGCTGATAAAAATGATCATTTAAGGTGAAATCTTTATGGATTAAATGTAAGTTCATTTTGAATTACCATACACATCCGTGAGTTCTAAATAAGTCTAGACTTTCATTTAAATGAAGTATTTTTGATAAAGGCATGAAAGGGGAGAGCTACTGACATATCAAAAACTAAACCAGCTGAGTTCTTTCTGCACTGTAGGTTTTGATGCTGAACCCATGAAATCTATAAAACTTGTATTAATGCTATTTTCTAATTACACAGAATCTTGCTGACTGGTAAAGGTTCCACCTTAACAATTTAAAATTAAAAGAGCCATGAGTAGCCAAAAAAAAAAAAAAAAATGGAAACAGAAAGATGGGGAAAAACTCACAGTCTTACACATATTTCTGCTTCCCCACTTGGCTGACTAACGATATTCTGCACTTCTTCATATGTTTTAGAAGTTAAGGGAATTCTGTTCCATTTCAGCACTTGCATCCCTAAAAAGACAAATTTGATATCAAATCAAACAGACATATACACTCTAGTTCTGGCCCCAAGGGCATATATGATTTTGTTTTCATTTGAAAGATCAACTCAGCACACCATTTCAGAGGACAGCAGTTCAAACATCACTGAAACATGAAAACCAAACCATTATGTATTTTTATCTCATCAACTTACCTGAACATACAAAATAAATTTAAAACAATATGAACAACCGTGCTTTTGAAAGCCTATTAAATAGTATCAAACACATGCCTTCTGTTCACACTGCTACAAAGGAAACCTGATTGAATATATGTTGCTCAGGCCAGGTGTTTAAAGAGAGAGAGAGGAAAAAAAAAGTCAAGCAATAATATCTGCCAATTTAATTCTGCTACAGGGAGCAAGTGGATAGAGAAGGGCAGACTTCTGGATCCTAACATGGAATGGGAATGATACAATGAGGAGTATCTCTCATGATGCTCCTCTCTAGAAATGATGGTGCATGGGAATTTGCCCAGTGGAAGCAGGTGATCACTCCATGTCTTTCACTTCTCTGAATACCAGAAAGCCCTGAGGAGAACAAACGGAGTGTCCATCAGGAGTATCTGTGGGTGACTGTAAGCTCAAAAGGCTTGATGTTTGGTGTCATATTCTGCTCTGGTTATTTTGAAATATTTAGTAATATGTGAACAAAAAAATCATATTTTTATTTCACACTGGCGACCAAATTATGTAGCTGATCTAACCTAGGTAGCCTATTTATTCTTTCTTTCCAGCTAGATAATTTCCTACAAAAGGGAACAGTAGTCATATAATTAGTATTTCAACAGTTGATATTTGGGGTTTTTTTTTTATCCACTTTATATAATATGGAACAAAATAATTTAGGAACACATGAGTGACATCATCTTAATATTTGTATGTTGCAATGTGAGGTGGATACAAATTTGATAAAACCATCCAGTGTAGTGTTATCAATTTATGTGTTATAAATGTCTGAAAGCCATAAACCTGATAGAATTTAAATCAAAGCACAGAATTGCTTTATACACCCTCTCCCAGAATTTTGAACAATGAGGTTGTTAATGGGCTTCACAAAGAAGCATGTGAAATTCCCTGAATAACTTCACTGGGAAATTCTAATCATGCCTTGACTGTGTGATGAAAGGTTTCCATGACTGATAGAAACCATGAAGTGTATTTCCAGTGTCAACGCAGTCATGGAAATGCCTGTAAGCTACAGCAAGATGCCTATAGAAACCCACAGAAAGGCTCACAGTAACACAAGCAAGAATGACTTTTTATAACTTACTCCAAGAAAATGTTATCTTCAGAGGGGCCTTAGGTTTATTTCAACAATCCCACACTGTTGTTGTATACATAAAATGAGAAAATCATGTAAATGACAGTGAAAACACTACTAAGGGAAAATATGGCACACTGAGAGAGAAGCAAAGCAATTTTTTTTTCAGTGAGGAATAAAGGTACATTTATGAACAGGTGATTTTGAATTGAAAGAAATGTTTGAATGCTGTTACAACTGAAAAATTGAAGTCACATTTCTACAGGTGAATATTCTATTGAAAATAATTATGTATTTCCTGCTTTTCCTGCTATATTTACCTGTTCGTTTTTTAATATCTCAAAACAAGGGAATGATTTTATAAATCATAAGTATCAGTTAAACAAAAAATGTTTCTAGATTTAAAACTACTTAGTATGGTTACTAAAATTGTTGAAAATCTCCTCAGATAGTAGTGTATTGCTTGGGTATAAGCGTGAGATTACCACGTACATGATATTCTCTGTCCTGCATTAAGCAGCTGTGCCCATGGTAAGACACCAATGTTCAACGTAACACGTTTTCCATTGTGTCATACTTTACAGATCCTACAAGATTCTTGTAGTCAATAATACAATGTAAGGTCATTGTTCATTTATTTCACAAGATGCCTTTGGAAACTGTGAGGAGGGAAAATTAGGTTATTTAAGTGACATATTTGAAACACATTTTTGAGCTGTTAACCTTACAACTTTTTAAAATGCAAGCAAATATGGTATTATTATGCTTTGTGGAAATTCAACAAATTAATAACTTACCATTTAATCTAAGTGTTTTCAACCTAAGGATGACATTATTTAGCATCGTGATTGCACATTCACACTTGTTTAGATTTAAATTTAACAAGATGTATGTGTAGTGCTTTATTGAGAGTATACACAGTGTAATTGAATTATAGAAAGCACCGATCCTAAAAGCTTGATAGAACTAAATCATAATCTATGAAACAGTGGTAATAGATTTATTACTCAAGTCTCAAACTCAATATGTTACGAAAGATTAAAAGAAGGGATAAGAGTTAGGTAAGAACTTAAAAAAATCAGTCAACAACAATTTCTCAAGCCAACGTTTCTAAATTCTTGGATTATTTAATTGTATGTGCTCCTCAAACCAGCAAAAGATAGTCTTAATCCTTATGATATAAGTGTTCATACTATGTCAGTTCTTGACATATGCTTAATATTTACTATAACATAGAAAACATCTTTTGGATTAAAAATGTGCATTTAACAGTCAAAATCTATTGGCTACTTATACATATCATACAGGCACTCTTTTTCATTCATTTATTACACAGATATTTTTCTAGTCACTACAAAATTCACCATCCTTATTTACGTTCAATATTTACATTACTTTAAGTATTAATAAAATTGTACTCTAATAGAAAAAATTAGGAATATCTTGACAATCTTTCAGGAGAAAGAAACCCAAAATGTGAAGAAAAAGCCCAGATTCATTCATGATTGAGAAGTGAATCTAAAGCCATAACGATACATCATCTAATGGGTGAAGTTTGAGAACCCAGCAATGCAGTGTGTTGACTGGGCTGGAAAGCCTGTGTGCCCAGCCTTCCCAAGGGGAGTTGCTCGTGATACATTATTGGTTGTGGCTTATTCTTTCTCTACCATGTGAGGATTTCATGAGTGTATCAGGAAGGAAAAAAAACATTTTATAATGAGACTGCGGATGAGTGTAACAGTTCTGTAGGGCGATCTGGCAGAAGGCAGTGAAGCTATGCACACATTACTCACAGGAGTCCTCTGATTGGGTATTACTCACAGGAGTCCTCTGATTGGGTATTACTCACAGGACTCCTCTGGTTGGCTATTACTCACAGGAGGCCTCTGATTAGGTACGTATTGCTCACAGAAGGTCTCTGGGTATGCAAATTGTGAGGAGGCTGAGGTAATGGACAGTAGAAGCACAGAAAATATACCGGAAACAAATTCTTAGAAGAGGCTAGAAAAAATCAACCATGCCTGGTGTGAACATCGGGAGAGGGATCCCTCCCAACATGTTTGCCACGTTAACACAGGTGGGAAACAGGATCCCATCCCATAGAGATTTAAATGATATGCACAGAGGGAGTAAATAAATATCCTTCTCGGGAAGAACTGATATTAAGAACTGATTAGAAATTTATTTTAAAAATCAAAAATACTCAAGGATTAAAAATGATATGTGTACAAAAATAGCATTATATATCTTCTAAACAAATAATGAGTTTGATATAAGTTATAATAGTTGCCCAAAGAGAATAGTTCCCCACAGAAACAAAAGAACAGAAAATGAATGTGGATTAAGTGGATGAATAAATGAAAATAAAATATACAAAGGAAGGAATCAATCAGAAATCTAAGCAAATGAGGTACAAAAAATAAAGTCCCGTGTAAATAACAATATGCGTTATTTGTATTTGTTTTCCATCTTTTTCACACTAGTATCATTAAAGAGGACCACATACTAATTTCCAAAGTTGCACAATCACTATCAGGAATGTTCCATGAAGCAGCAGTAACCGCAGCAGGAGCCGAGCTGAACTAAACTGGGCATTTTCAGTAGTGGTTCAAACATCCCTGCATGTGTACTTTCTGATCTAGGACAGTGCTCACATCAGTCAAATGAATTGTTCATGTATTGTCATGTTAGGCAGTGTCAATATATGAAAAATCCAAGATAGGTGGATTTGATTCTTTTTAAAAAGTATGTTTAAAATACTTTACAGTTTTGACCTATCTAGACATGAACATGAAAGAAAAAAAGGAAAAAAAGTAGGGAGTGGAGTCAGCTCTATGGCACAGCAGGCAAATCTGCAAGTTGTAAAGCCTGCATCCACTAGGAGCAGTTTTGAGTCCCAGGAGCTCCACTTTAAATTTACCTCCCTAGTATTGGCAGGGGAAACGCAGTGAGAGATGGCCCAAGTGTTGGGTCATCTTTGCGGGAGACCTGGGAGAAGCTCCCAGTTTTATTATTGTCATGTAGGGAAAGAAACAAAGGATTGAAGATCTCTTCTCCCTTCGCTTTTCTCTTTGCTTCTGTGTGACCTTGACATACAAATAAATAACTGTGTGTGTGTGTTCTTTTTTAAGGAAAGAAAAGAAAGTGGTAATAAAGACAGGGAAAGAATCTATGGTTAAGAGGAAAATGAAATTTGGGTAACAAATCTTGAATGATAGTAAGACATTCAAAACTCAAAGGTAGGGACTGGCACGATGGTTCAATTGGCTAAATATCTATCTGGAAGCATTTGTGTCCTATATGGCCACAGTTAATATCCTGGCTGACTCACTTCTAATTCAGCCCCCTGCTTATGGCATAGCAAGGCAGAGGAAGACAGTCCAAGTCCTTGGGCCTGTGCTTTGCTCCAGCCATTGTAGCCATTTGAGGAATGAACCAGTGGATGGGACATCTTTCTCACTGTCTCTCTTTCTAGCTGTAAAGCTGCCTTTCCAATTCAAATAAATAAATCTCTTTTTATGTAAAGATTTATTTATTTTTATTTCAAAGTCAAATATACAGAGAGGAGGAGAGACATAGGAAGGTCTCCCTCATGGGTGCAGGGTCCCAAGACTTTGGGCCGTCCTCAACTACTTTCCCAGGCCACAAGAAGGGGTCTGGATAGGAAGTGGAGCTACTGGGACTAGAACTGGCGCCCATATGGGATCCCAGCGTGTTCAAGGCGAGGACTTTAGCCACTAGGCCACGCCGCCAGGCCCGCAAATAAATAAATCTTAACAAATAAAAACCTTCAGAGATATTTTTCTCAGGAAATTCTGTACAGGTACAAAATTTTAAGGTTGGGAAAAATGTCACTGAAGAATTACAATACTTTTGTTTTTTTTATGGCCTTTTGCATGTATTTTTTATTCTTGGTGCTAATAGATCAAACAAAATTTTAAACTTGAGATGTCCATATACACATTGCATCAAATGGGGAACCTTTTTACCAGAATAGTCTCCACTTACTGTTGCCCCCTTCTGCACTCTCAATTTCTTAAACACATTTGCAGGGAACTCTTTCTTTGCCCAATTTGCATGACTCAGTTGCAAATGATTTTGAAACCTGAGTAAATGTATAGGAACGAATGGCCTGTCTCTGGAGACTTACTCAAAGTGGAGAGGAGACAGATCAGTATTTTATTTATTGAATATGAGGTCTGAGGTGCTAAAAATAGATGAAATTATCTAACTATATAGTTATTTACCTAGAGTCTAATACTGCTTTACATACAACTCTACGTGTATGCATGTGTGTGTAATAGCATTGAAAAATTCACATCTGTTCCTCTCTCAGTTAACAGAAAGACAAATGTTGGATCTATCAGGGATTCTGCATGATGAATCCCCTAGCTGCTGAGAGAAGACAGCTAATCATTTCTCTTTGACAAAATCAACTGTGGTCCCATTTGGCATGGTTATTATACTAGCTGTGTGCCATGCTTAACTCCCATGAGGCACATTATACTTGCTAGATGACTGCTCTAGTTTATTCCTACAGAATGAGAAGTGAAATAATTGCCAGTTTAAGACTGACGAAAATGCAGTTTTGGAGCTGCAGGTTCTTATGAGGCAATATTAAAAATAATTTAACATGTTCCTATTTCCATATTTGCTTAAATTATTTTCTTTATCTGCAACTTCATTTCAGCTAGAGAAAAGAGCTTGCTCAAGCATCGAAATTATGTAGTCTAGTTTTTCCCTCTGCCCACTTCAGTGGAGGCTTTCCAGGTTCTCCTATTTAGCATCAGTCCCCTAAACCTCTCATGGTAGTATTCTTATTTTCAGGTTCTCCTGGGCTGATTAACTCAAGGGCTGAAGCACTCAACCTCTACTTTGAAACTAAATTTGGTTTAAGTTCACGTGCCAAACAAATTAACTACTGCTAATGCCAATCAAATCCCAAACTGATTGAAATCCACACGGCCAAAAGTTTACTCTATGACATTTACTTTATAGTTTCCAAATGAATGTTATGTCACAATTTCTTCCTACATACTATGTTTGGAGGTTCTAGCAGGGGAGCGCAGCTACTCGTATACCCTTGACCGAAGACCGGTCCTCCTCTAGCGGGGATGGTCGTCCTCTTCGACCGAGCGCGCAGCTTCTGGAGGGACGCACATGGAGCGGTGAGGGAGGAAGGGGACACCCGCCTAGCCAGCCAGATCAGCCGAATCAACCCTGGCGATCAGTGGGGTGACAGATGTCACAGCCAGATCGCCCTCACATCCTTCCTACATACTATGAAGATCATGGGAATTCATCAGAAATTTTAATGTAACTTTGATACATATTCTTTTACTTTCTTTTGGCTTCATTATCATATGCTGCATATTAAATGTGTAATTAATGAAACATTTTTAAGCATAAAGTACTACAAGGGCATTTCTGTTTTTTGGAGAGTGTTTTTGATAAGCATTCTTCTTTAAATTTCTATTTTAAATGATATAGTCTTTTAGGCTCAGGGATTTCTCCTTCCATCCTACTTATTGCTCCCCCCAGCATGTTTCCCTAGTATGTTGAAGTATTCGGGTTCAACAACTCTACACTCACCAATCTAAAATAGGTTGGTCACAACTTTGAAAAAGTGTAAAGTAAACAGATCTTCATTAATATGCAACTTCATCATTGGTGAGGGTTAATAAGAAATAAATGTGTGATAATGTACAAGTCATTACCATAAGTAAACCAGGGAAGATCTTTTCACTGTGTTTTTTGATCTGTTATACTTTACGCTTTAAAAAGTGACATTTTTGTCTAGCACCAACACAATTCCCAACATCAGTTATTTAATGGTAGTGCAGAAATATCAACTGTAAAGGGAAACGCAGTCAATTTGTATTAACTAAGTCTACATGCCGATCCACCTGAATGCAAGCTACATTAAATATATGAGACTTAGCAGTAACAAAATGTGTGTCAGTTTTGTTAGGTAGTTTAGAAATTATATAATATGTACAACAATACCATTTGAAGGTTTGGATGTACAGAAATAGAAAGCTTTAGTGAACACCTTTTTTGTGGGATATCATTGAATCGTGGATAAAAGCTGCTAGGAATGAATACAAGTTGGTTGGACTCTCACCTCTTTCCCCTAGACTGCCCTTAGAGAAGATGCCAACATTAAACATTCCAACTACATGGGTGCAAAATTAGGCTTTTAAAGGGAAATAGCATAGGAAGGACGAAAGGAGTGCCAAGTGGGGATGGTGTCAACTCGAAGGATGGGTCAGATGGCAGTTTCTAAATGTAGAGGAAGACAGACATCTTGTTTGCTCATATTGTCCAGAGAAGATGGTGGTACCACAAAAAAACAAAAACAAAAACAAAAACAAAAAAAAAACAATGACTATGGACGCTGCGGGATGCTTTTAGAATACTGTAACTTTCAACCTGGGCAGGAGTACTCTTACTAAAATGAAGCCAGTTTCTGTTAAGGCAGGGACTTCCAGAGGGCACTTGCAGTAGTCTAGATCATCGTGTACAGTCTCAACTCAGAGTTTGTGAATGTTTAACACAATCCTTGACACTTTCCTATGTACACATGGGCAGGCACCACCAAATAGTGAATGTAACCACCAAACAGTAAGTTACAGATGGATGAAGGGACTACTGGGGCATATTACACTTGATTAACAGAAAAAAGATCTTCTACACTCCAATATGATGATTCAAATTTATCCTTTTAAAACTAGTGAAAGTGAATAAGGAAATATGTCAATGGATGTATTGAAAAGGTGTAATATTATTCAGCCATAAAAAGCCCTGCTGTTTCTGAAAAGGTTGATCTTGTTAGGTTAAATAAGTCAGAGATTAAAAAAAAAATGCTGCCTGGCTTCATTTATTTGTGGGAACAAAAACATTTGGACCCACCATGGTAAACAGAACAATCGTGCTGCTGGGGTTGGGTTATAGGGGAATTGCAAATGTCGGTCAAAATGTTACATTATGAGATGAATAAAAATTCTGGGGATCTAATATTCATTATAACTGAGGTTACAAATATCACATAATTGAATTTTGTAAAAGAAAACAGTAAAGAGTAGTTTTAATTATACTTATCAAGCAAGTTTAAAAAGGAAAAAGGAAATAAGTGGAGACGTGTTATTTAGCTTGACTGTGGTACTTAGTTCAAACATACAGTGAATAAAAAAAGTGAAATACTAAAATATAATCTTTGAGGAATATTGACAACTGCCTTGCATTTATGCTGAACCAATGTCACTACATGATTATTGTCAATAGTATAGTCAAAATTAAGAGGAAACCTTGATGTATAATTTAGTCATCATTAGAAGTGTCAAAAGACAAAAATAACAGCGAAGCCATTGCAAACAACATAAAATAACTAAGAATTTCATTATTCTGAGAGGATTCTTAGAATCATAAATTGCTTCATTTAAGAAGTGCCTGGCCTGGCACAATAGCCTAGTGGCTCAAGTCCTTGCCTTGCCTGCATCACAATCCCATATGGGCACTGGTTCATGTCCTTGCTGCTCCACTTCCCACCAGGCTCCCTGCCTGTAGTCCGGAAAAGCAGTAGAGGATAGGCCAAGGCCTTGGGACCCTGCACCCAAGAAACTGGGAAGAAGCTCCTGGCTCCTGATTTCAAAATGGCTCAGCTCTGGCTGTTGCAGGCACTTGGGGAGTAAACCAGCCGATGAAAGATCTTTCTTTCTGTCTCTCTTTCTCCTTGTAAATCTGACTTTCAATCAAAAATAAATTTTTTAAAAAGTGCCAATAATTTCTGTCTCATGTTCCAAAGAGCTATTAAATAAGTATCTTCAATATGTTTAGAAAATAACAAGTGTTATTTCCTCATTGTATTTCATTTAAAATGTTCTGCGCATTTTCTCATGGTGCTGTGGTTTGTTGTTGTTGTTGTTGTTGTTGCTGTTGAGGCTGTTGTTCTAACTCATACCAGTTGTTGACCTTGTTTCATGGCTTTTCAATTATGGAAATGTATAATGATGGAATACTGGCGTCTACCATATCCAGATGTGGGGGTATAATGCAACATGCATCCCTGCTTCCAGACGAAAGATGGATCCCCAATGAAACTGTTGGAAATGGGTAGACAATGGGATGTGAGACTGTCTGACATTGTCTGCACCAGCACTGTTGCGGTACACTTAAATAAGTGATAGAATTATGATTCATTATGAAGGACTATACCAGTGTAGTAAAATGGGGAAAATCTGTTGGGGGTGGCAGTTTGGGGGGAAATCCCAGTCTATATAAAATTGTACCACATAATTAAAAATTCAAAATAAAAATAAATTTTAAAAATGTTCTCAATCCCTTTTCAAGAGCAGTATTCACCTTGAGGTGCTATTAAGCAGTAGTATTACATACATACACCCCACAATAATTGATTTTTCCACCAAAAAGCAAGGATTTTCTAACAGTAAAATGGTACATATCTGTCCACTGATAAAAAAAAAACAATTTTTATCTCTAAATCTAAGATTCACATAGAACAGTATTTTAAAAACTCATACGCAAACATCATAACTGAAAAATAGCAAGCTAGGGCCTGGCATCGTGGCATAGCGGCCATTCTCCCCTGCTTTTCCAGGCTACTTTTCCAGGGAGCTGAACGGGAAGTGGTGCATCCGGGACACAAATCAGTGCCCATACCGGATCCCAGGGCTTGCAAATTGTGGATTTCATCATGGAGCAATTGCATGGGGCCCCCAACTGTGGTATTCTTAACTTTAAGAGATTTTGATTTTTTGAACATGTTGAAGCGATTTTGGCTCACTCATTGTAGCACTATTATAGTAGCAAATGAAAAAAGACAACGGAGGTAGTTTCTGCTGAGTTGAAATTTGATGTATACTACCGCGTTGGCATACATACACATAGGCATATATACATACACAAAAATAAAATAATTAATCATATCTATGAAATTCATTTCTTACTCTATCTTGTGTTCACACCGCAGTTCCTAGAGCCCAATACACACCTGGATGATTTCTTTAGCTTCCTAACTACTCCTCATCTGCCATCTACGTCTTCCAAATGACTCGCAGTACACACCAATCCTGTCTCACGTCCGTGGCTTCTAATGCACCGTAGTAGAAACTAATGTTCCTACCATGTCCTACAAGATATGGTTCATGCACTTCTCTGATTGAAATTCTTGCTGTTCTCTTCAATGTTCACTCAGTGCCAGTCACGTTGACATCCTTGCTGTCTTTTCTGACCATACCAGTTGTGACCTTGCTCCGGGTCTTAGCTCCTTTCATTCTTTCGCTGCTACCACAGACAGCTCCTTCCTCCTCTTGCTGCTCTTTCTGCATTTCTATCATCTTGGTGAGGCCCTTCCTGTCCACCCCCACTACAACTGAAATACTACTCTCTTAATCCCCAAATCACCCTTCTTTATTTTTCTCCCTAGTATTATATTATATATATTATATATTATATTATATATATTATGTTCATGAAAGCTTTTTTAAAATCTTTCATAAGTAGAGAATGTCCAGACCTAGGGCCATCCAAAGTCTGTGAAATAATTTGGCCTAGCCTTGTCTTGGCAACTACAGGCAGGACTTGAAATTCAATAAATCCACAACAGGCTCTTTTATAAGCAGATAATTTTGCATTGCCCATAAATGATGATAGACAAATGGCCTTTGGCAGAAAAATGCTTCCTCACTCTGTGTTCTAAGGTCTGTGTTTTCTTCCATGAAACTCTCCCAGGGACACAAAGAGAATTTTCTACATCAGTAAAAAATTAAGCGGATGGGTGGAGGCACTCGGAAAACTGAATCACCACACCTAACAATGACAAGGATCTTGGGGAATGAGTACAGCATAAAACAAAACAAAGTGAACCTAAGAGAAAATATTTTCTTTCACTACCCTCAGTGAGACTGTAAAACACTTGAATCTGAGATTGTTTTCTGCTGTGAAAATGTACATCTTTTAAAGAGTTGCTGCTCCTGCTGGAATCATTGTATTTCATAACATTGACTATTTAAAAAGACAACAGATGGAATAAAGGAAAGCCTTGAGAGATGTCCTGTCTTCAGGGGCCTAAGAGTGTTTTAGGAATTACTTAAAGATCACTTGGAATTCTTTGGCTTATTGTAAGATAGAACTGTAAGCATCTCTTTCTCATTTTCCTGGTTGCAATGCATGCAGCGCTGACCAATGCAACCTCTACTTTCCCACTTACCTTAATAGAACTAAAAAAACACATATATCACAATTGCAAAATATTTGAGTTTTTTTTTTCCTTTAAAGATGTCATTCAGTTCTCCAGATTTTCACTTTAAGTCCCGTAGAACCTGATTAAACTTCTTGCCCACAATAAATACCTTGTATCCACTGCCTTTCTGGGGTGTGGGCATTCTGAAAACAAGTGAATACTGAAAACAAGTGAAGGATGCTGAATACATTGGAAGTGCCCATACAGAGTAGTCGCTAAGTACAGGCTGTGGCCTGTTCACATTCGTCATTATTTCTAGCATAACCAGTGTTCTGTTTCTTATTCACAACAACTGCCTCTGTTACTTCACCTCAAGAGATTCTTATAATTCTGCAGCAAATGCATCAATGTTCTGAAATGAAGCCTGCACAAGTGAAAAACTATACACATATGAACATAAAACCAGTGTATAATCATTCAAAGCAGGAAAAGGGGCAATTGTTTGGACTAACAGCATGCTAGCTAGGATGCAGCACCCCTGATGTTTGGTCCCCAGGTTTGGCTCCTGGCTTTAGCTTCTGCCAATGCAGGCCCCAGAAGACACTGGTTCTAGATCAAGTAACTGGGTTCCTCACCTCACATGGTAAAGCTGATTCCCAGCTTTTGCCTGTCCCAGTCCTTGGCAGTTTAAACACACTGGAGAAGAGTACCAGCAAACAGGAGCTCTGTCTCTTTTTGAAGTAAAAAGTTGACAAATGCCACCCACTTCACATATTTCTAAGCACTGCCTAGAGCCTTCCATAAGAATTTCACAGGAAGGAGGAGCTCTGAGACTCATGTTTCTTTAACCTCTTCTGTTCTCACTTGTTCTCTTATCCTTGTAGTCTAACTCTTAGATTTACATCTTACATAACACCAGTAGTTAGTTTTGGTTTTTATATTTCTCTGATGATGGTTGGCTCTTTCTCATTGGCAATATGAAGTATAGTTGCAAATAAGAGTGTACTTTGGTTGCCATATATACTATAGAATGTGTGTCTTCAATTGCAGTAATTCATTTCTTATTGTGTTTTTTTTTTTATTTTATTTTGATATTTACACAGTTGAGAAGGGAGCATGCATACATATGTGGATACTGATTAAGCTAGGAAGGATCGAAAATTAGGGCAAAGTGGATGAGACCATTGTTTCCAAATTTTCTTCTTGCTGTGTCTGGGGGATGGTGGAGAGAAGGAGAAAAGCCACTCCCAGAATCCCCACCACAATAGAACCCTGGGATGTGGAATGGCCAACTTATTTTCCAGGTTCCCTGATGTGGAGAATGATCTGAGGGTTCTGTTCAAGTGCTTTCCATAAGAAATCCTTTCACGGTCCATTGGTTGACATTTTAAGTAGAGTTTCTATTCAGCCAGATCTTGACTGTCAACACGTGCCTGGGTTAGTGGTCCAATCTTTTCTGCCCTCCTTCATCTGCAAGCTCCAACAGACTGCCAAATCCCCTATGAATATCTCAGCATGTTCATTCAGCAAATGAGGAGGCCCAGTTCTGACACATGAACTCCAAAGTCAATGCACAGATTCCACGTTTGTCCACATTTTTGGAGTTCTGAGTCCATTGGTTCAGTGATGGGGATCCCTGAAGAAATCATAGACATTTTTCTTTACTTGCCAGTTCAGGGTCCAGCTCGGTATGTAACCTGCAACAGCCTATGCATACACTGTGGTTGCAGTTGCTGGAGAAGTTTTGTCTCCAGTCCTGTCTCTTATGCAAACAAGTGTATGCTGTGGTGGAGCCCAACCGTGTCCATCCCACATTCGGCTCTCATGTGCACCAGTTGGGAACTGCATCCCAATCAAAGTGACACCCTATAACCCATACTAGGTCTGTCCCCTCCATGGTTCCTTTGCATGCTGCTTTGAGCAGCACACTGCTATTTGATCCACCCTGTCCCAATCCCAGTATTCATGAGTGTCAGAGGGTTCCATGGTCATATGTAGCTCAGCTCTTTACAACTCTCAGCTCTTGAGCCAGCCTGCAGAAATTGCAGTTCCACAGGCTGAGCCCACATATTCCCCACAGGATCTGCCCCACACCTGGTTCTTATGCATGCCTGTCAGTATCATGGCCCAATCTCACATTATCTGCCCCTTCTGTGAAACTCATTGGTAGTAGCATAATCTTTCCCTGCCAGACAGGCCCCCAGCCCTACCTTAGGTATGCACTGGTGGTTGGTGGTCCTCCATGTTAACCATCCCAGCTCACGTCTCCCATGTGGGTATGTGCACTCGTCTGACCCAGAAATTTCCTCAGTTCTACCATCCAAACCACTAGATGTTACCCCCCTCATTTACCTGCAAGTAAAGTGGGTTCTGGATAGGAAGCAAATTAGCTAGGACACACACTGGCACCTATATGGCATCCCGGTGCATGCAAGGGGAGGGCTTTTACCCCTAGGCTATTGTGCCAGGCCACCTTTCCAAATTATCTGTGGTTTTCAAATAAATAAATCTTTCAAAAACAGGGAAACAAAAAATGCCAAATCTAAATGGAAGTCATGTTATGTTAGGAAATATTATTATTATTATTATTATTTTGTAGAGAGATTGTACTTGTAGTGTGAGATTTTTGGATTATTAGGGTTTCTGTATCACTTTTTTAAAAATTTATTTTCATTTTTATCACAAAATCAGATATATAGAGAGGAGCAGAGACAGTGAAGAAAATCTTCCATCCAATGATTCACTCCCCAAGTGACTGCAGAGGCTGGTGCAGGGCCGATCTGAAGCCAGGAGCCAGGAACTTCCTTCAGGTCTCCCATGTGGGTGCAGGGTCCCAAAACTTTGGACCGTCCTTCACTGCTTTCCCAGGCCACAGGTAGGGAGCTGGATGGGAAGTGGAGCTGCCAGGATTAGAACCCTTGCCCATATGGGATCCCGGAGCATATTCAAGACAAAGACTTTAGCTGGTAGGCCACAGCACTGGCCCTCTATATCACTCTTAATAATTTGTCAAATATCATGACACAGGAAGTTCCATGTGTTGTTCAAATTTGCAACTTTTATCTTTCAAGCTCCATGTGACCTTAACAGCATAAACATCTTCTGCTTGGTAAAGAAATGATCGAAGGACCTCAGTAGATAGTTTTCAAAACATAGCCATTTCAAAAATGTGAATCAAAACCACAACGAGATGTCTCAACCCCTTGAGAATGGCTATTATTATTTGGAAGAAAGGGTAGCAAATACTGGTGAGGAAGTAAAAAATGGGCGCTTTTATACAATGTTAATGGAGTTATAAATTAAGTCATCATGTGAAAAATAGTATAAAATTTCTTAAATGTTTAGAAATAAGATTGCTGGGCCCAGCGCAGTGGCCTAGCAACTATATGGATGCTGGTTCTAATCCCAGCATCCCAGCTTCTGATCCAGCTATCTGTCTGTGGTCTGGGAAAGCAGTCGAGGATGGAGCACAAACTTGGGACTCCTCATGTGTGTTTGTGACCCTTAAGACCTCCTGGCTCCTGTCTTCAGATTGGCACAGCACCAGCTGTTGAAACCAGTTGGGCAGTGAATCATCCGATGGAAGACCGCCCTCTGTCACTTTTTGTCTGAGTGTATCTGACTTTGCAATAATAAAATAAATCTTTTAAAAAAGATTAAAGAAAATTTAAAAGTTTAAATAAAATTTTAAAATATTAAATTGAAATAAGATTACTGTAAGTTTGAGCAATCTTTCTACTAGTTGTATTTTCTGAAAGTAATGAACACATTGTATAAAACGGATACCATCTTTTTTATAGCAGCCCTATTCATAATACACAAAATATGGAATGAGTTGAAGTGTCCATCAAAACATAATTGAATAAGGAAAACACAGTACATGTGTACAATGGGCTGTTATTCAGCTGTGGAATAAAATTCTGTGTATTATATCAAAATGAGTATAACTAGAGGGCAAGCTATTGAAGGAAATTTCCTAAATACAGATATACTAATATGATATTCTGTTCCGTAAAGTAGCAAAAAAAAAAAAAAATTCAGAAGCAACAACAAAAGGAGGGGGAACAATGGTATATATCAGTATTGGTGCAAACATCAGTTGTCACTTTTGATTTTGATCTTTGTCATGTAGCAAATGAAGATATTCTACTGAAATTTTAATGATCCGTGTAGTAAATTGTATAATTGAAACATATCTTTTCATTTGATTGTATTTATAGCACTTACTTATTTGATTGGTCATTTTACTTTCCTTTTAATCCTTTACTGAAAAATTAACATTTTGAGTACAATGTGAATTTAAAACATGTTATTTCAAATGTTTAAAAGAGTAACGGGGAGAAAGGGAAGATTCAAAAGAAGTGTCATACTGTTAAAATTATATATATCAGCTACATTAGCTCTGTTTTATGTTAAAATTAGTAAATAAATAACTGGAAGAAAAGAAAAAAACTGGTTAATGCTAAAGGGCTTCCAAAACATTAATAATATTTTTTAAAAAAAGGACTAGGTTTGTTACAGCATGGCATTTGTCTTATATGTGCGTTTTCTCTTCAACTGGCAGGCTGTGACTGGCTGTTACCAACTAATTGTCAGAAGAAGATAGTTCTGCATGAGACAATCATTTGTTTTTTTTTAATGGTGATGAATGCAAATATATTTCTTTTTTTATGTATTCCTTAATTATATTGTATTATGTGACACAGTTTCATAGGTACTGGGATTCTCCCCACTCCTCCCCAAACCCTCCCACCATGGTGGATTCCTCCACCTTGTTGCATAACCACAGTTCAAGTTCAGTTGAGATTCCCTCATTGCAAGCATATACCAAACATAGAGTCCTGCATCTTATTGTCCAGTCAAGTTCAACGGCTTCTTATGGAGACCCTCTCTGGTCTGAAGGCAGAGCCAGCAGAGCGTCATCCTGATCAATTAAAAGCTCCAACATACCATCAGCAACAATTTACATCATTATGGAATTAATTGACATAGTATTGAGTAACCAATATGTTAAAAATAAATGCAAGTCCTTAACCACATCCTGTAACCACCTCATTGACATTTCAATTTTAGTTTACACACAACGGGTTCTATACACCTTAAAATAGCTACAGATTATTGTTCAGCTGTCTTGTGTCTATTTTCATTATAACATTTAGCCTTTTATACCATTGAGGCATAATTTGCTGAACCTGGGAGACAATCATTTGTGTCTCTCCTGAGCTGTAGTTTACTATACAAAAATTACAATTTCAATTGAATTATGTTATTCCTTGAAAAGTAATGCAAAAGCAAAGCAGAAAGAATTTTAATATATGCACATTCAAAAGTGAAAAAAATGAATATATATAGTTTTATATGTATACACTGGAATTACATCTATATATATTCAATAGTTTTTTTAACTTTTGTGTATGTACATATATGATGTGTATTATTGATATATATTGTCATATATTATATATATTTAATTCCAGTATAAGCTGTAGGAAATATTTCCTCATGCAGGTACAGTTTAATAATATTTTCAATATTTTATTACTTCACTTTGAAATAAGAAAATTGAATTTTATTATCACTTTGTAATATTTTTAAGTATCTCAGTATGTATGAGAAAATCATTAGTAAGCTACTTAAAAACTGTCTGATTGCAATGCTTACATAATAAAACATTTATCTTAATTATCTAATCTAGCATGTTATTTAGCTCATGTGTATCTAAAGATTGCACAATTTCAGCTCATTTTATGGTTATCATGGAAAATAGTCTGATACAGAATAATAGTGGAATTGTAGCTTTAGAATTGCAAACATAGTAGAAGACAAAATATTTTATTTTGTTTTTACCTTATATTGCCATTTAGACTGTAAATTAAGCTGCATTCATACAAGATGAAAATTGAACACAGAAGAAATAAAAGCAGCTTAGTATTACAGGTCCTAAGTTAATATTTTGGCTCAGTGTGAATATAATTATTTATCTTAATTTATTTGAAAAGCAGAATGGAGAATCAAGATCGCAGAATAGGGCAAGGACACATTTAAATGGATGGAAAAACATTTAATGAGGATGAAGCAGAGAGGACATATTTCAGGAAATAGGAAAGGACAGAACAACAGCAGTAGGGTACCTGGAGAATGACAGACGCAGGAAAGCAGCAGACATAACAGTGTGGTGTTGCAGAAACTGATACTCCAGCACGGCAATTTGAACTCCGCCAACATCCGGAACTCCACCAGCAACCAGGTGAAAAGGGACTTTCACTGGGAGCTTGGGAACCAGTGGAAAAGAACTGTCTGTCCTGCTAGTCTGTTTGATTTTAGCGGGAGCAGAAGCAGAACAGCAGATCTCAGACGGGCAGTGTGAGAACAGGGTGGATTTCACAGCCCAGTCAGCCCCCTAGAGCTGAATTGGGAGCCATTTTGCATAAGGAAGAAAGGGCAAGGGAAAGTACGGAGCATGCGCTGAGCTCGGAGTGAACTCATTTCTGACTCGGTGAACTTCCAACAATGTAGCATTCTACAGGTACCACGAGGGCTCTTGGCTTCAGATTAGCTCAGCTCTGGCTGTTGCGGCTGCCTGGGGAGTGAATCATCGGATGGAAGATCTTCCTCTCTGTCTCTCCTCCTCTCTGTATATCTGACTTTGAAAAAAAAAAAAAACAAAGAAAATCAGAAAACAAATGAAGCTCCGCCCAGCAAAGATGTGCAAGGGCCTGGTGCAGTAACCTAGTGGCTAAAACCCTTGTTGTGTATGCATGAGGATTTTGTATGGATACTGGTTCATGTCCTGGCTGCCTCACTTCCAATCCACCTCCCTGCTGGTGCCCTGGGAAAGCAGTCAAGAATGGCCCAAGACCTTTGGGCTCTGTACGCATGTGGGACACCTGGATGAAACTCCTGGCTCTTGACTTCGGATCAGCTCAACTCCAGCCATTACAGACAACTGGGGAGTGAGACAGTGGACAGAAGATGTTTTTCTCTCTGACTCTCTCTTTATAAATCTGACTTTCCAGTAAAAAGTAAAATAACCTTTTAAAACAGAGATGTGTTTGAGTGTAATAAGTGATTATTGTTTCCATATGTCCTGATTTAATTTTCTGTGTCTATTGAAAATTGGAGGGTATTTTCATATCTATTGATTTGTAAAAATTTGTATTCATTAAATAAGGAGTCAACAGGGCTGAAGAACCTCCGTCTGGTGAGCATACTCTCCTGGTAGCATGGAAGCGATGCGGAGTGGGAGGAGGAAGATTATGATGATGTAGTAGTTCCTGCTGTGACGTTGGCCTCCCAGCCAGCACTGCTGTCACTACTGGGCCATCAAGGTTTAAGATTCTCTGAGTCTCCAGCTGGAACTACCAACACTGCAGGGCGGTCACAGTCTGAGGGTTTCTGTGTCTCCAAGTAGCTTAGTTATAATTTGCCTTTTGTTTTCAGCTGGGAATTTGGGTCCCAATGAATGCCATGAAAACTAATTGTGCCTGGTTCTGGCCTAGTGGCAAAAGTCCTTGCCTTGAATGCACCAGGATCCCATATGGGCACTGATTTTTATCCCGGCAGCTCTACTTCCCATCCAGCTCTCTGCTTGTGGCCTGGGAAAGCAGTCAAGGTTGGCCCAAAGCCTTGGAACTCAGCACCTCCGTGGCAGACTGGGAAGAGGATCTGGGCACCTGGCTTCAGATTGGCACAGCACTGGCTGTTGCACTTGCTTGGGGAATGAATCATTGGATGGAAGATCATCCCCTATGTCTCTCCTATTCTCTGTATATCTGACTTTACAATCAAAATAAATTTATCTTTGAAAAACCAAAGACAAGAACAAAAACTTAATTGTGCCTCCTGTCAGCACATGACGTTGCAGTAAGCAATTCTCTTTATGTGAAGAAGATTCACAATAAAAGAATCGTGTTTGTGTGTATCAAGTCCCCTTGTGGCTTCGAGACTCGTGGCTTTCTGGTTGCCTTGCTGTCTTGTGTGACTTTAGACTGCAGAATTTAGGGAAGGTTTAGTGGACAGTATGACTGTTAATTGCTCACAGCTTCACAGTCCAGATTAACTGGCACTTTAGCTCCACCTCTTTAGCCACTAGAGCCTCACCACACAGAATATCGTTTGTTTTCAAAATAGCCTGTTGTTTCCAAACTCACTGTCTGAGGGTTCTCTGGCCTTAGTTAATGCTATGTATATTATTAGGATAGAGATTTAACTTGCATGTTTTTGGCTGTATATTTTTCTTGGAAGGTGCACTAGAACAGATCAGAGTGTAAGAGAAACATTCTCTATGTACACTCCTTCAGTTATAGCCCAGAATCTTTTTGCAGAAAGTGATTAGGCCATATCCCTAATCCTTGTCATCTCCTTGATTTCTCTTCCAATTGCCTTTGTATCTTCTATCTTTTTTTTTCTTTTTACACGTGTTTGATTGAGAGGCACAGTTCCAGAGCAGGTAAGATATAATGAAAGAGAGCGAGGTCTTCCATCCAGTGGTCTCTTCCAAAAATTGCTGCATCAGCTGGGGCTGAGCCAGGTAGAAAAGTCAGGAGACAAAAACTTATTCCGGGGCCCAGCGGCATGGCCTAGCGGCTAAAGGCCTCACCTTGAACGCACCGGGATCCCATATGGGCGCTGGTTCTAATCCCGGCAGCTCCACTTCCCATCCAGCTCTCTGCTTGTGGCCTGGGAAAGCAGTCGAGGATGGCCCAAAGCTTTGGGACCCTGCACCCGCATGGGAGACCCGGAAGAGATTCCTGGTTCCCGGCATCGGATCGGCACGCACTGGCCCGTTGCGGCTCACTTGGGAAGTGAAACATTGGACGGAAGATCTTCCTCTCTGTCTCTCCTCCTCTGTGTATATCTGTCTGTAATAAAAATGAATAAATCTTTAAAAAAAAAAAAAACTTATTCTGGGTCTCCGATGCAGGTACAGGGGTCCAAGTGCTTTCCCAGGTGCTTTCCCAGGTGCTGTAGAAGAGAGCTGAATAGGAAGACGAACAGCAAGATTTTGAACTGGTGCCTGTGTAGCAGGCCAACGGGACCTCCTCCCCAGGTCCCCTGCCACTGTTTGTGGGGAGACCAGGTGCCTGCTGGCCTGCCTCGCAGAGGTCGAATTGGATACTGTACATTGTCTCAATGCCTGTTTTTATGTTTTCCTTTCACTAAGGGTTTTTAGTTTGGGTTTATTTTTGATTGGGTTGGCACTAATCCATTTCTTAAAATGCTGTGAGAACCATTACATCCAAATGCCAAATAAACTTGTGTTCTGAAAGAGGAAAAAAAAAATTCCCCTGTAAGTGGAAATTTACTCCACTGTGTCACTATGCTGACACAGTATCTCCAAATTTATATTCTCTGTCAACCTTTATTCTACCAAGGGCCATTTGGACACTTATATCATTAAAAAAGCCATAGAAGATCATGAACTTAAGAATTGCCCTGGGCCCAGTGTGATAGCCGAGTGGCTAAATTCTCACCTTGCATTCATGGGATTCCATAAGGCAGCCAGTTCATATCTCTGATGCTCCACTTCTCTTTCAACTTCCTGCTTGAGGCCTGGGGAAGGAGATCCCCAAGCCTTAGGAACCTGCACCCACTTGGGATACCTGGAAGAAACTCCTGGCTTCAGATTTGCTCAGATCTGGATTTTTTGGCTATTTGGAGAGTGGATCAGTGGATGGACAAAAGTCTTTTCTCACTGTATCTCCTTCTCTCTGTATATAGGTTTTTCAAATAAATAATACTAATCATACTATTAATAATGCAGCATTTTTGAAAGAATGTGCTGGTAAGTTATTGCATTTCAAGTCCTCCCTGCTGTTGCTGTAGCAGGATCAGACCAAAAGATTTCACATGCTCAAACAACATCTGGACCAGGCATCCCACACACCTGTAAAAAATGGGCAATGGAAATGAACGGACGTTTTTCAAAAGAACAAATTGAAATGGCTAACAGACACAAGAAAAAATGCTCAGGCACCCTTGCCTTCAGGGAGATACAAATGAAACCACATTGGGGTATTATCCAACTCCAGTGAGACTGGCCTACATTCAAAACTGAACTAATAATATCTGCTTGTGTTAATCCAGGGGGAAAGGTACCCTTGTTCTAATTCGTACATTATTTCAAGGCTTTTCATTTGTGGAATGTATAATGATGGAGTAATAGAGATGACCATATCCAGATGTGGGGATGCAATGCAATTTGCATCCCTACTCTCAGTTCAAGATGGGGGCCCAATGAAACTTTTGGTAATTTGTAGATGATGGGATGCTGGACTATCTAACATTGTCTGTACCAGCAATGTCAGAGCGCACTTAAATAGCAGACTGATTTAATCATGAATCCTTATAAAGCTATATAGTATTTTAGCAACATGGGGAAATACTGCCCGGGATTGGGAGCTTGGGGGGATGGAAGAAATCCCAGTCTCTAAGTAATTGCACCATAAAATTCAAAAATTCAAAATATGAATTAAAAAAACTTTAAAAAATAATTTTAGTGCCTGGTGTGGTGGCCTAGGAAATAAATACCTTGCCTTAAAGGCACCAGGATCTGATATGGGCATTGATTCTAATCCCAGCATCCCTGCTTACCATTGAAGTCCCTGCTAGTCTGGAAAAGCACTCAAGGATGGCCCAAAGCCTTGGCAACCTGCACCCATGCAGGAGATCTGGAAAAGGTTCATGGCTCCTAATTTCAGATCAGCACAGCATCGGCCATTGTGGTCACTTGGGGAGTGGATCATCAGACAGAAGGTCTTCCTTTCTGTCTCTAATTCTCTCTATATGTCTGGATTTTCAATAAAAATAAATAAGTCTTTTAAAATATAATAATTTTAATGGTCTTGTTGTGTTTGCAGACTTTCATTGGGAGCTTGGGAGGTGAACCCAGACAAAGATCTGTCCATCCTGCTGGTCCGTTTGATTTGACCAGAGGCAGAGACAGAGCAGCAGATCCCAGATGGACAGTGCGAGAACAGAGTGGATTTCACAGCCCAGTCAGACCCCTAGAGCTGAATTGGGAGCCATTTTGTGTAAGGGAGAAAGGGCAAGGGAAAGGACGGAGCATGTGCTGAGCTGGGAGTGAGCTCATTTCTGACTCAGTGAACTGCAACGACGTGGCATTCTATGGATTCCACCCAAGAGAGGTCTGGGTAGCCCTCAGATCTGATGGCCAGCAGATCAAGAACCGTAGTGGTGGTACATCAGGCACCATTTTGCGCACTGTGGCAATAGCTTTGGGACTGCAGGGACAACAGTGAACTGTGCATGTGCTGATCTTGCGAGATCTCACTGATGTCACTGGCCCCACAGGAAAATAATACTGACTGTGGCATCATATTGGCCAAAATACGTCCGTGAGGCACCCAGACCTAACATCCAACAGGTTCCAAAAAGATCAGCACCACCAACAACCTAATTATATAGGATACCTGGTGTCTCTCTAATCCTGGGACCTGCTCCAACCTGAAGTGGGAGAAAGATTACAGAGACAACGGTCCAGCCTCAGCACGGTATCACAAGAGGCAAAGAGTGGTGAGCCAAGAGCTGGGGCTGTGGAGACCACGGTGGAAATCTGACATAAGAACCCAGACGTGGAACTCGCTGGAGGTTGTGGCACAAGTGGCTGCAAGCAAAAAGTTTTGTACCAACCGCAATAAGTAAAATCGCACTGCAGACCTGTGGGTGACACAGCTTGGAAACCTGCCCCAAGGAGAACACTCTGCTAACCAGAAGTACAATGATCAAGAGCAAAAGAAGAGGCAAAGGCATAATGAATATTACTGAAAACTCCCCTGCAAAGGAGCAAAACCCTATGCCAACCCCAGAGTTAGATGAGGAAGACATCGATAAAATGGGGCACATAGAATCCATAAGACTCATTTTAAAGATTCTGATCAACAATGAGAAGCTCATGCAAGAGTTCAAAGAATTTAAGGAAGCAATAAAGCCAATCAAGGCTGGTATATCAGAAATTAAGAACAGAGTAGAGGGCCCGGCGGCGTGGCCTAGCAGCTAATGTCCTTGCCTTGAATGCTCCAGGATCCCATATGGGCGCCGGTTCTTATCCCGGCAGCTCCACTTCCCATCCAGCTCTCTGCTTGTGGCCTGGGAAAGCAGTCAAGGATGGCCCAAAGCTTTGGGACCCTGCACCCATGTGCAAGAACCAGAAGAGATTCCTGGTTGCGGGCTTCAGATCAGCGCACACCAGCCCATTGAAGCTCATTTGGGGAGTGAAACATCGGATGGAAGATCTTCCTCTCTGTCTCTCCTCCTCTCTGTGTATCCGGCTTTCAAATAATAATAAATCTTTCAAAAAAAAAAAAAAAAGAACACAGTAGAGCAAATTAAAAGTGCAATGGAGAGTCTCCAGAATAGAATGAAGCAAGCAGAATAAAGAATCTCAGAATTGGAAGATATTTCTTGTCACCAGGGGGAAGCAAACAAAATGCTGGAAGCAGAGCTGGGTCAGGCCAAAAAAAGTATTCAAGAATTGAAAGACACTCTTAAGAGGCCAAATCTAAGAGATATGGGTGTCTCAGAAGGTGCAGAAAGAAAAGCTGAGTTTGCAAATGCACTTTATTAAATAATACAGGAAAATTTCCCTAATCTCGAGAAAGAATTGGGAAACAAGATCCAGAAGGGGCACCGAACTCCCAACAGATTTGATCAAAAGTGATCTTCACCACGACATATGATAAGCAAGTGCTCTTCAATCGAACATGAGGAAAAAATCCTGAAATGTGCACGTGAAAAAAATCAATTGACATATAAATGAATGCCAATTAAGCTCACAGGAGATCTCTCACAAGAAACTCTACAGGCAAGAAGAGAATGGAGTGACATATTCCAGATTCTAAAAAAAAAAAAAAAAAAAGTTAGCTTAGGATAATATATCCAGCAAAGCTTTCTTTCATCTTTGAAAATGAAATAAATTTGTGCCACAGTAAAGAAAAGCTAAAAGCATTTGCCTCTTTCAAACCTGCCTTACAAATGATACTTCAAGATGTTCTCTTGGCAGAGATGAGGAATAGCACTTACCAAACCAAAGGCAAACAGGAAGAAGATCCCAGTAAAATGACAACGGAAGACTAAACCAATGACTAACCCATTGCTAAAATGACAGGACCGAAGTACCACCCATGTATATTAAACTCTGAATGTAAATGGCTTAAACTCAAGCAAACATCATAGATTAGTAGACTGGATTAAATAAAAAAAAAAATCTGTTTATTGTCTGGAGGAGACACACTTCAAGAAAGATCAGTGGGAACTATATCACATGGGTTTTGTTGCTTTCTGTTGGTTTCATCTCTTCAAAACATTTCCTTCTGATTAAACCATTCAATGACTCATAGAACATGCAAAGGCATCCTTTTCTTCAAGAAGGTTCTTGACTTTCATTTCTTCAGCTGCACGTTAGTCATTTAGTAGCATGTTATTTAACTTCATGGTAGTTAAATTATTCTTTTCTTACTGTTGATTTTGTTTTGTGGCTCTTCATTTAAGGGGATGTATAGTAGCTGTGTAATGGAGACTAGTAACCTGTCATATCTAGTAACATGTCATTTAACTTCAGGGCATTGTAAATTTCTATTTTTCTTTCTATTGTTGGTTTTGTATCATGACTTTTCATTGAAGGGGATGTACGCTAGCTGTGAAATGGAGACTAACATCCAGATGTGAGGATGCAATGTGGTATGCATTTCTGCTTCCAGACAAAGATGGACTTACAATGAAACTGTTTACTATATCTTGACAATAGGATTCTGGACTCTCTGCCCTTGTCCATGCCCGCAATGATGGACATATGACTGAGTATGGAGAACTATACGTTAGTAATGATACAGAGGAACTAGATGGGGGGAGGGATTTGGGGAGGGGTTAAGGGAATATGGAGCTGTACCATAAAATGATAGCAATAATAATAAAATATATAAAACATTAAAAAGTAATAATAAATCAGAAGGGGCCCGGCGGCATGGCTTAGTGGCTAAAGTCCTCGCCTTAAACTCACTGGGATCCCATCTGTTCACCGGTTCTAGGGCCAGCAGCTCGCTTCCCATCCAACTCCCTGCTTGTGGCCTGGGAAAGCAGTCAAGGATGATCCAAAGCTGTTGTACTGAAAAGCGACCGATTCTTGAACCTAGCTCTAAAGCAGACATTTGTGGGCAATGCAATACAGAAATGCAGGATACTGTCAAAGATTTCCTGACATGCCATCAGCATCTTTATAAACTGCATAAGATAAGAAGCATGATATCCATTAGAACGTCAGGTTCGGAGAGAGGACACAAGTTTGTGTAATCTGTGAACCAGGCTTGTATCCTGATTCAAATCATTGCTATTGTTGAATTTAAACAAGATAAGTGGGGGAAATCTGAACACTATTCAAACATTTGATGATTGTAACAAAGTATTAAATTTTAAAGCATGTTTCCATTGTGGTTTGCTACTTTAGCATTATTCTTCAGAGTAATTTTTTTCACCAGGTGGTGCTAACTTCACACTGACCTCACCTATGGACTCAGTGCCTTGAGTTCTTCACTAGCCACTTTTCTCACCTGCTAAAGAATCATTTCCTCTACCCATCATGCTTGCAGTGTGGCAAGAGCTTTCTGATGAACAGCTTTGTTAGGCTGGGCTAAATGTTACTTCAGAGACCTGTATCTGTAAAGGCAGGACTGTTTCATTCCAACAGGAATCCACACTTTCAAAGGGTTGGCCTTTACGGCAAGGGGGAGAAGAGAGACAATAGGAAGGCTGAGTGACCACGTGAACACTTTTTCAGAGGCCATTGCTACAACAATGTGCTTACCAGCACAGATATAACCCTGCTAACTACACTGTTACAATGCTGCAGTTTACCAGGCTGGTTAGACCACTAGAGACAGGCAATGCCATTTCTTCTGCTTTGCCACTCAAAAGGCAATCTATCAAGTTCCAAGTGTCTGTAACACACACAAACTGCAAACACACCTCTAACAACCAGACTGCCAAGAACATGGTCAATCCAAAACCTCGTGAAAAACCCTTCATCTCTTCATGCAAACAATCACAATTTGTGAGTGTAGGATACCACAGCCCATATCCAGGCCAATCTTATGGCCCCTTTTCAACTCCTACTCACATTGCTCACTGTCAAACACAGAGTGAATGTTCAGTGGTGCCTATGGAAGGCACTGCAACTTTCTAGGTCATGTCCGAACATAACAGATGGAAATCCAATCTCAAATCTCCTATGCAGAAGTGTAAAATAGTAAGCAGATGAGGCCCAGGGTCAGCTTGAGGTTTCTATCTGTAATGTCATTATGGTGAATATTCATCAGCTTCACCTGACAAAGAAAGTGTTCAACCCAGGACTTTTTGTTCTGATTTTTACAATTTCCCCCCTATTTTTATAACTATGGTTATACTGGTATACAGGGAAACAATCTCTTCGATGTGTGGTCCCATGAGTTCTAACACATGAATAAACTCACTTATCTTATCCTAAAATTATTCCCTGTGCTGCAGTGAATCCTTAACTCCTGTGACCACTCATCTCTTTCTGGTTTCTGGTTTTGCTGCATCTATAATGTCGTATAAGTGAAATGATGTACTAGGCAACATTTTAATAGTGGATTTTTGTCACTCAGCACAGTGCCCTTAAGATCCCCCTCCAACTTGTTGCTCCTTTTTCTTACTGAATAGAACTTTGTTGTATAGATACATTACAAAGTGCCAATCCATTCATCCACTGGCAACGTCGTTCCCAGCACTAAGCAATTATAAGTAAAGTTCCTGTATTCATGTGGAGGTTTTTGTTTAAGCATGTGTTTTATTTCTACAGGGTGATGATCTAGGGACACAGGACAGATATTTATCATCACAAGAAACTGCAGAGGCGTCACTGTGATGATGCAACTGTGTAATCATCCCCCTGCAAGTACCAGCATCCCATATGGGTGTGCATTTGTGTGCTGGCTGCACTCCACCATCCATCCCAATCCCAGCTTACAGTTTAGGAGAGCAGTGCAGTGTGGCCTAAGGCCACATGGGAGAGCTGAACAAAACTCTAGCTCCTATATTTAGATCCAGCTGTTGTGTTCCAGCTGTTGGGGGAGTAAATCAGTGAATGGAAGCTCTTTCTTTGTTTCTCCTTCACTCTGTAAATCTGCCTTTCTAATGAAAATAGAAATTTTTAAATAGAAAAACTGTAGAATGTTTCTCTCTCTCACTCACTTTTAATACTATGTTTCTATGACAGTTCCATTGGATTGGGAGTTCCCTTAACCCCACTCCAAGTCCCCTCCTATCAATTTAAATTACCCTATATTATTACTGTAGTAAGATTCTTCATAAACAGTCACATGCCTATCATTGCAGACATGGAATATAGCAGAGTCCAGCATCCTATTTTCAAGATATACTTAGCAGTTTCTTTGGTAATCAATCTTTCATCTGGAAGCAGAGATGCATACTGTATTGTATCCTCACATACGAATATGATAGTTTGCATTACATCGTTATTATACATCCCCTTAAATGAAAAACCACAGTAAAAAATCAAGAGCAGGAAGAAAAATAGACATTTACAACACCATGACGTTTTCAGGATGTCTCAATAGTCAACAGTCCTGAATTGCTGTGTATATTTAAGCTGCCTAATATCTAAATGATTGACAAACAGAGAAACACAGAAAGGAGCAGAGATATGCTGGTATCCTCTAGGGAAACACTGTGCAGCCTGCTCTACCCCTGTCTCCATCATAGCTGCCCCTGCATCACTCTGCTTGGCTTTCCTTCCCACAAACTTTTCTCTACTGTGGTTCTACAAGCTTGGGATTACCTTGTCAGCAAGTCAACTCCTGACAGCCACCCACTAGGACATGAACAAGTGCCCATATGGGACCCCGGTGCATGCAATGTGAGAAATTTAGCTGCTATGTCACTGTGCATTGTGTCTTCTAAGCCTGTATTGTTTCTTCTAAGCCCAGCCCTATCATGACCTGGAAAATTGAACTTTTGACTGTTATTATTTCAGTACCTTGGACTCATTATTTTCCTTAAAAACATGCCCATCTGGTATCCCGGCACATGCAAGGTGAGGACATTGACCTCCAGGCTACTGCATGAGGCCCAAGGCCTTGCAATATTAACAGTTGTGTTACCTTCTATGAAATGGAAAAAGATTATGAACAACCACGGTATCACTGGAGCTCACCACTGCAACTGCCAATATACAGGAATCAGGGTTGAGGTGATGGGGCTGAGGACAACAGCACACAATAATGGGAAACAAGTGGGTGGGAGTTCAACCATGGGATTCGGCTCAGGTGACAGCAGCCCTTTACAGTGGTGGTGCGCACTTATGGAGAGTATCCAAGCTACGTCAGACTCAGTACACGGGATTTGGCCCATGTGCACTACTGCCACACCGAGACTGAGTCCCGGCTGTTGGAAGGCCAGTGCACCTATTTGGCTCTAGGCTCTGCTTGTTGGCTGCCCAGCTGCAGACTCTGGAGTTTTTAGGGATATAATTGCTCCCTCGGGACATCCGGTAATAAGGCTAGTGTGAGTGTAGGAGAGGGATGAATTCCGTGTGATTCCTAGTGATGGGGTCATGAAACTTACTTACAAGCCAGGCCAGACTGATTCATCCACCCACATGGGAATCCTGAGATGAGCTGTTAATGTTAATCTTCACTGACTATCAGACATAGTCCACATAAAAGCTATGGCTGGGGGGCCTGTCTGGCAGGGCTAGGTACCAGTACCTGACCGAGTAGTGGAACAAGGGATGGATCATATTTAGTAGGGTCAGGACACTAACCAATACACAAAAGAACCAGATCCAGGGGTAGATTCTTTGGGGGAAGTGTGGGCCCAAGCCTATGTAAATACAAGTGCTGCTGGTTAGTTCACGAGTTGGGGTGGTGATGGGCTGAGCTAGGTGTGACCATGGAACTTGCCATCACTTATGGGTAAAGGAACTGACAACAGTATGGGCAGGTCAAGGCAGCAGCATCAGAATGTGCATCCTAATACAGGATGTGGTGTGGGCTGAACTGCGATTGTAAGGTGGTGGATCAGCCAGGGCCAAGGAAACCTTAACTCATAAAAAATAACAGAAATCATAATGGAGCAAAGGTCATGCTGAGCTAGGCTCTTACACCAAGCAGTCTGCATGAGGCAGGGATACTAGGACACAGCAATGAAGGCAAAGGCCAAGACAGGTGAGGGACTATGCCAAGCTGGGTCAGAGCAACCAGTGTCATGTGCATGGGCTATGGTTGGGAACAGGCTCAACTGGGGAGCAAAGAAGACACCATAACTGTGTTGGGGATCCCATTGGTGAATGTGGGGGCTGTAGTCTCCTTTGGCACAAGTGTGGACTGGGACTGAATGTACCAGGCCGGGCTAGACTTCAGAACCATCTGGTGCTCTGGAGGACCAAGGTAGATGTAGGACAGAGTAGGCTAGGTCTCTGCTCCTACTGAGCCAGGGGTAAGCCATGTCTGGGTATTGACAAACCTTGGCTGGGCTGAAACATCCAACAGTAAGAACTGCAATGGGTTAGAGGCCAGTCAGGAAAAGCCACTGTTCCTGTAAGGACAGGAGGTGGACTAAGTAGGACTGGTTCATGGATCCATCAGTATGCCCAAGATCTGGAAATGGGAGAGGTTCTGATGGAGGAGCCTGGGCAACTTCCTCTGGCAGGACACAGTCCTTGCAAGTAAGTGCAAGAACCACGACAGGGAGCAGCCAAGTGAAGGTCAGGGAAATGTACCCATTGGCATACATTTGGAATAGGTTGGGTGCAGACCAGGCTGAACCAGTTCACATGACCTGCTGGTGAATCTGAGCCTGAGAACAGATTGTAGGTTGAGCCAGGCTTAGTCTCAACACATATCAGTACACGTTACGGCTGGGATTGGATGCCTGGTGGGCTGGGCTAGGCTATAACATTCACCAGCAGGAGCTGGAATTGGGGGTGGGCCGAGCTGGGCCAGGCTCAAACACCCACTGGTAAATGCCTAGGTGAGGTGGGCTGCACCAGATTGCTTGCAGCGCCCAACCAGCACATGTGAGAATCAGGGGCAAGGGGGTTAAGCTGGTAAGGGGAATATAGAGGCTCGCCTGATGAATAGCCACTCCCACTGCAGAGCATGAGTTGAGACGGGCCAAGACCAGACTGGGAAGGGCTATAACACCTGTGGCCCTCATGTGAACTAGATCAGGTTAAAGTAAGGCTGGGACGATTGTTCTACTGGTGCAAGTATAAATTAGAGTGGGTGAGGGTTGGCTGGTTGGTTGGGCTTTGCCGCAGCATCAGCTGGCAGAAGCTGGCACTGGGGGCTAATTCTGTGAAGTAAAACCACAGAACCACCTGGAGAGTGTATAATCTGGGAGTGGGAGTGGACTAGGAGGGCATAGGCATAAGCTGATTGGAGCAACAGACCTTGCTGGAACCTGTAGCGGCAAACACACACAAAAATCAAGCTTGGGATCACTTCAGATGAAGTTTCTCTGGGGATCCCTGCAACTGAGCTGCTGATCTCAGAAGCCAAATCATGAAGAGAACTAAGTCAGACAGTGGATTCTGAAGAAATTTCATCATGCTTGCAGCGGTGAGACTGGCAGCAATTCATAACTGTTGAACTACCCAAACTGCATGAGCAGGATCCTTAGAGAATGCCCCACATCAGGGACGTGAGATGGGTAGGAGACTGGGTGGGGCTTTTCCCTTTATCTCTTCCCTTACCCCAGATACAGAAAAAAATTTTTAATGTGGAAACAATGGTTTTATCCACTTTTCTGTAGGCCTTGCCCTTTGTGCCCTAATCAACTATGTAAAGATTACCAAAATAAAAGAATGAAAGAAAAAAACACAAGTGAATTCCAAAATAGTAAATAAATCTAACTGCAAGGAAGGCTCTCTGAGAACTGTTCCTAGGGAGGGCCTATGCCAGGAGTTGATCAGCAAAAACAGAGTGTTCACAGCACACATGTGAATGCTGGTGGGAAGCAGTTAGAGTGTACACACTTTATTCTGCAGACATTATTATTCAGTCCACTGGTTCACATCCCAGATGGCTGAATGACAGTAGCTGAGCTGATGTGAAGCCAGAAGCCATTAGCAAGACCAGGAGAGGATAAGCTACGATGTGAACCAGTGGTGTCCATCTGGGATGCCAGCTCCTCAGCTTACCTACTATGCTACAGTAGTGCTGGTCCTAGTGCTCACTCACTCTTACAGTTCAGACTTCAGACACAGGCTGGCATTTAGAGTAGATCAGCCAATGGCAAGAAACTGACTGTGGGTAGCCATGATGCACAGAATCAGTTTGAATCTGAGCAGTAGTGGTGGCAACTGCTACATAAACCCCAAGAGTCTCATGCCTGATAATTCTGATGTCTCTCAGATATATATCGTAGAGTCAGGGGTTTCCTGACTAGCAGGTCCTGAGACCATTGAGGGGTGAAGTGATGCTGTTTTTTGGCTGAAGAAAAACCAAATAAGAACTGCTGCCGGATGTCCATTTATTGGGAAGAACTTAAAAACTTGCAGAGAGTAAAAAAGGAGGAAGGCAGAAGGGTGGTCCCAACAGTACTCACACACAACAATGGCATTCAAACTGGCTGGTAGGCATGCCTATCTCTCTGAAGCCCATAATCAAGCCACATATCACATTTAACATGCAAATGGAAGCTGTGTTTCAGGCAACATGCAGGTAGGTCAAGGCAAGCTAAAAGGTATGCCTTTGGGGCACGTTCATTACATGTGACTGTAAAACAGGATGAGAGCTGCATTGAACACCTTAGATCGAATTATCAGGTAAATTCTAGCACAGTTCCTCCAATGACATGGGCTAGGGTGCAGTCTACCACTCGGGCTGCATGTCTAATGAACTGACTAGGTTGGAGTCTCAGGTAGCCATGATTACTTTCAAGGGTTACTGAGCTACAAGGTGTGCTATGTGCCTATGGCTTCAACAGGGATTAAGTAGGCAGGTATCCAGGGGTGATCTCACACACTAGAGTATTCAAGGAGTGACATTGGTCAAACAGCATCCATATTTGGCCAGATGTCACAACAAAATCTTCACTGTGGTCAAGATTCATCCTTCAAAGCTGGAAGTTTAGAATGACAATGGTCGTATGGATCAGGTGATATTTGTGCTTCCAATATCAGTCTGTAATAGACTGTGGACTTTCGAGATTCTAAAAATCTCACATTGGATAAAATCTGTTAATGAAAAAGATGGTATTGCAACCAAGTGTTATACACTCAATATTTTTTATCAACATGAAAATCTGTAAGGAGGACTCATTCACATTTTACCCCTCACAACAAAGGGAGATCACATACAAATTGCATATTTTCGCAATACATAGCCTGTGTTCTGAAATACACTGACATTACTCATGTTTACTTTTTAACATTTGCTGAGAATTTCAAAGTGGTTTTTCTACATCCATTGCACTTTTACTGTTTTCTATTTGCAATGTTGCCAACACTTGTTTTACTTCACTTCGTATGCAGACAGACCATGAGGGTATATTTATGGTAACTAATATTTGTTTACACGCTTTTTAAATTAAAATTGATGGCTCCCAAAAGGCTTCTGCATTCATAATGTATTTCCCACATGAATTGTGATGTGAAATGAAACCTGACTGCCTGCAAAAGGATTTAACACACAGAACATTCATATTGTTGTTATCCTGTGTGGACTGTTTGATGTGTAATGCTACTTGAATGGTTAGGAAATGCTCTTCCACAATCACTACATTCATAAGACTTTCTGTTGGTGTGGATTTTCTAATGTAGGATTATGAGTGACTTTTGAGAAATAGTTTTTCCCTGGTGTGGATTCTCTGATGTGTGATTATGTGTGACTTCTGAGAAAAAGCTTTTCCACACTCACTACATTCATAAGGTTTTTCCCCAGTGTGGATTCTGTGATGTACATTTAGGGATTTCTTCAGCCTAAACGCTTTTCCACACTGGCTACATGCATATGGTTTTTCCCCGGTGTGGAGTCTCTCATGTACAATTAGGTATTTCTTCTCCCTAAACGCTCTTCCACACTGGCTACATTCATAAAGTTTTTCTCCAGTGTGGATTCTCTGATGTATAATAAGGTTTGACTTGCTGGAAAACCCTATTCCACACTGGCTACATTTATAAGACTTTTCCCCTGTGTGGATTCTCTGATGTCTAGTGAGACCTGATTGATTAGTAAAGGCCTTTCCACACTGGCTACATTCATAAGGTCTTGCCCCTGTGTGGATTCTCTGATGTTGGATTACATGCAACTTCTGGGAAAAAGCCTTTCCACACTGGCTACATTCATAAGGTTTTTCCCCTGTGTGTGTTCTCTGATGTAGAATTACATGTTGCTTCTGAGGAAAAGCTTTTCCACACTCACTACATTCATAAGGTTTTTCCCCAGTGTGGATTCTCTCATGTATGATTAGGGATGACTTCTGCTTAAATGCTTTTCCACACTCACTACATTCATAAGGTTTTTCCCCTGTGTGGATTTTCTGATGTAAAAGGAGACCTGAGGGATCACTAAAGGCTCTACCACACTGGCTACATTCATAAGGTTTTTCTCCGGTGTGGATTCTCTGATGTATGATTAGGTATGACTTGCAACGAAAAGCTTTTCCACACTCACTACATTCATGAGATTTTCCTCCTTTGTGAATTCTTGGATCCCTACTGAGAGATATTCGCTGCTGAAAGGCTTTTCCATGCTCATTACATTCATATGGCTTCTCTGCAGTGTCAAGGATCTGATCTCCCAGGAGTTCTGACTTCTGCTCAAAGTTTTCTTTACATTCATTGCACACATAGAAATTTGATCCAGTGTCAGTTGTCTGTTTGCCGGTAACGCAAGATTTACAGTTAAAAGGCTTTTTACAACAGCCACATACATAGTGACATTTTGCTGTTTGGGGTATCTGATTGACTTTGACATCTGTTTTATAAATCAGAGATTTCTCACTCTGGAAATATTCATGGGGTCTCTCTTCTGATTGTGTTTGGTGATGTTTGGCAAAGTCAGGATTGTTATAGAACATTTTCTTTTTAACCCGAATTGATTCTGCCACATTGACAGGTTGCTTTTTTCTTGCATCATTGGTATAAACTTCCTCATACATAAGGAATATCTTCTTCCTGCTGAAAGTGTTTTCTTTCTTGTTGTGTTCAAAAGACTGCTGATAAGTGTGCATTTTATCGTGCTGACTGAGATTTTCCCCATTCTGGAGTTTCTTCTCAGAAAATTTAGAGGTATGCTTTATCTCAAGTGGCACTTCTTCAGATTTCCTGGAGGAAAAACATGATTTAAAATGAGTTATGGTGTGTTTCTTCTCTCCTTTCAAAAGGCACCTGATTTCTGAGCTCTCTTCTGGGAGGTGTTTTTTCTGCCCTTCATCCAAGTTTACCTGATCACTTAGCAAGAAAGACTTCTGTTGACAACTGATTTCATGTTTCTGTGACTATGGTATGCACTTTGAGGCTTACTGGTAACATTTGCTCTGGTGCACAGTATAGATAATGAACAAAGATTTCTGGTTCTTAGACCAGAGCTATGTGGCTTGACTCAGCATAGAGAATACTTCTGAAGGCTGGCATACCTTCCATCAAGTGGGACAGAATCTGTGTAAATGACCTTTTGCATCTCATGGCTCTGCACAAACATGGATACACACACCTTCTCACCCAAAACCCAAGCACACCATAGCTCTAGCTAAGCCTCCAGATGGATTACATTTTTAGATGAGTGGAGATAGGAAGTACAGCAGTTTAGGACTTCAGATGCTCTAATTGCCAACTACCTTGTTGCACTTTATCTATCACCTCAATTTTTATATTGGAAGCAAGGCTCTGGGTGCTTGTGTTGGGACAACTCCTAAGGGAGGTTTGATGGTCCCTGGTTGAGGGCACTTTTCTGCATGGTTGAATCACTAGGTGGATTCTAAATGCCAAGCACATGATATGGTACCCAAGCTCTGGGCTCATTTCTCATGTTTCAGGTTGGTTAATCCTCTTTGCAGAAGTGATGAGACACCTTGTACCCCAATGTATTTTGTTGTTGGTTGATATCTTTTTTTTTCTTTTTTAAGATTTATTTAGTTTTATTGGAAAGTTAGATACACAGACGGAAGAGACAGAGAAAGATCTTTCATGTATTATGTCATTCCCCAAGTGACTACAATGGCTGGATCTGAGCTGAACCAAAGCCAGGATCCAGGACCTTCTGCTATGGTATCCTAGCCTTGAATGTGTCTGGATTCCATATGGGCAGCAGTTCTAATCCAGATACACCTGCCTCCCATGTGGCTTTCTCACGTGGCATGAGAAAACGGTCAAGGAAAGCCCAAAGCCTTGGGACCTGCCCCCACATAGGAGATCTGGAAAAGGTTCTGCATTCCTGGCTTCAGGTTCGCCTGTGGTGGCTGCTTGGGAAGTGAGTCAATTGACAGAAGATCTTCCTCTCTGTCAGTCCTCCTCTCTGTATATCTGACTTTGCACTAAAAACAAGTAAATCTTAAGAAAAAAATTAAAGCATCATTGGCAATGCAATTCTCTTTTGGGTTATTATACACATTTTGTGATTACAACTTGCCTGAACATTATTTCTTGACTTTTCTGATTAGCTCCAAGCTGTTCATTCTTTCTGTAGGAATCTGAAATGAGGGTAAAGAGTAACCATCTCCATGAAACTTATCTAAGTTTTTCTTATAAAAAACATATTAAAGCCAAAGAATTTAGTTGAAATTTTTGAAACAGCATATTTTAATATTAGTGAAAGGTGTACATTTATGAACATTATTAATGACTATTACTTCATTTTTGTTAATGCATTAATATAATAATTGTTCTAAAAGAAAAAATTCAATTACTTGGAACTGTGTATTTTAAGTTGATGTGGGATAGGACTGAAAATGTGGCACAGAAATTCAAAATACGGGTTGAGTTATCTTAATCCCATAACAGCACCAATCTGTCCTGGCTTGTCTACTCTGCTTCAAATACAACTTCCTGAGATTGATTCTGGCAGGTGGCAGATGATGATTCAAATATTTGGCATCATGAAATACTAGTAAGCAGTTTTAAATGTATGGTTACAGGCTGACCAGTTTTGAAAGGCATTGCTAGAATAAACCTACACATGGCGATTGTAAAATATCTGTGTCTCATCAGCTGTCCTTTAGGAGGAAACATTTTTTAAAAATCCAGTCAACCTAATGATCTAGGTGTCAAACTCAATGTCCACTATGTGCTGACTTACCTGGAAGTCCCTGGTTTGTAAATTTGTCCACTGTCCATGGTGCAGAATCTTGCTCCAATTTCAAGATCACATCAGGCTTTCTCAAGCTGTATCCTGTTCATGGAAAATGATGTAGACTTTGTGAAATCACTACTAGTCCTACCAACTACTCAACTTGATAAAACTCTCCTTTCACTTGTCAACCATAAAGAAGTATTCTGTTTGGGCATGACAGATTTTCACTCACCCAAGGATAGTAGATTGCTATAAGTCTCAAGCATCACATCCCTGTACAGGGTCCGCTGAGTGTTGTCCATGTGCTGCCATTCCTCCTGGGTAAAGTCCACAGCCACATCTTCAAATGACACCAATGCCTGTAAAGCACATGTCTCCTCAGTTCTGGGTAATTAAGTAGAAAGACTGACAGCGAACTGTACATATATTTAATTTGCAACTTTTATGGATGCAATTTAATTTATGATCTAAACAGAGTAACAACAAAATAAAATATATATCTTGTCCTGTTGAACTTTTGCAACTCCAATGCTACAATAAAATATCCCTTATTATTCTCTTAAAGGTTATTTTCTCTAAATATTCTGAATCTAAGGAATTGTTAAAGGCATTATTCAAATAAATCTGAAGTGGAAGATATCATTCTCAGTTTGTTCCTGTTATTGCCACTCTGCTTTTCAACTAATTATAATAAGTAATCATATTAACACTGAGCAAAACTATTAACTCAGTACCTCCAAGAGTAAGCTGAATGCAATTCTTCTGTGCTTGTTTCACTTGCATCTTATATGGATGCAGTGAATCAGTATTGCAACATAGGGTAAAAACAAAATAAAATATCTTATCGTATATTGTGTTTTCAATTCCAAAGCTACAATCCCATTATAATTCTGAATCAGATTGTTTTCTATAATAATCATAAGGTGAATTCAATGTATAATTTATATGCACACACATGAGATACATAACCTGTCGGATTAGGTAAGGAAGACACGTTTAACACTGCACAGAAAAATGACAACGTTTTTGAAAAATTTATGAATGACTTCTCAAACATCCTGAGATATTTAAAAATCTTAGAAAGCAATAATAAAATTCAACTTTCTTATTCCAACATAAAATAATGAAATATTCGGCTTCCATTGGTCACTTTTCAAATGACCACATGGCCATATCTGAGCTGATCAAAAGCCAGGAGCCTCATCCAGTTCCTCCATGTGGGTGCAAGGCCAGAGACACTGGATCTTAGCCAGATGCTTTTCCAGGGAGCAGCTGGGACACAAACCAGTGTCCCAGCAGGAACCAGAGCTTCAAGGTAGAGGTGGGCACAGGCTCCAGCAAAGATTTTTTTTTTTTCTTTAAGGAAATTTGCCTTTTCCTCTTTTGCAAAAATAAAGAAGGAAAGACAAAAATAAAAAGTATTGGAAATACTTTTAAATTGAATTTGCATAAAGAATAAATATTTTCTACAGCATTGCTTGAACTAAATATATAAGTATCCCATTTTTTGTTTCACTTTTGACTACATGCATATTAAAATCCTTCCTACTTCATTTGTTCTACATTTTATGGAATAATATTTAAATTAAGCTAACATTTTAATTTTTTTAAAGATTCATTTGTTTTTATTGTGAAGTCAGATATATAGAGAGGACAGACAGACAACAAGATCTTTCGGCCAATGAATCAGCTCTTCAGTAGCTGGAGCTGCTCCAATCTGAAGCCAGGAATCAGGAGTTTTTTACAGGTCTCCCACATGGGACCAGGAGCCCAAGGCTTTGTGCCATCCTTGACTGCTTTCTCAGACAACAAGTAGGGAGCTTGAAGGGAAGAGGGGCTGTTGGGAGTAGAACTAGAGCCCATATGGGATCCTGGCACATTCAAATAGAGGACTTTAGCTGGTAGGCCACTGCACTGGTCCAATTTTAATTTCTATATAGTAAATTTTTCCCTAGTAGGAAAACAAACTACAGACTCATACAGAACTATCTTCCGGTAACAAGTAATATCAGCCATGACAATCAATCAGTTGAACAGAACATACATATAAAGCAAGTGCCATGGTGTAAAAAACCTAGTTGTTTTTGTATATTGAAGATCTTTCATCTGATGGTTTACTACCCCAAACAGCCACAACAGCTGAGGTTAAACCAAGACAAAACCAGGAGACAGAAACTTCTTTCAGGTCTCCCATGTGGGTGCAGGGTCCCAAATTTTGGGCCGTCCTCAACTGCTTTCCCAAGCCACAGTCAGGGAGCAGGATGGGAAGCACGGGCTGCCAGGATTAGAACCAGCACCCATATTGGATCCTTGCATGAACTTTATCCATTTCGCACATAGCATGTTTTCAACTTACATTTCACTCAAGATTGTAATCTTTAATAACTGATTAAAAGGAAAGAAAATCACCATAGTTTAATAGAAAAGGGCTATACATATCATGAAAAGAAATGTACTATCATACACAGTCTACAAACACAAATCATTAAAACTATAGCAGAATATCTGGAATCCACAGAATTTTCTTTTCACAGTGGAATCACAGTTGATATATATATATATATACACACACACACACACATATATATATATATATACATTTCTTTCTATCTATCTATCCTCTGTTTTTCTAATCATTCACTTGATGATATTTGCCAAATTTTTAACTGCAGTGCAGAAACTTCAATCAAAGATCAAAAGGGGTGAATACTAGAATGAGACTTCATTTTGTCTTCCTGAGAGTGCAAAAATGTGCTCTGAGGAAGGACTCTGTTGGTATGATACACTGTGATGAAAGCACTTGACATTCAGTGACATGTGATAATAGCAAGTAGCTTGAAACACCTGCAACTGCAGAATTCAGTAAATTTTAAGAATGTGGAAACTAAATGCTTCCCAAATCTAACCAATGCTATAATCCTAATAAACCAAGAAGCCCATAATACAAGTACAAATTCTCTCAAAAAGTTAACATTTGCTTATGAAACATGACCTTCAATCAGATTTGGTGGATTTCTGTCTCCCTATTTTTGAAAGATTTATTTATTTGTAAATCAGAGAAAGAGACACAGAGGGAGAAATTGGAAGTGGAGGAACCTAGGAGAGTTTAGCTTAAGGCCTCAGTGGTTGGAGCTTCAGGGCCTGGCAGCTAAGGCTACCCAAGCCAGGTCAAACTCAATTCACGGGTCCCTGTTCTTGCCTGGACCAGAGAGGTTTCTTCACTTTTATGGTAAGTACATTGTGAAGGGATCTCTTGGGATCAATGCTGGGTCCTCACTTCACTGACCACCATGGTCTTGTGGCAGGAGGGACCTAAGAGAATTTGACCTTGGGGACTGGGTGGTGAGAGCTTCAGGCAGCATGGTGGCTGTTGGGCTTACTCAAGCCAGGTCTGACTCAATGCTTGGGAAAATGGACACAGCCACTGATGTCATGCAGTGAGCAAGTCCTGGGTTTTGGCTGGCCAGCAAAACAGCTGGAGCCCAGCTCTGCATGCTGGCCACCCAGAGGCAAGCTCTGAGGTTTGGGGGATGTGGAATTGCTGAATAGTGATGCCCATGAATGAAGCCACTGTGCATGTAGGTGAGAGATAAATCTGAAGGGAATTCCAATGACAGGGTCACTTTCCTTGCCAATCAGCGAGGGGACTGAGACCTGGTGATTTGGAGGGGAGAAGCCAGATGATCGGTATGGGTCAGACTGAAACACCAGCATACCTGTGAGGCCTGTGTAAGGCTTGTTACCACCAAAGAATGCTGACAACCACACATCAGTCCATGCAAAACGTAGGGTTGGGGGCATGTCTAGCAGGGCTAGATGCTAGTACCTGACAGAATGCTAGACCAGTGGAGGGATCACTTTGCACAGAACCATGATACTAACCAGCATGCAAGAGAACCAGGTCAGGAGGTAGTTTCTGTGGGGGATGAGTGGGCTCAATATGGTGGAAATACAAGTCCTGCTGGTTAGCTCAAGAGTTGGGGTGGTGATGGGCTGAGCTAGGTATGATCATGAAACATGCCATCACTTAATTGTACAGGGACCAATAACAGTCTGGGCAGATCCAAGCTGCAGTACCAACATGTGAATCCTGAAACAGGGTATGGGTAGGCTGCAACATTTACTGGCTCATACAAGGCCAAGATGGAAAGGCATACTACACCAGGCAAGAGCCTAACAGCAGTTGGAATGTATGAAATCTGGGTCTGGGAGTTGTCCAAGTGGGGGAAATTAGAAAACTCCCATAGTGGGTCATTACTCCCATTGGTGATCACATCGTCCAGGACTGGGGATTGGGCAAGCTAGGCAAAGTAGTTCCATGTGTGGGTTGGTTATGGAAGGTGGTGGACCTGTCACGGTCAAGCAAACCTTAGCTCACCAGCAAGAACAGAAACCAGGCTAGAGCAGAGTTCACGCCAAGCTAGGCTCTTACACCTACTGGTTTACATGAGCCAGTGATGGGAGTAGACTGAGCAAGGCCAGGTTGCATCATCCACAAGCAAGACATGAGACGGGGGCAGGCTGGGTCAGGCCAGGATACACCATCTAAGGCAAAGGCCAAGACAGGGGAGAGGTTATGACAAGCCGGTTCAGAGCAACCAGTGGGGTGCATGTAATCTATGCTGGGAACAGACCTAGTTTGGAAGCTTAGGGGACACCTTGGTGTGGGGCTCAAAGGGTGAATAGGTCACTAATTCAACAAGATGGTGACTAACAGTCAAGGTCACTGTGGTGAACAAGATGGCGGCCAAGGGCAGAGCCCTTTAAAGAAAGTCTGATTGGCCGGGGCCATTTTACTCACCTGCCCTGGCTTATGGGAGGTGGCTTCCACAGTCATGCTGATGACAATTGGCTCCTAGTACTCCCCTTCTGGAACTCCTGGCCTGAGGCTGTTCGCTGCTCTATATAAGAATTTGCATTTCCCAAATAAACCAGAACTGCTTAGAGAGAACCCTTGCTGCATCTGTGTCTCTTGTACGCCAGGACGCTGGGTGGCAGGCAGCATGCTCATCCCCTCCGATAACGTGGTACTAGATGAAGCTGTGGGGGAGACTCCACAGAACTGGCACCCAACTTGGAGGCATGAAGTCTGGATCTTCTGACCCCTCACTGTGTGGTTGTGAAAGAGAAGTGGGGAAAGGGCTGACTATACAGCTTCAGTGCCACACTTATCAAGAAAAGGCACACTGTCAGAGAAGTGGTTTTTCTTCAGGTAGGCTCTTCAAAAAGACAGCGGGCCCGGTGTGAGAGCATAGTGGTTAAAGTCCTTGCTCTGAAAGTGCAGGGACCCCATATGGGCACCAGTTCTAATCCAAGCAGCCCCACTTCCCATCCTGCTCACTGCCAGTGGCCTGTGAAGGCAGTTGAGGATGGCGCAAAGCTTTGGCACTGTACACCTGCATGGGAGACCCAGAAGAGTCTCCTGGCTTTGGATTGGCACAGCTCTGGCCGTTGCAGCCAAATAGGGAGTGAATCATTGAACAGAAGCTCTTTCTCTCTGTCTCTCCTCCTCTCTGTATCTCTGTCTTTCCAAAAATAAATAAATAAATAAATAAATAAGCCTTAAAAAATATCATCTGGATAATCTCACAATGATATAAAATTATGCTAAATTTGTTGCATCATATACGCTATGAAAGTAAATGAATATTTCTGGTCATTGGTTGAAATATTTCCTAATCATGAAATTGGTCCAGATTATAAATTACTTGTGTTATTACTTACAAAGAAATATGTGAGGTTTTGCCTTACAGGAAAACAACAAATTCTTGAAAAATGTACAGTAAAATTGGTCATAATGTGTGTATTTTGTGAATGTTCGCCCTTAAAACAACGGAATTGAAGTCTGATTCCTTGTGAAAAACAACAGTGTTTTAACATCTCCTTTTAAGTTATTCCCATCTTATTGATAACTAAACCTGCTAACTAGCTTCAGTAAATTCTTAGGCAGCTTCTTAAGACAACAGCCACATTGAGAGGAAGGTAATTTGAAACACTTGCCACTTCCCGGTTTTGAGGCAGAGTTGTGTTAAAATGTTTCCACAAATTGGGAGAAATGGCTGAGAATTGCTAAAACCAATCGTGCTTAAAATTTGGTATGCTCTTATTTAGAAAATGTCTTAATTTGGAGTCTTACATGATTGTTTCAAAATGCAAATCAAGAACATTAGAATTTTGTAAGTTTTAGATAATTGGCTATAACTTTCAAGATATTGCTACAACATTACTTAAGTATTTAACAAGAACACCAAATGTATGCTGACATTAGAATTTGTATCTGTTTGCAAAATGTTTTTGAAGTGTGAATGTATAGGAATGCTGATAAGTATCTCAAAATTTAAAAATCTCCAACTTTGAAAGTTCTTTAAAAATTGAAAGATTGTACTTTGGGTAGTCTGTTTAATTGGTGACTTTGTCAATTATGTATCCAGCTTCAGTAAGTTCTATTGTTCCAAGTTTTGAATTTGTTAAATTCTTAAAAGTTATGAGATTATTTGATCCATTAATCCCTGTGTTTAAGGTTGTATTTTCCTTTTGGTGAATGACTAAGGAAATAGACATTTTACTTTATGATAATGAGGAATCTTTGATCAAATCCTTTAAGGCCTCCTGACAGTTTTAACAGGCGTAACTCTTCCTGATGGTGGGATTTCCAGATTGGCCACTGGGAGTCTCAAAGCCAGAAGAATGTGTGTCAAAGGCTCTATCTTTTGGTAAAGGTAATAACTTACTTTGACTGTTTGGATTGCATACAAAGTAATGCTGAATTGTAAGTTATGTTTATATAAATGTGGCATTAATATAAATGTCCTAAAAATTATGTCAAATAAAAAGGAGGTACCTTCTCCCCTAGGCAGGGAAACAGGAAATGACAGATCAAGGAAAGGCACCTGCTAGATGAACAAATTGATTATTGGCTTGCTCCATCTTATTTTTGATGTGTAAATTCCTCAAGTCCTCCTCCCTAATCCCTAAGTGACCATCTGGTTGTGGTGATATCAGTCAAAATGGGAGGCCCCTAGGTCTAAAATGTACAAGAGTGTGTAAAATCCTACAGGTGGTTTCACAGTGCAATGTGAAATATAGATGTCTCTATTTGCTTAATGTTTGATAATTCTAAACATTGATATTTTGTTTTCCAGTTTCCAGCAGACCTATGGTATCCGTTAAAGCTAAAGTTTAATAGTAATTGGGGCCCAGCGGCGTGGCCTAGTGGCTAAAGTTCTCGCCTTGAACGCCCCGGGATCCCATATGGGCACCTGTTCTAATCCCGGCAGCTCCACTTCCCATCCAGCTCCCTGCTTGTGGCCTGGGAAAGCAGTCGAGGACTGCCCAAGGCTCTGGGACCCTGCACCCGCGTGGGAGACCCGGAAGAGGTTCCTGGTTCCCGGGTTCGGATTGGTGCAGCACCGGCAGTTGCAGCTCAATTGGGGAGTGAATCATCGGACGGAAGATCTTCCTCTCTGTCTCTCCTCCTTTCTGTATATCTGGCTTTCCAACAATAATAAATCTTAAAAAAAAGTTTAATAGTAATCTATAGGTATGGTTTATTCAGAGTACTAAGAGCAAGATGTAATTCTAAACAACTGGTAACTTTAAAATACGTAAGAGAATTTTCAAGTAGCTGTTACAAGAGCTGTTTTGTTTTAATCTTGTCGGAACACTATAAACTGCTGGGTTGTGGTAAATTAAAACTAGTTCAAATCTTTTGCCATCTACAATGTGACTAATAGGTCCTGTAACAGAATATTTTCATTGTTGTGCTTTATGTTCTAGACTGGATGTCTTCCTGCATTTTAGAGCTTGCCAAACCAGTTTGACTCCTTGCGCCTATGGAAAATTAATAATGGTAGCAGCAATGATTTTTGCATTTTAATTATATTGCTTGCAAAAATAATATATCAGGAAGAGATACATTCCCCAGAGCTGCTTAACCTATTCTCAAGAGTCAAATCAGAATCAGCGACTGCTGTCACTTTGGTCGCCCTAATGGGCCTAAGTCTCGTGGGGACATGCACGGTCATCTTTGCCTTGGTCCAACAAGACAAGAGACTTCAGATGTTACAAGCTGCTATTGACCTTGATATACAGTGGACTGAACAGTCTATAAGTCATTTACAGGAATCTCTAACAGTCCATGGTTGTCCTTCAGAATAGATGCGGCCTCAATCTTCTCTTTCTCCAACAACGCAAACTTTGCACTGCTCACAGAGAGGAGTGTTGTTTTTATAGGGATAGTTCAGGAATATTTAAATTTCTATGTCCAAAGTCACAGAAAGTTTAGCAAAAAGAAGGAGAGAAGAATATCAAGACCAAGGGTGGTTCAAGTCATGGTTTAATTCCTCTCTATGGCTCATTATCCTAATTTTCACTCTTGCTGGCCATTTGATTAACCTATTTCTTCTACTCAACCTTGGTCCGTGCATTTTTAATTAACTTGCTCAGCTTATTCAACAGTGATTTAGGATTGTGACCCTAGTGGCTCAAGTGGTTTAAGGCTGGGCTGCATATCACTGTCTGCCCTATGCCTGGGTATATGTTGCCATTCAAGAAATTGCCAAAACGTCCTAGCACACCATTAGGCCGTTAAGCCCATCTCATTGGTTTGGCCAGCTTGCCAATGATGGGTAAGACCTTTGGAAAAGGACAACATAAGCAAGGCATGGTCACTCAGGGTCCTGTGATGGCTGCATAGTCAATGGCAGTTGCGATTTCTCAGGAAAAGGGGTGACAACCTAATATAGGGACAGTCGCTATGGATCCCTGCCCCACTTAACAAAGAATGGAAGAGATGTGGAGCTCAAAGGGTGAACAGGTTAGTAATTCAACAAGATGGTGACTAACAGTCAAGGTCACTGTGGCAAACAAGATGGCAGCCAAGGCCAGAACCCTGGGTGTGAATCACGGGCGGGAGGGGGGAAGGATTAGAGTCAAATCGTTTTAAAGAAAGACTAATTGACCAGGTCTATTTTACTCACCTGCCCTGGCTTATGGGAGGTGGCTTCCACAGTCATGCTGATGACAATTGGCTCCTAGTACTCCCCTCTGGAATTCCTGGCCCAATGGTTTTTGCTGCTCTATATAAGAATTTGTATTTCCCAAATAAACCAGAACTGCTTAGACAGAACCCCTGCCATGTCTCTTTTGCACACCAGTAGGCTGGGTAGCAGGCAGCATGCTCACCCCCTCTGATAACGAGGTACTAGAGGAATCTGTGGGGGACACCTCACCCTGGCTGGATTGCAGTTCCCACTGGTGAATGTGTTCTGGTCCAGATAAGGCTGCAGTGTTCCTCAACATAAATGTGGACTGGTCAGCTGGACAAACCAGACTGGGCGAAACTCCAGCACCAACTGTTGCTCTAGAGGACCAGGGCAGGTGTAGGACATGCTAGGCCAGGTCTCTGTCCCTATTGAGCCATGTATGAGCTGTGTCTGGGTGTGGACCAGGCTTGGCTGGGCTGAAACATCCAACAGGAAGAACTGGAATGGGTTGAAGACTAATCAGGAAAGACTTGCTAGGACAAGAGGTGGACAATGATGGTTGCTGCAGTTCCAGAAAGTGAGTAGACACCACAGTGACCTCAGCCAGAGATCTGGCATGCCCTGAAGGCAGCCAAGGCCATGTGTGGGCCAATGATGGACAAAGGCCAACATTCCCTGTCCTATCAGAACCCAAGAAGAGCTGATCCCAGCACCCATCTCAGAGGGGATATAAATAGTTTGTCTCCAAATGTCAGCTTGTCTTTCCCACTTGCAGTCCTCTCCTCTACAGTTCATCCCTCCCCCCATACCCTCCCTTCCTGGAGAAAGGCCCAGGAATGGACTTCTTTTTGCATAATAAAGGTTTGTACTTGGCTGGTATTTTCTTTTTCCAGTGGTGGGTAGATCTAACACTAAGTAGGGCTGGCCCATGGACACACCAGTGTGTGCAAGATCTGGAACTTGGAGAGGTTCTGATGGAGACAGGCCAAAGTCTTTTGAACTTGCACCCATACGGAGATCCAGAAGACGCACCTGACTTCTGGCTTCTGATTGGTTCACTTCCAGCCATTGAGGCACGTTTGGGAGTGAACCAACATATGGAGAATCTTTCTCTCTGTATCACCTTTTTTCCATATACCTGCCTTTCCAATTAAAACATGAAACAGCTTTTTTCATATGAATTTTTTTTATATTTTCAGTTTTGATGATGTTTACATAGATGATCAGGATGGGAAGGTTTAAGGGTTAGGAATAAGTGGGTGTGATCTTTGTATCCAAAGTTTTTTTCTTCTTCCTGTATAATCATTAAAACAATTTTAACACATGAAGACTACAAGAACCAAAAAGTCAAAATATGAAAATCATTAGGTAGTTTCTATGATCACATGGAATTAAGTTATAAATTATTTAAAAAATAAATTTAAGACATACTACAGGGTACAGACATGTCTGGGATGATGGGGAATCCTTATACAGGGTGAAGCACAAGAAGTAGATTAAAGAGGGGAAAACAGGGGTCGGGCAATAGGTAGGAGGGTATCTGGAGACACCGTGAATATAGGCAAGTGGTGGTGATGGCAGAACAGTGGTGCAGTGAGTGAACAGGAAAACCCACCAGTAGCTAGAGAGAAGCAATTCAGAGTACAATAATCCCAACACCAACAGCAGCATCTGGTCAGCTCTTGTGGCAACCGGGTGGGAGCTCGGGTTCACACAAGGAGTTCAGGAGGTGAATGTAGTCTCAGACAAGCCAATCTCACTAAACAGTTTGGACCATCCACAAGCAAAGATAAGAGACTCTGTGTGCCATCTTCTGTGGAGAGGCAGAATATAGAGTTGATAGAATGGCCTACAGGGGATTCATTTTTTTTTTTTTTTTTTGATTGCATGGAACTGATGCTGTGTGAAAGGAGCACCAGCTTTGCACCCTGTAGTGCCTTTGTGGTCTCTAGTGCTGAAAGCCAGCAACTCCAGTTCTCTATCATTGCCTGTTTCTACTTAATTCCACAAAGCTGAGCCAACAGAGAAAGTTGCACCAATCTTGCATCATGCAGGGTCTGTGTGGTTCCTGGAACTGACAGCTGACAGCCCCAGACCTCTGTCAGTGCCCCTATGGGGACCATCTTGCACAGAAAGGCAAGGGCTCAAAGCATTGGTAAACTACATGTTAAAGTTAGTATGTGCTAAGTAAGTAGTGCTCAGATGCCAGAGACACAGGACCAGACACTGTTAAAACAAAGAGAGAATACCTGAGCTGTCCAGGAGCTAAGCTGGAAACAAAATCACCTCCATCTTAGAGCACTGCACAGGCTCCACAGGCCCTGTCATGGAACCCTATCAATTCCACCCAAAATAACTCCAGGAGGCACTCAGATTCAATGGCCATCAGGTGTCCACAATATCAGAACTCTCAAAAAGGGTATTCAGGACAACTGGCATTTTGCTAATCCAGGGCACTGATTGAACATAAAAATCAACTTGTTTACCTGTAGGTAATACACCTTAGAAATCTGTACTAAGGAGAAGAATCTGCCCAAAAGAATTGCAATGACAAAAGTAAAAGAAGAGACAGAGGCACTATGAATGGTACTGAAGACAATCCAGCACAGGAGCAAAAGCCTCAGCCACCCTCAGAGTTAACTGAGGAAGACACTGAAAAAAATGGGGGACACAGAATTCAGAAAACTCATTACAAAGTTTCTGAACAACAATGCAAAGGCAGTAAAAGACAAAATGAACAAACGGGACTACATCAAACTAAAAAGCTTCTGCACAGCAAAGGAAAGAATTAAGAAAGTGAAGACATAACCAACAGAATGGTAGAAAGTTTCTGCATATAGCCAGGATTTATAAAGAGCTTCAGAAACCCAGCACAGGAGAAAAAAAAAAAAAAAGCCGTGCAAAAAAATGGGCAATGGAAATGAGCAGACATTTTTCAGAACAACAGATTCGAATGGCCAGCAGACATGAAAACATATTCAGGCCCCCTGGCCATCAGACACAAACAAAAACCACGTTGAGATACCACCTAACTCCAGTGGGACTGGCCTACGTTCAAATCTCCCCTAATACACATGCTGTTGTGGATGTGGGGAGAAAGGTACTCTCTTTCATTACTGCTGGGAGTGCAGGCTAGTACAAGCAATGTGGAAATCAGTTTGGAGAATGCTTGGAGAATTGCAAATAAACCTGCCATATCACTCAGCTATCCTGAACCTAGGAATATACACAAAGGAAATGAAGCCTGCAAATCAGAAGAGGATGTATAATCCTGTATTTACAGAAGCACAATCTACAATAGCAAAGACATGGAAATAATCCAGATGGTGCATCCAAAGAGGAGTGGTTTAAGAAACTGTGGTACATCTACTCCATGGAATAAAAAATGAAATTATATCATTTGCAACTATCTGGTCACAACAACAGACCAGTATGTTCAATAAAATAAGTCAATTCCATTGAGAATCTTTAGGACTGATACACGTCCCCAGAGCACTGTGGGTTCAGCATGGAGCTACTCAAGCAGCGTATCAAAGAACCAAAATTCCAGAATTCCCTGGCCGGGCAGCCAGCAGGTGGAGCCTGGCTCCAAATGGCGCACTGGTCACCTGGGAGCCACTCACCACATGTACGTACATATGTGGTAGCAGGCGTGTGTGTTCCAGGCTTGAGTCACAGCCATCCTGAGGCCCCCTGGGCAGCAGGCGGCTGCCTGGAGGTTGAATTTCTTGGGCCCCAGTCCCGCCCCTCCTGGCTCCTCCCCCAGTTCAAGCTGCATGGTGAGCAACGGGAAGGCCCGGGAAGGCCCAGACCCACTACACAGAGCCCTGGGACTTACTCTCACCCCTCTGAAGAACCTGTAATCACTTTACAATGCAGATTACCAAACACCTGTTCATTCAAAAGCCACACTTCTGGGCTTGTCCAGCAGGATGTTCCCATTGCCTAATAGGATGAGGGATCAGCAGAGGGGTCACAGTAGGCAGGACCATGACATTGACTGGCATTCGAGAACCATACCCGGGGGTAGAATGCGTTGGGGATGTGTGGGCCAAACCCCGTGGGAATTCTGACCCCACTGGATGGCTTAAGAGGGCCGGGGGAGACAAGGCAGTAGGCATGACAGGCTGTGGGGTGTGCTGAGCTGACCCAGAGCAACCACTGGCATACTTAACACTGGCTGGGAACAGACCTGGTTGGGGAGCTAGGGGGAGGCCCTGGCTGGGTGGGTCTAAAGGGATAGACACACCTTATAGTCAATTACACTGTCACTGTTGGGTGGAAGGCCTGTCAGGCACTGCCCTGTTGCCATCTTCTTTCCTAGTCCATAAGAGTTATGCTCACTTTACAACAAATGGACATGCCCTCAAACTGTCCCAACTGGTTCTTGCAGCCTAAGAACACTGACGCCTCACCCCCTCAGATGGCACCCTCTTGGGGCCATCTGCCTGGAAATTCCCCATAGACTCAAAAGTAATAAAAACAGATTCCAAAATGGACAAAGAACTAAACAGATATCTCTACAAAGATCACCAAAAGCCTAATTAGCACAAGAAGATTCTTAGCATGATTCATCATTAGGTAAATGAAAATGGCAATCACAATGAGATACCACGTCATACCCATTGCAATGTCCTTCATTCAAAAATGCTCAGAAAGAAAAATGGAAATTAGATATAAATGATCTAAGTGGAAAATGATGAAACTAATGTAATATTACAAATGGTACTCAAGGACTGCCTATGGTGTTAACCCATCTCACACACTTTGGAACCAGTACAGGGTATCCCTTGGAAGAAGCAGGGAGCGTGTAAGTGTTTTCATGATCTGCCCCTGCTTCCTTTGAAAGAAGTCAGTATCTGTGGACTGAACTGTAGCCTGGTGGGCTGAGATTACCATATAAGTGTATAGGTGTAGTTCATGTCCTGTGTGTTCCACTTGCAATTCAGTTTCCTGCTTTTGCCCCGGGATAGCATAAAGGATGGCTCAAGGCCTTGGGTACCTGCACCCATGTGGCAGATGCAAAAGAGGCTCCTGGCTTTTGATAGGCATAGCTCTTGCCATTGCTGCCAAGTGGAGGGTAAAGTTACACATGGAAGAGCTCTCTCTCTCTCTCTCTCTCCCCTTTTTCGGAAAGTTTGTATTTGAAATGAAAATCAAAGGAATGCAACAGGGGTCCAGCCCTGTGGTTTAGCAAATAAGAACACTGGCATACCACCTGGATATTGCTTCACATCCTGGATGCTCCACTTCTCACCCAATTCCCTGATAACAGGCCTGGAAAGGAAGTGGAGGATGGCTCAAGCACTTAGGTTCCTGTAATCAAGATGGAGACCTGGACAATACTCCTGGCTCATGGCTTCAGACTTGCTCACCTCTGTACATTCTACTTATTTGAGAAGCAAGCCAGCACATGCGAGATGTCTCTTCATCTCTCTCTCTCTTTTAGTAGACCAGCCTTTCAAATTCATAAATCTTTCAAAAAAAAAATCAAAAAACTAAGCCCTTAAGCCTTTGCAATAGCAAAACCACCCTTCAGCAGGAAATCGCATTGTGGCACAGCAGCCTAAGCTACCATGTACATCACTTCCAATCCAACTCCAAGTCAATGTGAATTGGAAACAGTGGGAGATGACTTGGGTGGGAGACACATCTGGGAGACTCAGATGGACCTCCTGGTTCTTCTGTGACATAATCCAGCCCTGACCACTGTGACCACTGTGAGAATCAATCAGCAGAAAGCAGACATATCTGTCTCTATCTCTCCTTCTCTTTCTGCATGTCAGTCTTTAAAATAAGTCAATAGGATTATCAGTAAACACCATTTCAAACTTGATATCCTACAGTCATTAGCAAATTCTTAGTTTGCATTTGAATCATGCAGTAATAACCACGTCTTGGCTATGGCATTAGAAAACCTCAACAGAAAGTTTCAGTTTTGACAGCTCCAATATCGTAGCTAAGACCAATTTGTCTTCTTTCTCTTATACTTGCCTTTTCATTTTAGTTTACAAACCATCATAAAGTTCCTAAAATGAAATGCAAAACAAGGTAAGACATAAACAAGCAACTTACTGGAGGTGTGTGTGTGTTCTCCAGCCTTGCAAGCAAGAAGCGGGCTGCAGGGCTACACCTGAAAGAGAAGGTGGACAGAGGGAGTGATGAGTTTTTCTTGCTTGTGTCCAGTCTCCTTAGTGATTCCTACTGTGCTAAGTAATTACAAGGCAGGAAGCAGACACAATGGCTGGAGGAACAAAAGCAATCAGCTTCCATGGGCAAGATTAGTGCTTTACAAGTGCCAGGAAAGCTTCTTTGAAACAGTACCAACATTACAATAACTGGCAGTGATGAAAGTCAAGATATCATTAGGTTAATGAAAACAACCATTACTTATTTAAAAATGTTGCTGAACACGGTGTTGTAACATAGTGGCTAAAAGTCCTCAACCTGCATGTGTCGGGATCCCATATGGGTGCTGATTCATAATCTGACTGCTACATTTTTATTCTAGCACCCTGCTTGTTTGCCAGGATGTCAAGCATGGCAGTCAAGGATGGCATAATACTTTGGGACCCTGCACCCACATGGGAGACTTAGAAAAAACTCCTAGCTCCTGCCATGGATTGGCTCTTTTCTGGCTACTGGGGCTACTTGGAGGGTGAGCCAGGTGATAGAAGTGTTTTCGCTTTGTTTCTCCTCTCTGTAAATCTGACTTTCCATTGAAAATTACATAATAATAATGATGTGACTGCTAAGCACTGACTTATTTTTTCTGCAACTGTTGTTACTACTCAAATTACAAAATATCATAGAAAACATATTGTCAGTAAAATATATGCTACAGAGAAACAATTGTGTGGTATAAAGTATTTCTCTATTTCTACAGTGAGCTGCATAGGACTCCAGGTAAGGACTTCCATTGGAACACTTCTTGCTGGTAACACTAACATCTGCAGAAGCAAACATCTTTCAACCAGAGCAAATTCGTCTACACCTATCTATGAGAAAATGATATAATACATATTTATATTCTGTACAGCTTTCTAGTAATTGTTCCAAATGAAAGTTCTGAAGACTTCAATGGCACTTCCCACTCCTAAACCCACAATGACACTTGACTTTCTGATTTTATTTGCCTTAACCCACAAGATATCCATAAACATGACAGCCACATAATTTGAATAGAGTTTTTACTGGGGGCCCATCACCCTAGCGTAGCAGCTAAAGACTTTGCCTTGCCTGCACCAGGATCCCATATGGGTGTTGGTTCATGTCCTGGCAGCTCCACTTCCCATCCAGCTCTCTGTCTGTGGCCTGGGAAAGCAGCAGAGGACAGCCCAAAACCATGGGAGCCTACATGCATGTGGGAGGCCCGGAAGAGGCTCCAGGCTCCTGGCTTGAGCTCACCACAGCTCCAGCACTGGGGTCATTCAGGGTGTGAATCATTGAATGGGAGATCAAGAAAGCAATGCTGGTCATTTTCTGCAAGAAGGTTCTTGATTTTCATTTCTTCAGCTACACGTTAGTGATTTAGTAGGATGTTATTTAGCTTCATGGTGTTGCTAATTTCTTTTTTCTTCCTGATGTTGATTTTGTTTTGTGGCTCTTCATTTAAAGGGATGTATAGAAGCTGTATAATGGAGACTGTCATATCTAATAACACGTTATTTAACTTCATGGCATTGTAAATTTCTATTTTTCTTTCTATTGTTGATTTTGTATCATGACTTTTCATTTGAGGGGATGTACAGTAACTGTGAAATGGAGACTAACATATCCAGATGTGGGGATACAATGTAGTATGCATTTCTATTTCCAGATAAAGATGTACTGACAATGAAACGGTTTACTATATCTTGACAATAGGATGCAGGACTCTCTGCCATTGTCCATGCCTGCAATAATGGACATATGACTGTGTATGAAGAACTATACTTTTGTAATGATATAGGGGAACGGGGGGATTGGGGCTTGGATAAGGGAAATACCAGCAGCTTATGGAATTGTATCTTAAAATGATAATAATAATAACAATAATAAAATGTAAAATGTGAAAAAAAATTGAAAAAAGACGCTTCCCCACATCAGGGTCTCTATCGTGTCATTAAATGACCAATCCCCATCCTTTGGTGCTGAAGTAGTTTGACAACAAGGTATGTGGCCACTTCCCCTTCCCTCCCTGTGGACACGGAGGAAAAAAAAATTGAAATATTTTTTCCACTCACTATCCTGCATACCTCAACCCTCCCCTACTTGGTTAGAGACCCACAAGGTCATATATACCTCTTAACTATGTAAACAATAGTAAAATTGAAATGAAATGAAATGAAAAAAAAGAGTAAGATTATCCCAGCTGAAGGTAACTTCCAAGATTGCCTAGTTCCTAAGAAAATGTTATACTCCTGGGAGAAGAGCAGCCAATAGATGGCAGACATTCTTTGTCTGTTTAATGTCAAACCTGTGTCACTCTACCAGTGTTGCAAAAAAGTTGTCTATTCAATTTTTTTTAAAGATTTATTTTTATTACAAAGTCAGATATACAGAGAGGAGGAGAGACAGAGAGGAAGATCTTCCGTCCGATGTTTCACTCCCCAAGTGAGCCGCAATGGGCCGGTGCGCCGATCGGATGCTGGGAACCAGGAACCTCTTCCAGGTCTCCCACATGAGTGCAGGGACCCAATGCATTCGGCCATCCTCTACTGCTTTCCCAGGCCACAAGCAGGGAGCTGGATGGGAAGTGGAGCTGCCGGAATTAGAACAGGTGCCCATATGGGATCCCGGGGCGTTCAAGGCGAGGACTTTAGCTGCTAGGCCACGCCGCCGGGCCCTGTCTATTCAATTTTTAAAATAAAATATAGGCAGAGAAAAAAAAAAAAGAAAGTGATGCTGGGTTTACAAGTATATTTAATTAAATAATAAGGGACATTTTCCCTCAGCTGGAGAAAGAATTGGGAAAACAACATCCGGGAGAGGCACAGAACTCCCAACAGGCTTGAACAAAAGTGGTCTTCATTACAACACATAATCATCAAGCTCTCTTCAATCAAACATTAAAAAAAAAAAATCTTCAATATGCATGTAAAAAAAATCAATAGACATATAAAGGAATGCCAAGTAAACTCACAGGAGACCTTTCTCAAAAACTCTACAGGCCAGAAAAGAATGGAGTTACACATTCCTGTTTCTAAAAGTAAAAAATTGTCAGCCCAGGATAACATACTGAGAAAAGCTTTCCTTTGTCTTTCAAAATGAGATAAAATTATTCCAAAGTAAAGAAAAGTCAAAAGAATTTGCCTCTTCCAAACCTGCCCTACAAATGATACTTAAAGATGTTCTCTCAACAGAAAAGAGGAATAGAACCAACCAAAACCAAAGACAAATGTGAACAGCATCCAAGTAAAATAGCAGAAGACTAAATTAACAACCCATTGTGACACTAACAGGACCAAATTACCACCCATTCATTTTAACCCTGAATGTAAATGGCTTAAGCTCATCAACTAAACATCATGCCCCAGATTAGTAGACTGGACTAAAAAAACAAAGCCTGTCTATTTATTGCCTACAAGGGGCACATCTCACTAAGAAAGAGGAGTGGAAACTCCATCACGTTTATTTAGATGTTTGTTAGTTTTATTTCTTCAAAACACTCTTTCTCATTAAATTCTTTAACGACTCATAGATCATACAGTAACATCATTTTCTTCAAAACAATTCCTGATCTTCCTTTTCCTATGTTCAGCAACACATATTTAACTTCATGGTATCGTTGACTCATTTTTTTCTTTCCTGTTGTTGATTTTGTTGTGTGACTCTTCATTTAATGGGATGTACAGCAACTGATTAATGGAGATTATCATACATAGTAACATGTTATTTAGCTTCAAGGCATTGTAAATTTCCATTTTTTCTTCCTGTTGTTGACTTTGTATTGTGGCTTCTCATTTAAAAGGATTATATAATAAATGCAATGCAGATGATCAACCCAGATGTGAGGATACAACACAGTATGCACCTCTATTTCCAGACAAAGATGAATTTATGTTGAAACTGTTTACTATATCTTGACAATAGGATGCTGGACTCTCTGCCGTTGTCCATGCCCGCAATGATGGACATATGACTGTTTATGAAGAACTACACTACAGTAATGATATAGGGGAGCTCAATGAGGAGGGAAGAAACTGGCAAAGGGTTAAGGAAAACCCCAGGACCTATGGAACAGTATCATAAAATGAGAACAATCATACTAAAAAAAATAAATTTTTAAAAAATGTAAAATAAAGAAAGAGAATTGAAAAACTACTGGTCTAATAAACCAGAAACAGGAAGGAAGCCCAAACTGATACAATATAAAATCAGAGAGATGAAAAAGGATACATTATAATTGATACTACAGAAATACAGATTAGGAATTATTAGATGCCAGCAAATTAGAAAATCGAGCAAAAATGCAAAGATTTCTGGATGCGCACAATTTACCAAATCTGAGATAAAAATACAGAAGATCTCATTAGGCAACCAACCGAGACTGAGGTGAAATCAGTAATAAAGAGCTTTCCTACCACATGAAGCATGGGACCATGTGCCATCCCTGCTAAATTATACCAAATTTATAAGGAAGAAATAACCCCAATATTTAAACTTTTCTAAACAATGGAAAGGGCAGAAATCTTTCCAAACTCATTTTATGAGGCCAGATTACCTTAAAACCCAAATCAAAGAAAAGTACAGTGAAAAAAAGAGACTTATTGACCAATGGCTCCAATGGATAGAAATGCAAAAGTCCACAGAAAATACTAGCACGTGAATCCAGCCGCACATCAAAGAGATTATCCATCCAGGCCAAATGGGATCTATCCCAGGAATAAATATTTTCCAAGACAGAAGAAAAATTAGACAAGTAGTGTCATTCGACATTTCTACCCAAATCTCTTTGATGAATGCGTTCAGAGAGGCTTCTATTTATGTATTTATCTAACAGAAGATATGAGTTTACTTTAAAAAGTTTATGGAAAATATAATTAAAATATTGACTTATTTTGAGATCCTTGCATAATTTTATTCCGTATATGGTTTCCAAGTGAAAACTCATGTGCATGGATTTAAAAATGTTTTTGACCAAATAAACTAATTGTTTTTTTTTTAATTCAATTAAGAGAAGAACTTCACAAAGCATTTCTACAACTGATTTTTTTTTAAGTTACTTATTTTTATTACAAAGCCAGATATACGGAGAGGAGTAGAGACAGAGAAGAAGATCTTCTGTCTGATGATTCACTCCCCCAGTGACCACAATGGTTGGTGCTGCGCCGATCCAAAGCCGGGAACCAGGAACCTCTTCTGGGTCTCGCACACGGGTGCAGGGTCCCAGAGCCTTGGGCAGTCCTCGACTGCTTTACCAGGCCACAAGCAGGGAGCTAGATGGGAAGTGGAGCTGCTGGGGATGAGGACGGCCCGAAATCTTGGGCCTGCACTCATGTGGGAGACCTGGAGGAGGTTCCTGGCTCCTGGCTTCAGATGGGCAAAGCACCAGCCGTTGCAGTCACTTAGGGAGAGAATCATCGACGGAAGATCTTACTCTGTCTCTTCTCCTCTATGTATATCTGATTTTCCAATAAAAATAAATAAATCTTTATCAAGAAAAAAGACACATATCACTTACTCTTAAAGCCCTTGGACGTGAAACAACTTTGCATTGGAGTTTGACACACTTAGAAACACTTGAAAATTTTGACATAATTTCTTACATTCTTTTACAATGTCAAAAATCATCTCTGTAGACCTCATCAGAAAATTTATAAGTTGATCTCATGCTTTTTAAATTATCATCGTTATCAACATCAAATTCCATCAACTTTTATTTTTATCTTCTAAAAACAGTTGGAGGTGACCATGGTGGTAAAGTTTTTGCTTAGTATCAACACAGCCCAGCTCGCCTGCTCTGAATGCAAGCACCATGCCTGATTCAATCACAGCTGCCTGCACAAGGCCACCTGCGACATCACTGAAATGTGAAGTTGAAGCAGATATTCAGCTAGGTTGGATACTTACGTTTAACACATAGCTTCCAATTATTAAGAATCCTTTCACTGATTTCAAATGAAAAGAGAACTTATATCTGGTGGTTTATGCTCCCCACACACAAGAACCAAGATGAGTCAAGCCACTGCTAGAAATGAGGAATTCTATCCACGCTCTCATAGGGATGGTAAGAAACCCAGGTAGCTGGGTTACTTCCGCTGCCTATCCAGGAACAGTACAATGAAACTGCTAATTACAAGTAGCCAAATCCCGAACTGGCACTCTTGATAGAAAATACGGGCATCCAAATCACTGGCTAAACTTGCCGTGCTGCCATACCTGCCTCATTAGCCCCCAATTTTAACTTAGTCTACTGTGGTACAAGAATTTGGGTGGTGAACCAGCTTCTGAGAGTACTCTCTCTCCACGCTCCCTGTCCTTGCTTCTAAAACAAAACCATACCAAAAGATGGAACCAGTATCCTGTGGCTAAGCATCCACCAGCAGTGCTGGCATCACATATGGGGCTGCTTTGGGTTTGGCTGCTACACTTACAATCCAGCTCCCTGCCCATGGCTAGGAAAGCAGCAAAGGATGGTCTCAGTCCTTGGGCCCCTCTACTCATGTCAGAGGGCTGGGAGAAACCCCAAGCTCCTAACTAGGACCAGCCCACCTTCTGCTAATGAGGACATTTAGGGAGTGACCCACCAGAAGGAAGATCCCTCTGTTACTACTTGCTTTTATATTATGCTGTTTTTCAAATAAAAATAAGTTTTAAAAAAAAGAGTAAAAAAAAAAAAAAAAAAAAAAGGAAAGAAAAGCGTCCTCTCTGGACTTCTCCCTGATACTTCGATACTTCCAGTCCAAAGTCACTGCAAATGTACTGCTTCTGTTTAGATTCATCCACGGTTCACACAGCATATGGTAAAGACGGGATCCAGGTGTCCTCATGCTCAATAAGAGCCTCATAACCCTTGCAGGCCCTGGGCCCATTCCTCTCACACCACTCAGTAGAGCATGGTTAGGACAACAGGTAACTGAGGACAGGAAAAGTGGTGATGTCATCTTCTGCTGGCACTTAGCAGGAGGTGGAGGTCTGTGTTCTCAGTTGCAATTGCCTGGAGAGCAGTTCCCACTTGACCTGGTCGTGATGGGGGAGGGAGGGACCAGTTCTAGGCTCAAATAACACCAAGTCTCCCTGCCAAAAATCAAATCTTGATTTTTCTTCAAATATGTCTCCATTTGCTGTCGCTCTGGCACAAATTTTGAGAAACTTCATAAGAATTTTTTTTTCTTTCCTTTGAAATATTTTTTTGAATGAGTGTTGTCACTGAGACACAACAGCTTGAGCCGCTAGTGGTAATGCTGGCATTCAGTTATCAAAGTACCGGTTTGTGTACCAGTCACTCTGCTTCTGGTCAGCTGTATAAAAATAAAATGGAAGGGACTGATGCCAGGAAGTGGGCTCTGATACCTTCATTGGAGACCTGGCCAAGCCTGGAATGGAGACCCCAGGGTCATGGTGGGAGTGACCTGGTGAATGCAGGGTCTTTTTATCCTTTTGACTCTCACCATGGCTTGCACACTCTGAATTTGCATGTCTCTACTTGCCACACAAGTAGGACACACTAGGTAAAAGAAAATTAAACTCGGTGGTGTGTGTCCAATTATTTGTGTGCTTCAGGGGCCATGATTATATTAACTTGTTTTAATCTTATAAGTACAATATAAATTTTCTTTTTCAGAGTCTCATGCTCTACCGACTGAGCTAGCCGGGCGTGCTGCTAAATTTTCTTTTTAATCTTGCAAATGTCACTCCAACTAAATGGGCAAGATCAGTTTGTGTGTTGACAAATACACCTATGATACACTTGACAATTTGAGTATTACAGCTGCTTATCAAAGAGCAGAAATCCTGCAATGATTTATCATTGGATTACTTTAGTAGGTAACGCATGAAATAAGCAGCATTGGCTAAAATTGTGCGACCATTGTATTAGGCTTATGCTTTTGGAAACGCATCATTCCATGTTTCATTCAGTCCCAAGTACTACTTTCCTGTAACAATGATTTAAAGTACATAGAGACATAGAAAGATATCCCTCATGCTGACTGTTGAGTAGGATTGTTATGTCTGGATTTTGCATTGCTTAATTTCTCAAATTTTAGAGTGTATACTTTGAAAATTATAAATGTGGATTAGCACACATGTTAATTTTTTATCATTCATTCTACTTTATATATTTGGTGGATTACCCAATGATGACCTGCACATGATCATCAAGCATTTTCATAATGGTGTATATATGCATGTACAGGTGCTCTGGATATGTGTGGGTATGGGTATGCAAGAACTAATACTGACATAGATAATATTCAAAATGAAACTATGAGTAATCATAATACTATTACCAAAAAGAAAGTAAGCTTCAAAACAGTTGTCTTTGGGTCAGATCACTGGGTCCTTCTAGCTGCTATAGACAGAAATGGGTCTCCCTAAATTTCCTAGCATGGAGGGTGGATTCCCAATGTGACTCCAATTTCAGACAGTACTTTTTTCTTTCTTTTTTTTTTTTTTCTTATTACCTTTTTTTACATTTTCACATATACAGAGAGGAGGAAACATAGAGAGGAAGATCTTTCGTTCGACAATTCACTCTCCAAGTGACCAAAATGGCGGGCAATGAGCACATCAAAAGCCAGGAGCCCAGAGCCTCCTGGGTGCAGCTCTCAAGGCATGAGGCCATTCTTGACTGCTTTCCCAAGCCACAAGCAGAGAGCTGGATGGAAAGTTGGGCCAGCAAGTTTAGAACCGGCATCCATATAGGATCGCAGCACCTTCAAGGCAAGGAACTTAGCAACCAGGCCACCATGCTGGGGACAAGACAGTACATTTTTTTCTTAAAAAAAAAAAAAAAAACTTTATTTTTTCATTGCAAAGTCAGACATAGAGAGGAAGATCTTCTGTCCATTGATTCACTCCAAAGCGACCACAATGGCCAGAGCTGAGCTGATCCAAAGCAAGGTGCCTGGATCCTCTTCTGGGTCTCCCACACAACTCCAGGGTCCCAAGTCCTATCCTCGGTTGCTTTCCCAAAGGATACACACGGACAGAGAAAAAATCATGGAGGCTTTGAGTTGGTCAGGGAGTGACTTCAGGAGACACCAAACCTATTTTCAGCTTGCTCTACAATTTTCAATCATTAGAACCACAAGAAATGAATGACTGTGGTTCAGGACACATACTCTATTCTGTTACAGTGACCAAAGCACATGCTTCCTTATAACTATCCTTCCTACAGCAATGAGAAAGAACCCATCACCGACAAAGACATAGAAATCAAAGGTTGTGACTTTCAATGCCCAACACCTAAACAACAACAAAATAGCCAACGTTCAAGTACGCCCCAAAATAAAGAGCCAAATGAAGGATTAGTAAAGGAAACTCAATATAAAGGTTAGTGAAGAAATGAATAAACTATTAAGCAAAAACTGAAGACAACGGAAACATTGATTTTTTTTTAAAAAAGACAAAATTAATAACCCTTCTAGCTAGCTCCATATTGAACCCACTGTGCTTCTGGGATGTGAATCAATCCTAAAGATTCCCAACAACAGAGTAACTTATCCTTTGAAGAACTTGTAATCACTGAGCAATGCTGATCACCGAACACCAGTCCATGCAAAAGCTAAGAATCAGGGCTTGTCTAGCATGATCATATCCTATTACCTGACATTATGATGGATCAGGAGACGGGTCACATTAGACAGGGCCATGATATTAACTAGCACTCGAGAATCATATCCAGGGTAGATTCTGTGGGGGATGTGTGGGCTAAACCCTGTGGAAATATTTGTCCCACTAGTTAGCTCAAGAGTTTGGGTGGTGATGGACTAAGCTAGGTGTGACCAAGGAGCCTGCCACCACTCACAGGTAAAGGAAAGGACAACAGCCTGGACTCATCAAGGCAGTAACACCCAAATGTGCATCCTGAATAAGAGTGTGGGGTGAGTTGGGCTACAACATTCACCAGCTCATACAAAGCCAAATGGAAGGTCAGACTATGCGAGACACTGGCCTAAAACCCACTGGCATGTATGAGAAGTGGGTCTGGGAGTGGATCAAGTGGAGGAACTTGGGAAACTCCCCTGGCGAGTCCTAGGTCCCGCTGGTAAACACATGGTCCAGACCTGCGGGTTGGACTAGCTGGGCAAAGTAGCTCCAATGGCTGGCTAATGTGTGAGTTGGTAATGGAATGGAATAAATCAGGGAATAAATGAGTAAACCTTAGCCCAAAAGTGAAATTAGAAATCAGGATGGAGCACAGGTCATGCCAAGGTAGCCTACTGGTCTGCATGAGCAAGGGACACTAAGCCACAGTATCTAAGGCACAGGTCAAGACAGGTGAGGAGCTGTGCCAAGCTGAGTCAGAGCAAACACTAGCATGTGTGCGTGTGATCTATGGCTGGGAATAGGCCAGGTTGAGGAGCTAGGGGGACACCCTAACTGGGCTGAGATTTCTACCAAGGGAAGCGTGGGAATGGGGGCTGTGTTCTGATCGGGTACAGTTGTAGTCTCCCTTGGCACAAGTGTGGACTGGGATTGGACACACCAAGCCGGGCTAGACTTCAACACCATCTGGTGTTCTGGAGGACCAGGGTAGATGTGGGATGGACAAGGTTAAGGTCTCCGCACCTACTGAGCCATGTTTGAGCTGTAGGTGGGTATGGATGAGCTGTGGCTGGGCTGAAACATCCAACAAGAACCAGTTTGGGTTGAAGGCCAGTCAGGAAAAGCTACTGTTCCTGCTAGAACAGGAGGTGAACTGAATAGGTCTGGCTCATGGTTCCCCTGATATGCGCAAAATCTGGAAATGGGAGAGGTTCTGATGGAGGAGCCTGGGCAACTCCTCTGGCAGGACACAGACCTGGCAGGTAAGCGCAAGAAACATGTTTGATAGGAAACAGCCCAGAACAGGCCATGGGAAGTTTCCCACTGGTATACATTTGGCATGGGTCGGGGGCAGACCAGGTTGAACCAGTTCACATCACCCACTGGCAAATCCAAGCACCAGAACAGAGTGTGGGTTGAGGCAGGTTCGGCTGCTACAAAAACCAATGCACAATACGGAATGCCAAGGTGAGGTGACCTGTAGAAGTGACTGCAGCACCCAACTAGTACACGTGAGAACCAGGGAGGAAGGGGGCAGAGATGGCAGGGGCAATATGTGGGGGAAGGGAGTTCCCCTGCTGCACAGCTACTCCCACTGGAGAGCATGAACTGGGATGGGGGCAGACCAAACTAAGCAGGGCTATAACACCTGTGCGCCTCATGTGGAGATCAGGCAAAAGCCAGGCTGGGCTGATTGTTCCTACTGGTGCAAACAAAAATTAGAGTGGGTGAGGGTTGTTTGGGCTTAGCCACAGCATCAGCTGGCAGAAGCTGGCTCTGGGGGCTAATTCTGTCAAGTCAAACCACAGAACCATCTGGAGAGTGCATAATCCAGGGGTGGGAGAGGCGTGGGAGGGAAATAGTGGGATCCTCCCTCTTGGAATACCACTCCCATGGGAGGGCACCAAAACTAGGACAGGGGCTGGGGTGGGTAGAGGTGAGGCAACCAATAACATCCATCTGGGCTGGATAGTGGAGCTGGTTAGATGGAACTAGGCTTTTTCTTTTAAAGATTTATTTATGTTTATTACAAAGTCAAATATACAGAGAGGAGGAGAGATAGAGGAAGATCTTTCATCCGATGATTCACTCCCCAAGTGACTGCAATGGCCTGTGGTGTGCTGATATGAAGACAGGAGCCATGAACTTCCTCTATGTCTCCCATACGGGTGCAGGATCCCAAAGCATTGGGCTGTCCTTGACTGTTTTGCCAATTCAAAAGCAGGGAGCTGGATGGGAAGCGGGGCTACTGGGTTTAGAACCTGTGCCCATATGGGATCCTGGCACATCCAAGGTGAGGACTTTAGCTGCTAGGCCATGCTGCTACGCCCAAACTAGGGTTTATTACCCATTGACATGCATGAGAACCAAATGGGATGTGAGATAGACTAGACTAGTCTGCTGCACATACTGGCAAACCAAGGTAGAGGGGACCTGGTATGGGTTTTTGTTGGTCGCTCCAACGTGGCCGCAGATTCCACTGGTTTATGGGAGGGTCAAGTGTATACTGGGCAGAATCAGGCTGGACTGTAACATCCATTGGTTCCAGTGGAAGTCAGGGTTGGAAAATGTTAAACTGTGTCTACGCACTTGAAAGAAAGAAAGATGGAAAAAATGTTGTCTTGTGCAGTGTGTTTTCCTGAATGCCTTTAACAACTGTGGCTGTATCAGACTGACTCCAGGTCCCACTGTTCTCCTTGCGTGTCACATGAGGATGGGCGATATTCAAGTACTTATGCTACCACCAGCTTCTTCTCAGATGCATTAGTAGGAAGCTGGATTAAAACGGTGCAGTAGAGACCTGTGCTGTAGTCTAGCTGCTGAAGTCCTCACCTTGCACACACTTGATCCCAAATGGGCACTGGTTTGTTTCCCGGTGGCCCCTCCTTACATCCAGTCTCTGCTTGTGGCCTGGGAGGGCAGTCAAGGATGGACCAAAGCCGTGGGACCCTGCACTCACATGGGAAACCCAGAAGAAGCTCCTGGCTCCTGGTTTTGGATTGGCTCAGCATTGATCATGGTGGCCACAGAAGGAGTGACTGAGCAAATGGATTATTTCTGTGTCTCTCCTCCTGTCTGGTGTGTCAGACTCTGATAAAAATAAATAAATCATGAAAGAAGACAGGGTGGGCATTGCTTGAAAGGGTAATGTTAAAGTCTTTGCCTTGCACGTGCCTGGATTGAATATGGTCACCAGTTCGAATCCTCGCGGCCCTGCTTCCCAGCCAGCTCCCTACCTGTGGCCTGGGAAAGCAGTCCAGGACCACCCAAAGCCTTGGGACCCTGCACCTGTGTGAGAGAACTGAAAAATCTCCTGGACCTGGCTTCAGATTGGCTCAGTTCCAGCTGTTGTGGCCGCTTGGGGAGTGAACCATCAGATGGAAGATCTTCCTCTCTGTCTCTGCTCCTCTCTGTATATCCACCTTTCCAATAAAAATAAAATAAAAAAAATCTCTAAAAAACAAAAAAAGTAAGACAGGGTGGAGCATGTAGGCTTGAATTAAGTGCACTGAAATAGGATGCATTCATTCTGCCTCGCACATAATATCCTCTTCACAAGGTTTGATTCATTTTAATTCTGTTGTCAAATTACAGGCAAGGTATTCAAAACTGAATCAATATATCTCAGTTGACAACAATGACTAAAACAAACAAAGAATAAACAAAGAACCCCCACATAACATGAGTGTTCAGCCTAGCAGGTAAGGAACTTCTACCTTACATTGCAGTACGTGGGTTCCCAGAAATGAACCGGTGAATTGGAATTCTGATTTCTCTCACATTCTCTTAAACAAATAAGAGAGAAATCAGAAAGTACAATGTGACTTTGGATGTTGGGTCATTGACAAAAAGGGCTTAACACCAAGCGATGGTTTAAATTCATTCATACTATTTCCCTACCATTTAATATATACATCTTTGTTCAAATGATATTACCAATAATGAATAAAATTGTTACAGTTTTTAACAACTAAAAGAAATGACAGTAGTAACAGAACGTAAAACAATTTGGGACTAGAACATACATAAACTTCTCAAGAGATAGTACTAATTAAAATTGGGTTTAGACTATTTGCAAAGAACATGGCATACTCTAGCGAAAGTTTACAAACAAAAATTTAGGAGACACATATCCTTCATATCTTAACAAAATGCAGAAAGTGTCATTCTATCAGATGTTCAGTTAAAACGAGGAGGTGTGGGCACCTGGGAAGGGTGGTGAAGAAACTGCTCAGAGACCCTCACCCAACATTGCACTTTCTGTGTTTGTGTTAGGGCTAAACAACAAATTCCATCTTGCTGTTAACGCACACCCTGGAAGCAAGCAAGGAGATTTCTCAAGTATGCAAGTCTTTGCAACTGCTGTCATGGACACAGATTTACTTCCTGGCTCCTGTCTTACCCAGGCCTTGTCACAATCTTGCAGGAACTGAAGGAGTTAGCCATCAGATGGTAAATCATTGTGTCTCCACAACTTCATACAATTTTTTTTTCCATTTTTTAAATTACATGTTTGGAAATCTTGATATTGTTAATTAGGGTAAAAGGTTCAAAGGCTACAGGAAAGTGGGTAAGACTATTATTTCCATATTGTTTCCTTCATGGATCCATGACTTTCGACATGAAATACAAGAATAAAAAATTTAAAAAATGATGAGAACAAGAAATAATTTGAAAATAACAACTGAAAATGTTTGGTGCACCTTTTCACACACAAACAATTCAGAGGACCACATGCTTCTTCCCACTGATCCTAAATAGAGCAGCACATTTTGGGAAGGAAAATCTTAAAGAACAGCAAGGGAAGATACACACCGACTGGCAGGAATCAGGACAAGCTAATGCTGCAGTGTCAGTGCCCAGCCAGTGGTGGCTGCTACTTGGCAAGGTGATCACACAGGCATATTAGTTAACACCACATGAAGAAATGAGAGTCAAACCAAGTCCTAGGGAATCACAAAAGAAAGAAGCGCACAGGAAAGCGATATTAGACTCCAATCCTTCTACCCTACCAATACAGCATCAGAATTCACTCACAATTTTTTAACAAAAGAATATTGCGCCATATGTAAAACACGTGCCATGAATCGGCATATGAGAGGTAAAAGCAAGAAAATCTCTGCCATCAGTACAAAAATGAAAGCAAAGGCCAGCATTGTGGTATAATATGTAAAGCTGCCAGTTAAACCCCCAGCATCCCACTTCAACTCAGTTCTGTTCATCACCTGGGAAAAGCAGTGGAAAATCAAGTGCCAACAACCTGATCACCCACATGCAAGACCTGGAGGAAGCTGCAGGCTCCAGGACTCAGCTTGGTCCAGGAATGGTCATTTTGGCTATCTGGCGAGAGAGCCCAGTGGATATAAGATCTCTGCCTCTCTTACCTTGTAATTCTCTCTTGAAAATAAGCCAATGCGTATTTATAAGGTATATTTATTTACTGGAAAGGCAGAGAGAGAATGAGATAACGTTTCTGTGTTGGTTCACTCCCTATATGGCAGCACTTGTTGGGCCAGGAAGAAGCAAGGGAATTAGAGCTTCTTCTGGGGATCCCACCAGGCAGCTGGGACCCCAGCACTCTGGACTCCTTAGGCGGCTTTCTCAGCTGTGTTAGGGAGGAGTAGAATTGTAACTGAAGCAACCAGATATTGAAATGATACCCATGTGCAGATAGCAGCTTGATTTGCTGTGTTACCACATTACCAAAGAAACAATGTTTAAGCCATCAAAAACATCAAACCTGCACCTGGCACGGGAGCTTAGGGATGGAGGTCCTTGTACTGCACATGCCATGACATCATACGGTCATTGCTTCTAATCCCAGTGGCCCAACTTCCCATCCAGCTCCCTTCCTGTAGCCTGGGATAGCAGTCGATGATACCCCAAAGCCTTGGGACACTGTAGGTGTGGAAGAGACCTATCAAAGGCTCAAGGCTCCTGCCTTCAATTGGCTCAGCTCTGGCCATTGCTACTGCTTAGGGAGTGAATCACCACACACAAGATCTTCCTTTCTATCTCCACTCCTCTATGTATATCTGACTCTCCAATAAAAATGAAATAAATCTTACAAAAATCAAACACTAGACAAAACCAGGGCTTAGTCACCTCTGGGGACAGAGGTAAAACAGACCAAGACCTGAACTGATAAAGACTTTTTTTCATCTAGGCATTCAGACATATCGCTTACAGTCTTACTGAAACTTGGCAGAAAATAAAGTTGGCAAGAATTCTCTATTCTTGCTGAGACCATTGAATAAACTCAGGCTCCATGCAACAGAACAAAGATGCAACATCCAAATCAGGGCACATCGTTCCTACAGAAGTGGGCAAACTGCAAATCAAAGCACTAGGACATGACAGAGAATGAGCTCTGGGAAGCAGCCTGCTTACACTTCACAGGGAGATCCACACTCAGCAGCTTACTCAGGTTCCCAGGCCCTGTGGATCACTCTCACTGAGGACACACTGCCCAGAGGGCTCACTGCACTGCTTGCGGGAATCCTAAACAGCCAGCAATGTGACAGTGTGGCCTGGGAACTCCTCACAGCCTGCAGTGTCACCTCCAGCTTCTTAGTTACCTTCTGAAAAAGCACACTCAAACCAAGTGATGTTTGTGATGACTGGAATTTTCTCTTAGCAGTTCTAACACCAGATGCGTTATGCTGCTAAATACAAATTTAACACCAACAACGAAATCCTTAACAACTCAATTCTTTCTTCATCTACAGGTAGCAGAAGTCTTAGAGTCAAGGCTCAAACTCTATCTATACAAGGTTCAGGTTAATGTCAGTGGATAGCAGGTGTTAGCTCTCTCTGATCTTTTTTTTTTTTTAAAAGATTTATTCATTTTATTACAGTCAGATATACAGAGAGGAAGATCTTCCATCCGATGAATCACTCCCTAAGTGAGCCGCAATGGCTGGTGTGCGCCGATCAGAAGCCGGGAACCTGGAACCTCCTCCAGGTCTCCCACGCGGGTGCAGTGCAGGGTCCCAAAGCTTTGGTCCGTCCCAGGCCACAAGCAGGGAGCTGGATGGGAAGTGGAGCTTCCGGGATTAGAACCAGCGCCCATATGGGTTCCCGGGGCTTTCAAGGCGAGGACTTCAGCTACTAGGCCATGCCGCCGGGCCCTCTCTGATCTTTCTTGCCCTTTAAGAAGTTATCTAGGAACCCCACCCAGACCTAGCTCCTTAGCATTAGCTTATTTTGGTTGAGGAGGGGCAGATTGTACAGAATCAGGGCTACTCTTTTGTCTCAGGAAATCCCCACCATCTTAAGATCCTTGTGCCACGGGCCCAGCGGCTTGGCCTAGTGGCTAAAGTCCTCACCTTGAAAGCCCCAGGATCCCATATGGGCGCCGGTTCTAATCCCGGCAGCTCCACTTCCCATCCAGCTCCCTGCTTGTGGCCTGGGAAGGCAGTTGAGGACGGCCCAATGCATTGGGACCCTGCACTCATGTGGGAGACCCGGAAGAGGTTCCTGGTTGCGGGCTTCGGATCGGCGCGCACACCGGCCCATTGGGGCTCACTTGGAGAGTGAATCATAGGACGGAAGATCTTCCTCTCTGTCTCTCCTCCTCTGTGTATATCTGGCTGTAATAAAATGAATAAATCTTTTTTAAAAAAAAAAAGATCCTTGTGCCACATAACGAGTGTAAAAGTAACTGTTTATTTGAAACACATATACTCACAAATTGATAAGTGCTCTGGCCACCCGATATTTACCTTTACCAAGATTCTTTGTGGGGACAAACTTCCTCTAACTTACCCAATTTTTCGATGCAAAAGAACCTGTGCTCAACAGATCGCCATCAGCGGATGCTGCCCCTCAACCTGGGAGCAAAACTGTGAGCAAAGCAAGACTGTTGGTTCTAACTGCTGGAGTCTGTGCTCAGCTGCCGTCAGCAACAAGAAATCTGGCCCAGACCCTTAGAGGGGCTACACTGAGGACTGAGCTGTGGGCTTGAGACGCTGTGTCTCAACTCACGGAAATCAGCGTCAAAGGAAAAAGAATCCCAAATTTCAAGAGAGAGAGAGAAAAATCAGACCAAGGTGAAGGTCAACCTGTCCCGGGGCACTCTCCCCTCCTCACTGCACAATCTGGAAAGATGGGAGTCCTAAGGTTGAAGGTCAGGGCTGCAGAGTGGGACAAGGTCCCCCTCCCGTCTTCTCCCGCCCCAGGGCCTCATGAGATGCCCGCACACTCACCCTTCCCAGCTCCTGACGAGTCGGGGGTCCTGCAGAGGTTCCTGCGGGGCAGGGAGTTCACAGGGCAGCACTGACTCAGCCCCCTGGGCCTCTCTCAGGAGCACAACCAGCCGCGTTGCAATGGCGGCACCTGAACACACCAGCCCACCTTCTTCCGCAGGCTTTCAAGGCACCGCGTGATTGGGCCGCTTGCACAGACGTCATACTGTGCGCAGCCAATGAGAACGGCACTGGGTTTAAGGGCGGACACCTGGGTTTGTGGCGGGAGGGGGAGGAAGGGGCGGGGCTTCACCTCAGGTCTGAGGCAGCCTCTTGTTTTGCAGCTCAGCTTTCCAACAGCAGGGGTGGCCGTCACCTCTCAGAGAAGTCCACCTGCTGGCCTCTCTCCTTCCCTCTCTAGTTCTAGATCCTGTTAAAGTGTAGAATCCCCAAAATGGGTGACAATCCCAAAAATGAATTACAGTTTACTTAATGTGTAATACGTTTGGGGACTTTTCTTCTTTGTGTTGGTTTTTTGACGTTGGTTCATTTGACTGTTTTTTTTTTTTTAAGATTTATTTATTGTTATTGGAAAAGCAGATATGCAGAGAGGAGCAGAGACAGAGAGGAAGATCTTCCATGGCATGGCTCACTCCCCAAGTGCCCGAAACGCTGGAGCTGAACGAATCCGAAGCCAGGAGACAGGAATTTCCTCTGGGTCTCCCATGCGGGTGCAGGGTGCCAAAGGTCTGGGCCGTCCTGGACTGCCATCCTAGGCCACAGGCTGGGAGATGAATGGGATCGGAACCACTGTCCATATTGGATCCCAGTGTGTTCCTGGCTGGGACTTTAACCACTACGCTATCGCATCGGGCCCCATTTGACTTTTCAATGATAAAAGTGAAAGATATTTGAAAATAAATCTTTTCAATGTCATTTCTCTTACCAATGTTTATTTTGTGGTCTGTATTTGGTATTTCGATGTTCTTCCATATCTGTTTCTGATTAGCACATAAAAATCTTGCTTGATTCTTTCATCAGGTTCACTGTGGTTTTCCAAAGTGTTGGATTATCTCAGCACATCTTAGGTCATTAGTACAGGCTGACAGTTCTGCTGCTTAGAACTTGGCCACTATGCATAAAATTTCCTTTCTGTGTTTAATTTCCCGATTACACATCCAGAACAATGTTGAAGAGACAAAGTGAGAAGAACAAACCTTGCCTAGGTTGACTCAAGGGAAAGACTCCCAGTGTCATATGTTAGCAATGCTGGTCATTACACATGCATTGTAGCCTCAGTTATAGTAGGGAAATTGCCATTTTCTGTCATTCTGCTAGCAGTTTCCTCTTCTCACAAGAAGCTGAATTTTTATTTAAACAACTTTTTGAACATTTGATATTGATGGACTTACAAAAATGTTTGCCTTCCACATGAATTACTTGCTTGATTAAATTTGGAGTGTTAACCAATACGCATCTTCTTTGCATATCCTGATTGTTACTGATTTCAGCTACTTCCACAGTTTTCTTACCAATTATATTTGCTGAAAACATTTGTGCATTTTTTCATAAAGCTTTTTTACACTTTCTTATTTCAAGTCCTGATACTACTGTGTTATCCATGTAATGCTGAACTCAGACAAGAAAGCCGAACAGGTTTCTTTTCACCTTTTTTTTCCTCCTTTGTGATCATCTTGGAAATGGAGGAGTTCTTTTCTTCCTTGAGTGTCTAGAATGTTGTACAAGTCTGGGCCTGCAGTTTTGCTTGTGAATTTTGTTCATTGTTTGATTTGATTTTTCAAATTCTACTTCAATCTAGTTTATATTTCCTATGTATTAATATACTTATTAAATACTTATTAAAGTATTTGTATTTTGGTAAATTGTTTTCAAAAATATAATAACTTTCAGTGTCTGCTATAAAACATCTTATTTCTAATATTTTTGAAGATACTGTTATGATCTTGGGCCCTGTGCCATGGCCTAGCAGCTAAAGTACTCGCCTTCAACGCGCCAGGATCCCATATCAGCGCCGGTTCTAATCCCTGCAGCTCAACCTCCAATTCAGCTCCCAGCTTGTGGCCTGGGAAAGCAGCCAAGAATGGCCCAATGCATTGGGATCCTGCACCTATGTGGTAGACATTGAAGATGTTCCTGGATCCTGGCTCCTTACTGCGGATCAGCGTAGCACCAGCCGTTGCGCTCACTTGGTGAGTGAATCATCTAACAGAAGATCTTCTGCTCTGTTTTTTCACTTCTCTGTATATCTGATTTTATAGTAAAATTGTATGGAAAGCAGGGCTGCTGGGATTAGAACTGGCACCCATATGGGATTCCTGTGTGGTCAAGGTGAGGACTTTAGCCACTACGCCACCCTGATGGGCCCAGTTTGATAGCTTCTGAATCAAACAAGACACTTAAGCTATATTCTCATTACTCTCTCCAATGTAGAATTTACTTTGGTTGCAAACATGTATTATTGCCTCAAGTTTATAGGAAGTATCAGATCTTTGGATAAGCATTTTCTAATGTGGTTTTTTGGTCATTTTCACCTGATACGGTTCCTGAGCCTACGCAACTTAGGCTGATTCCTTCATTTATCCTCTACTTAAGACTCTGAGTTATCTTGTGATCTCCAGACCACATGAAAATGATGTCTAACACTTTTTTCTATAATAGTGCCTGGCCAAATATTTTTTTTAATTATTTATTATTTAACTTCAGTAATTACATTGTATTATGTGACACAGTTACATAGATACTTGGGTTCTCCCCACCCCTCCCCAAACCCTCCCACCATGGTGGATTCCTCCACCTTGTTGCATAACCACAGCTCAAGTTCAGTTGAGATTTCCCCATTGCAAGCGTATACCAAACATAGAGTCCAGCATCTTATTGTCCAGTCAAGTTCAACGGCTTCTTAGGTATACCCTCTCTGGTCTGATGACAGAGCCAGCAGAGTATCATCCCAGTCAATTGAAAGCTCCAACATACCATCAGCAAAAATTTACATCATTATGGAATTAATTGACATAGTAATGAGTAACCAATATGTTAAAAGTAAATGCGGGTTCCCAGCCACCTTCTGTGACCATAATGCTAAGGGAAATGAGCCAATCCCAAAAGGTTAAATACCACATGTTTGCCTTAATTTAAGATGATATGATGTTATGTATAACATGTTACGTTTTGAATGTTATATGTTGTGTATAAACTAAAATTGAAGTATAGGTGAGGTGGTCACAGAAGCTGGCCAAATATTTTTAAGAAGGCATCTGGTGATTTCCTCATGGTCACTCCTTTACACCTTTTCTAAATTCCTCAGAGAATCACCTGTGAGTTCTGAATAAATAAATCTTTCTTTCTTGCCTGTTTTTCTTTCTTTCTTTCTTGCCTGTTTTTCTTTCTTGCCTGTTTTTCTTTCTTGCCTGTTTTTCTTTCTTGCCTGTTTTTCTTTCTTTCTTTCTTTCTTTCTTTCTTTCTCTCTCTCTCTCTCTCTCTCTCTCTCTCTCTCTCCGATGATTCATTCCCCAAGTGACCACAAAGGCCAGTGCTGCACCAATCCGAAGCCGGGAACCAGGATTCTCTCCCGGGTCTCCCATGTGGGTGCAGTTTCCCAAAGCATTAGGCCATCCTTGACTGTTTTCCCAGGCCACAAGCAGGGAGTTGGATGGGAAGTGGAGCTGCCGGGATTAGAACTGCGCCGATATGGGATCCCGGCGTGTTCAAGTTGCGGACTTTAGCTGCTAGGCAACAGTGCGGGCCCTCATCTGTTTTTCTATCGTAAGAATTACCTGTGCTTTAAAAAAAAAAATTAAAAAAAACAGACTTGCATATACCAATAAAAACTTCTTTTTTTTTTTTTTAATTATTTATTATTTAACTTCAGTAATTACATTGTATTATGTGACACAGTTACATAGATACTTGGGTTCTCCCCACCCCTCCCCAAACCCTCCCACCATGGTGGATTCCTCCACCTTATTGCATAACCACAGCTCAAGTTCAGTTGAGATTTCCCCATTGCAAGCGTATACCAAACATAGAGTCCAGCATCTTATTGTCCAGTCAAGTTCAACGGTTTCTTAGGTATACCCTCTCTGGTCTGATGACAGAGCCAGCAGAGTATCATCCCAGTCAATTGAAAGCTCCAACATACCATCAGCAAAAATTTACATCATTATGGAATTAATAAAAACTTCAAAACTTTTTCTAGAGTGGTCCACCCTACATGTTACAAGCATTTCTTATAATCCTTAAGGGCAAATTATTATTGAATGTGCATATTGCACCCTCAAAAGCTTATTGTTAAATAAAAAACAAAAATTGTGATCGCCCTCAGAGACACTTTGACTCTAACACTTTTAACATTTCACTTTTAAAGTTTGCCTCAAGGAGACATTACACTACGTTTGATTATTTTTTTATGAGATTCAGTTTATTTATTTATTTTTTCAAAGACAGATACACAGAGAGAAGGAGATCTTTCAACTGCTCTTTTACTCCTCAAGCGGCCATAATGGCCAGAGCTTAGCAGATCCAAAAACATGAGCCAGGAGTTTCTTCCAGGTCTCCCACATGGGTTCAGGGTCCCATGACTTTGGGCCAACCTCTACTGCTTTGCTAAGAGACAAGCAGAGAGCTGGAAAGGAAGTTGTGCAGCTGGGATATGAACTGGCACCCAATTGGGAATGCAGTGCGTGCATGGCAAAGGATTGATACATTTGCCATTCTGCTGCGTCCAGCAAACACTTTTCCATATTTACATTCTCTAATAAGGACTTACAAACTAGGTGTGGGTGAGACGACTCAGTGATTACAATTCTAGAACAGTAATAACCCTCAACAGATGTTGTGTTCTTGTCTCCACTGAATTTCCTGATCGATCCTCTGAAAAAAGCTGTATTTCCCTCCACAGCTCATCTGACCTCAGAAGTAGAACAGCTCCCCTGAGGATAGCTCTGTCCCTAAAGAAAATGGACATTTCAGTGGATCTTCCTCAGAGAACAGGAACTTGATCTCAGCCTCCATTGTTACAAGTGATTGAATGGGGAGAGACGGGGCCTACGGTCTGGGTTAATGACTCCATAAATTTCCCTGCACCTTGGAGTTGAGAGGCAAGCATTTCCAGGGGAAGAACATGAACAGCTTGCTAGCTTTATTTTCGTACTCTTCCCCTGCATTTGAGTGTTCACCACCCATGCTATTCAGTCTTGGCTTAGTATTTTACCTCCTTTGGAAAACACCTGAACAGAATTGGCCTCATCCATGTCTTCTCTTTCAATGTAACTGATAGAAAATATACTAATATAGGAAAGTCTAATCTCCCTCCATGTACTGCTAGCTTAGACTAGACATTGGGAGTATCAACCTGTCCATTGGAGTGACTGTGATGTTTGTGGGGAAAATTAATCATGCTTTCTCATAGCTATTCTTATGTTGATTGGGGCCCTTATGATAAATTTGCATACAATTATTTTGAGGATCATAGCTATGTTCTGTGTAATCATTTAATTTCTCCCTCTTGGAATAAGTCCGATCATCATTGACATTATGAAATGCATGGAGTAATGGTTTGGCATGCTGGGAACGTTTCTCCTTCTCACCCCCACTTGTTTCATGACAATATTTTTTATCCCATGAAAACTCAATTAAAAAAAATTGGCAGCAGCTTCATGACCCAGACTGTGTTGGAAGGGGAACTACTCTGGTAATATCCATGACAGCACTCATGACATTTATTATGATGTTATCTTTTATTCGGAATCCTTTGTCGATTCCCATGAGTTGTGGATTTCATTGTTAAGAAAAATGATGGTGACCTCAAAAATGGGTCAGTACTATTGAAGAGGCTGTGTTCTAGTTGGTGGATCATGCCATCAATATCCAAAAACAACAAGCTCTAGCCTGTGATTGGAATGTTTCCCATTTCTTCATGACCCTTGCTAAATAGAACAAGTCTTTCTATAACTGGGACATGATTAAATATAATAAGCAGGACCTATGAGATAATATAATGCTATACCCTGAACAATTAAAATCTGAAATGCTAAATGCTTTCATTTGAAAAACAGATTTGTTTATTTGGATTGGAAAGTCAGATATACAGAGAGGAAAAATGACAGAGAGAAAGATCTTCCACTTTACTGATTCACTTTCAAAGTGGCCACAATGACCAGAGCTGAGATGATCCAAAGCCAGGAACCAGGAGCCAGAGGCCTCCTCTGGATAACCTACATGAGTGTAGGGTCCCAAGGCTTTGGTTCATGCTCTACTGCTCTCCTATTACACAAACAGAGAGCTGTATTTGAAGTGGGACCAGTGGGACACAAAACCAGCTTCCATATGATATCCTGGCACACAAGAAGACTTTATCTGCTAGGCTTCCAGGCCAGGCCACACACAAAGACTTTAGCCACTAGGCTAGCACACCAGGCCCATGTTAAACACTTTCAATGACCAGTTGACAAGTCTCCTATAAGGGATTGTTCCAGGATATTGTCAAAGATCTTTAGGAAATGAATTCACAGATATAGACTCAAAGCATCACTGTATGTTGTATTCCTTCTCCTTTTTTTTCTTTTCTTCTTCTTTTTTTTTTTTTTTTTTTTTGCAGGATATTACATCATGCACCAATGAGCAAATAAACATCATGACTTGGATAGCCAGATCATCTTCCACATAGTTTGTTTATAATAACAATAGGAGAATATTTATGAGAAAAAATTTGGGTCAAAGGCAAATGTGGAACCTCACTGGTCTGTAACTAACCTGCAGTAATCCTGTGACAAAGCACCAGGAACTCAGGGCAAAAGTCCTGACACAGTTGAATGGAAAAACATGGGTGCAGAAATGTCCTAATTCTTAAACTTTGATAACAGATCCAGGAAAGAGCTTCTTCTAGTATATACTGTTTAATCATTACTAGGCTGCTAGAGAACACATTGTCTACTAATTGACCCCACTCACATGCAAGCATGCAAACCACATCTTGTTTCAGACCCTTCTTCATTATACCGCTGTGACCTTCAGTCTTTAAAAGTCTCTTGCTGCTAATTCCCTCTGACTAGTGACGATCCTTCAATGTTCTGTGTGTATGATTACCAGCTCTAGGCACCAAGTCCAGCAAACAGGGAAACATTGCTCTAAATACACAGACCCATCTCTTCTCGGCCTTTTGGCTAAGATCAAGTGTACTAAATACACAGACCCTTTCACTGTCCACAAATGTCCATTTAGTATGACTTCCTGCAGTCCATGGAGGATCGATTCTTCTGACAATGATCAAGGTTCCCTTTGGCTGCTGAGATGATAAAATAATATGTTTTCAGGCATTATTATTACCCTCAGTACTGCTGCACAGTGTGCAGTTGACAACTTTTTAGTATTGGTATGTAATATCTTTGACACAGTGTTAAGTTCATGTAATCCATATAAAAACCTGTGCTTTTGATTTAAATGATAAAGTAAGGGAAAGAAGCAAGGTGAATCATGAAGACCCAATATCCTAAGACTGAATGCAGTTTGGTAGCATTGAAAGAGATCTTTTCAAAATGTAAATGTTTAAACATTATCTGTTGATGAGAAATATACTAAAACATGTGAAGTGGAAGAGGATTAATTGAAAAATAGTTTAAATGATCAAAATGTATAGAAATGAACCAAATGGAAGTCCAGGACAGTCTGAGCAATACCCTAGCATGAGTGTTTTTGTCCCCAGCCATGTGGCTGTGGCTTGGAACCCGTGCCAGCCCTGACTTCCTACTGGGATCTATCTCCCCCTGCAGTGATGCTAGGTGTGTGTGTGGGGGGGTCCTGGGCTTGTTGGCCGCCAGTGCACCAACTGGCATTAGGCTCTACCTGCCGGCCACCCAGCAGTGAGCTCTGGGGTCTTGGGAGTGTCAAATTACTGCCTAACCACATCCATGGATAAGGCCACAGTACCTGTAGGGTGAGGAATGTATCCTGAGTGACACCCAATGACAGGACCACTGTACTTGCAGGAAAGTGAGGAGATCAAGACTTCATCATTTGGAAGGAAGAGACCTGAAGATATTTTTTGGGTCAGATTGATACTCCAACCCCCATGGAAGTCCAAGGCTGGGCTTCTTAGCATGGAACATGGCTGACCATCACATGCCAACATACATATAAGCTTTGGCTGGTGAGCTGTCTGGCAGGACTAGATCCCAGTAGCTGACAGTGAGTGTTGAATCAGGGGATGGCTCTCATTAGATTGGGGCATGAAATCAACCAGCAAAAAAGATAACCTGGGGTAGATTTGTGGGAATATATTGGCCCAAACCTATGGAACTACAGAGGGTTGGAATGGTGATGGGCTGAGACAGGCATGACCATGGAATTCACCAATGCTCACTGGCACTGAAGCAAGGAGCAAGCAGGCAAGTCCTAGTTGTAGCACCTGCATGAGCACCCTAAAACAAAGTGTGGGGTGGGTTGGCGTGTGCTGCACGAGCTCAGACAAAGGATGGGACAGATAGAGCAGGCCATGTTGGACAAGAGTCAAACACCCAGTGGAATGTATGTGATCTTGTCTGGGAGTGACCAGAGTCGGGGAATCTGGGAAACTCCCCTATTGGGTCATAGTTCCCGCTGATGAGCACATGGTCCAGGCCTGGGTGTTGGGCAGGCTGGGCAGGGTAGCTCCATCTGTTGGCAAGTATGTGAGTTGGTTTTGGAAGGGGGTAGACCAGGTTGTGCTGAGCAAGCCATAGCCCACTGGCAAGTGAAGAAAACAGGATGGAGCCTAGGTCAGGCTAGGCTAGACTGCCACACCTACTGGTTGCATCAGTCAGGGATGAGAGCCAACTGAGTAAGGCCAGATTGCACCACACATCAGTGAGATTTGTGACTGGGGGCTGGATGGGCCAGGCCATCCAAAGGCAAAGTTTAAGAGTAGTGAGGGGCTATGCTAAGCTGGGTCAGAGCAACCACTGGCACACACACACTGGCTGGTTTATGGGTCCCACTGGTGAGTGCAGAGGCCAGAGTGGAGGCTGTGATCTTGTCAGGATATGGATGCAGTCTCCCTTGGCATTAAAGTGGACTGTATCTGGGGTTTGCAAGGTTGGGCTAGACTGTAGCACCCGTAGGAGCTTGTGAGAACCAGGATGGGTACAGGATGGGCTGTGCTAAGTCTCTGTCCCTGCTGAGCCATGTGTGAGCTGTGACTGGCTTTAGATCAGGCTAAGCTGGGCTACAACACCCAGCAGTAAGAAATAGAGGTGAGTGCTAGTCAGGAAAGCTCACTGTTCCTGCTGGGATAGTAGGTGGAATAAGAAGGGCTGGCCCATGGAACCACTGGTGTGTGCAAGATCTGGTATTGGGAGAACTCTGATGCAGGAGCTTGGCCACGCCTGTGTCAGGACACAGTGCCTGCAGATGAGTACACGAATCATGAAAGTGAGCAACCCACACCAGGCAAGGTTTTGGAATCCATGGGCTTAATTTTGCTCAGGTCTTGGCCAAGCCAGATCGGACCAGTTTATACTACCTGCTGGAAAATCCAGGAGTCAGAATGGTGTGTGAGTCACACCGGGTTGGAATGTAATACCAGCCAGTTCACATTAGGGCCAGGACTGGGGGCTGGCTGGGCTGGGCTAGGCTGTAGTGCCACCAGTGAGGGCTGGAATTGATAAGGGACCAGGCCAAGCCAGCCTACAGCACCCTCTAGCAAATGCTGAGGTGAGGCAGGCCATACATACCAGACTGGACTATAGCACCCACCAGCACACCTGAAACCTTGGGGAGAGTAGGTGATCCTGGTAGGAGGGCTAAAGGGAGATCCCACGCTTGGCTTCTGTTCCCATTGGTGAGTGTGAGAGGGTTAGGGTTATGAAACCTGTTGGCCTGAATAAAAGCTGGCTTGAGGACAAGCCAGGCTGAATGAACTGCACCTCCCAGTACATACATAAGCCTAAGAGGGTAAAGGTTGGTTGGGATTTGCCACAGCATCACCTAGCAGAGGCTGGCATGGGGCAAAAACTCTGTCAAGCTAAACTGCAGTACCAGCTAGAGAGTGCAAGATCTGGGATTGGAGTAGAACCAATAGGGAAATGGTGGGTACTAGCCACTCTGGTGAGAATGAGAATCAGGACTGGGACAGGCATGGCTAGACAGAGAGTGGCACCTGCCAGCATGTGTCTGGGCTGGATAGTGGGGCTGGTTGGGTTGAACTAGGCTTCAATGCCCATTGATACATATGCAAACTGAATGGGATGTCAACTGCCACAGCCAAGAGTTGCAGTGAATAATGGGCAAACAGAGAATCTAAGGTAGACTATGTCAGCTGGTGGATTCTGGAGATTTCATCATGAAATCACTGGAGTGGCAAAATTGGCAGCAAAATGGAACTTTTGAACTATCGAAACCACGTGAGAGGGACCCTCAGTGCATGTACCACATCGGGGACCCTGAGATGGTTGGAAGGCTGGGTATGGGTTCTCCCCTTGTCTCTCCCCTCTCCCCAGATACAGGAAGGAAGAAAGAATGTCAAAAGAATGATCACACCCACTTTCCCTTGGCCCTTGACCCTTCACACCCTAATCAAACAGATCTAAAAGGTACCAAAAAATAAAATTTACACAATAAAAAATGAAGATAACACAAGGCATTAATCCAAAATAATCACCAATTGTCCTTGACTCTACTAGAGATCATTTACTTTCATCACTTCAGAGAAGGAATAGATTTTCTCAGGTATAGTAATAGCAATATAATTTCTAAATACCCAATTTGCAGCTTCTGTTAGGAATAGAAACAAGAATGAAAAATAGATGAACACGCTATGTGAACCCCTACTGCAACACACACCTGCTTGTGAGTGTCCAAAATATCTCTTGGACACAAGCCAGAAGCACCAGATGTTTCTATGAGGAGAGTATCCTTCTTGGATTAGGAATAAAGAACCTTACACTAACGTCCTGTTATATGTCATTGCAGTCTACACTCACTCTGACATCATACAGGTGATCATTTTCCACAAGAGGAAAAATTACCTAAAGCCAGCACTGAGTCTTTTACACATCCTAGGGTAAATTCCAGGACAAAGGTGACTACAAACAAAAAAGAGTACAAGAAAGAGATGTGGGAACAATATAGGCTCAATTGCACCACTGTATGCTTTTAGCTGTGTGTCAAGACCCTTTTTACAATAACTTGATTGATAAAATCAGTTTCAGGGGTTATACCAGATAAAGACATCATGTCATATTTGTAGAAAAATAACAACACTCTCAAGAAAATTCCATGAACTATCAGAGAGGTGATCAAGTGTCCATGCAATGGCTTGAGGCAGCAATGAGACGATTAGAGAGACATTCTGCCAGGAATTGCCATGCAACCAGAAACTCCTCACAGCCTTGTTAACTGTGGAGCTATACTTCTTACACCTTAGTGCCATCTGCCCCGTCTGCGTGTTTCTAGCATGCTTCTAGTATTGAAGACAAAGATCTATCAAGCCGTGGAATCAAGACCCAATTTGATATGCATTCGCAGCACAGCTTTCACTCCTGTTCTCACACACATCTGAATGCCTGGCACTTCATCAGCAACATTCCTTTTCCCAAATTTTCAAACATGTAGGTAGAATCTGTTCAACAACCACATTGTTTCTGAAGTTATTTTCATGAGTAGAATTCTTCTGAAACTAGAATAGAAATGTTGCACCTTCTGGTATGCGATGTTCACCCATAGCTTTCTCTCCATATTTGTAACATGCAGTCTTCTTACAAGTGTGAGAAAGGACAGACCTTTAATTTTATTGAAAATTTTCTTGAAAGGAAGTGTATGCTAAGAAAAGTAGTTTGTAGCACATTTCATAGGAGCATGAAACATTTGTTTTTCTGAAACTCAACACATTAAACACAATTGATTTGTTCAAGGATTTTTTCACCATCCATGCTACTTTCTTTCTTTTTTTTTTTAGATTTTTTTTTTTTCATTGCAAAGTCAGAAATACAGAGAGTAGGAGAGACAGAGAGGAAGATCACCTGCCCAATGATTCACTCTCCAAGTGATTGCAATGGCTGGAGCGAGCCAATCTAAAGCCAAGAGCCAGGAGCCTCTTCAGGATATCCCACATGGGTGCAGGGCACTAAGGCTTTGGACTGTTCTCGACTGCTTTCCCAGGTCACAAGCAGGGAGCTGAATGGGATGCGGGTTTGCTGGGATTAGGACCTGTGCCTGTGTGTAATCTCAACACAACCAAGGTGAGAACTTTATCTACTAGGCCACAGCCCTGGACCCCATGCCACATTCATCATTCTCATGCAACAGTTGAAATGCGTGTTGCCACTGATGTTAGTTCAAGGAATCAAATTAGTCTTTCCATTTGATAGTGACTGTCACATTCTATTTCTTCTGTGAGACCAGCAATTGTCACGTGTTACCAGGACTCAATTTATATTAGGTACACATAAAGCAAACATAAGGAGAGTTCTGGAGTAAGCAGAAGTCCTCTGTTGTGGACAAGTTTATATCAAGTCCTGGACTCCATATGCTATTTGATATACATTGACAATGTATGTTTGCATTCTCTTACAACAAAAAAATGGTATGAATGCTATGCATCTGAGCAAATATCCCTGTGCCAAATATTGAAACTCAGCGTAAAGGGCAATTGATTCAAGGTGCACACTGTTTCTGAAGTTTTTCTATGAACAGAGTTCTGGCAGCAGAAAAGGATGCTCTGCCTTCTGGAACATTGTTTGCACCAATACTATTTTTTTACATGTGCATAATACGCCATCGGCTCATAAGATACAGTGCTGTTAAAAAGGTGAATTTATCTAGGAAACTGAGTTTCTAACTAGTTCAGTAGGAGCTTACGTCTTTGGTTTCACTGCGAATATGAAAGACAAAACTTTCACACAAGACTTGCTTGCCTGCCATGGGTCAGGTACCTTGGCTACACAGGCTATTCATCTACTTTTCCAGTGCCAGAATCCATATACACATTTGCTCATGTCTCAGCTGCTCCATGTCTGATCTGACTCCTTGCTTATGGCCTGGAAAAGCAGTGGCCAACGGCCTAATTTTTTTTTTTCTTTTACTTTTCTGAAGTGAGTTTTTTTTTTTTTAAGATGTATTGGTTTTTATTGTAAAGTCAGATATACAAAGAGGAGGAGAGACAGAGAGGAAGATCTTCTGAGCACTGATTCAATCCCCAGGTGGCCACAATGGCCAGAGTTGAGCTGATCCAAAGCCAGGAGCCCAGAGTTTCTTCTGGGTCTCCCATGAGTGGGGAGGCTCCCCAGGCTTTGGATGGCCCAATTTGTTGATACCCTGCACCTACACAGGAGACCCAAGTAAGCGCTGGCTTCAGTCCAGTTCAGTTCTGCTCATTGTGGCCTCTTCTTCTCTCTGTAAATCTGCCTTTTCAAATAAAAATAAAATCATTTTTTTTAACGAAAATTGTTACCTGCCACAGCATTGTCCTAAAACTCATTTGAATGTTGTGTTGATATTCTATCAAGACAAGGGTTTCAGACACTCTTCTTTGTGTATTCACAACTAAGGTGACTCTTTCAAAGGATGACCACAGCCCTTGGGACCCTGCACCCACATAGTGAACCTGGAATAGCTTCTGGCTCCTGACTTTCAATGGCTCTGCCCCAGCTATTAAGGCCATTTAGAGAGTGACTCAAGAGATGGAAGATGTTCTGCTGTGTGTCTCAGTCATTTTTTTTAAAAAGATTTATTTATTTATGTGGAAAGGCAGATATACAGAGAGGAGAAGAAACAGAGAGGAAGATCGTGTGTCCAATGATTCACTCCCTAAACAGCTGCAATGGCTAGAGATGAGCCAAACCAAAACCAGAAGCCCGGAGAATCTCCCACATGGGTGCAGTGTCCCAAAGCTTCTGGCCACCCTCAACTGCTTTCCCAGGCCACAAGCAAGAAGCTGGATGGGAAGTGGGGCTGCCGGGATTAGAACTGGCACCCATATGGATCCCACAGAGTGCAAGGAGAGGCCTATAACCATTCACTATTGTGCTGGGCCCTAAATGATGTATTTTTAAATGATGCATTTTTAAAATGACACTATTTAAGGATGAACATTCATCCCATTCACATTAGGTGTTGAAATGGCAGTTCACTGTAGTCCAAGGAAGAAGATTAGAGATACACAATACCAGATGTAATCACAGGCTCATGGGGCTGGAGACATGAGGAGGCAGACAAGGCTTGTCAGCAAAGGTTTCTGAAACCCAGGAGGGAGTACAGAGTGTAATGCATAAAATGGCCGAATAAGTAGAGATCTACCTGACTGCATTTAAAGCATCAGGCATAATGATGATCCACTATTGTAGCAATTCATTAACAACGTTAATAAAGATGTGGGAGTGGACCAATGTCTCAGTGGCTAAACCCTCATGTTGTACATGCAGGGATCACATATGGGTGCCAGCCCATGTCCTTGTGGCTCCACTTCCCATCTAGCTCCCTGCTTGTGGCCTAGCAAAGCAGTACAGAATTGCCAAAAGCCGTGGGACCCTGCACCAGCGTGGGAGACCCAGAAGGGCCTCCTGACTTTGGAGCAGCTCTGCTTTGGCTGTTGTACTTCTTAGGGAGTGAACCAGTGGATTGAGGATCTTTCTATTATCTTTCTCTCTATGTACCAGACTTTACAATAAAAATAAATGAATGTTTTAATGAATGAATAAGTATATGTCAGTAAAAATCACTTAAGAGCAGAAATGCAATAGAAACATTCACTTTCAGGAATATAAACATCATCCTTCACGAAATTTGTAAGCTTTCACCAGATCATAATAGTATTTTTGGAAATACTTAGGAATAAGATGTTTTAAAGCAGAAACCAAAAGCTACTATATTTTTCAAGACAATTTACCAAAATATACATACTTATTAACATAGGAAATATAGACTGTTTTAAGCAGAATTGGAAAATTCAAACCAACTAATGAATAAAATTTTCCATCAAAACTGCAGGCCCAGACTTGTACAACATTTCAGACACTAAAGGAAAAAAAGCTCTCCTCCATTTCCAAGATGATCACAAAAGAAGGGAAAAAAAAAAAAAAAGAAACATGTTTGGCTTTCTTGTCTGTGTTCAGCATTATGTGGATGATACAGTAGTATCAGCACTTGAAATAAGAAAGTTAGAAAAGCTTTATGAAAAAATACACAAATATTTTAAGCAAAAATCATTGGTAATGAACTATGGCAGTAGATGAAATCAGTAATAATTAGGATACGCAAAGAAGATGCAAAGTGGTTAACACTCCAAAATTAATCAAGAAAGTAATTCATGTGGAAGGCAAAAAATATTTTAAGTATTTATTTTTATCGTAAAGGCAGATATACAGAGAGGAGGAAAAAGAGCAGATCTTCCATTCGAAGGTTCTCTCCCCAAGTGAGCACAACGGCTACAGCTGAGCCAACACGAAGCCAGGAGCCAGAAGCTCTTATGGGTCTCCCACACGGGTGCAGGGTCCCAAGGATTTGGAAGTCCTCAACTGCTTTCTCAGGCCACAACAAGGGAGCTGGATAGGAAGCAGGGCCACCTGGATTAAAACCAGAGCCCATACTGGATCCCAGGCATTCATGGCGAGGGCATCAAACATTACGGTATCGCGTCAGGCCCAGGAAGGCAATTTTTTTTTTACTTTTTTTTTTATTACTTACATTGCATTATGTGACACATTTTTATATGCACTGGATTCCCCCCACCCTTCGCGAAACCCTCCCCCCAAGGTGGATTGCTCCACTTTGTCGCATTTCCATTGTTCAAATTCAGTTGAGATTTTTTCATTGGAGGTATTTACCAAACATGAAGTCCAGCATCTTATTGTCCTGGTAAGTTCAATGGTTTCTTGGTGAGACCATCTCTGGTCCGAAGGTAGGGCCGGCAGAGTATCATCCCAATCAATTAAATGCCCCAACATAATGTTTACATTACGGTATTAATTGACATGGTATTGATTAACCAATATGTTAATAGGAAACTGCAGGTTCTCAACCACAAACCTGTGACTTCTTCATAGACTTTTCAATTTTGGCTTATATTCAACCGTGTTCTATACATCTTACAATGGCTATAGACTGCTATTCAGCTGTCTCGGGCCCATCTTCATTTTAGCATTTAGCTGTTTATAGTGTTGAAGTATGATTTTGCTGAACTTTGTTGTTTTTGGGGTGGTCTGAACTGGCTTATAGCTGTAACAAGACTTGTGTCAACAGTTTAGGTGCAAAACATTTTTTTTTGAGGGGTGTGCAGAGAAATCTTCGATACCCCAGTGAGGAGTAACTAATCTTTGTGTCCCACCTAGTGAGGTATGAGTAAATCCACGCTGGTCATTTCCTCTCTGATTCTAAGCTTTCCTTGTTGTTGTTTGTCTATCTATTCTAGGTTTTTTTGTTTGTTTGTATGTTTGTTTGTTTTGAGGGGTTTCTGGAGCAATCCTGATGGTCATTGCGGGGGAGGGTGGGGATCCAGTGCCAGAAATAGGCCAGGACCAGAGAAAGCTCCCCTCCCTGGTCCCGAAGGAAGTTTATTATTCTTCTGTTTCTGCAGGCCACTCAGGGCTCCTGGTTGTTGTTCCAATGATGCTGGTTTCTGCACTGCAGTGTTTGGACTTCTTCCATCCTCTGCAGAAGCTCCAGATTGGAGTGGATGACCTCAGAGTTCTCAACCTCCGAAGGCACTCCAATTCCCCGTGGTCTCCTTGGCAGTTGGGATGTAGTCCTTGTTGCTCATATTGATAGTCTGTGGTGAGGATCTGGGAGTCTTCAGGGTTGGGATCCGAACCTCCTCCTGTCTGCCTGCTGCACTCTGGAGTACCCCCCCTGCTCCATGCACATGACCTCCTGTTAAAAGGCTGTCAGGATCGATCCCAATTCCCCCCTTATGCCTTTGTAGCTTTACTGTTGTCTAGTGCTGACTCGAGTCTGTTGTCTATGAGTTACCAGATTTGATCTCAATAGGCTATATTACACGTTTTCCTCACACTTTTTAGGGGCATGGAAGATTTCTCTGCATTCCCTCCCCATTATGGAGTAACGTAGGGTATTAAGAGTGTTTCAGGTTTAACAGTTTTTTGATGTAGATCATAAGCAGTCTGACATTAATTGTTGATTTACAGATTACATTGCATTATCTTAATGCATTGGATACAGGCTGTTAGAGATTGCAATAATATTACAATATACAGGTACTATTTTCCAGATTGACATCTTTTCATCTGAAATTAAGGCAAACATGTGGCATTTAACCTTTTGGGATTGGTTCATTTCTCTTAGCATAATGGATTCCAGTTGGGCCCATTTGGCCACAAAGAACTGCATTTCGTTTTTTTTATTAGCTGAGTAGTATTCCATGGAGTAGATGAACCATAGCATTCTTATCCAGTCTTCTGTTGTTGGGCATTTTGGTTGCTTCCAAGTTTTTACAATTATTGATTGTGCTGCTATAAATATAAGGGTACATGTTGGTTTCTCATAGCAGGTGTTTTGGATATATTCCTAGGAGTGCTATTACTGGATCATATGGTATGCTGATTTTCAATTGTTTGAGTATTCTCCATACTGATTTTCATTGAGGCTGTACAAGTTTGCAGTCCCACCAGCAGTGGAGTAGGTTCCCTTTTCCACGCATCCTCGCCAGCAAGTGTTGGTGGTTTTTTGTATGTGTGCCATCCTTGCTGGCATTAGGCGGTACCTCATTGTTGTCTTCATTTGGATTTCTCTTATTGCCAACGAACTTGAGCATTTTTTCATATGTTTGTTTGCCATTTGGGTTTGTTCTTTTGTGAAACATCTGCCCATTTCCTGTGCCCATTTCTTGAGTAGTTTGTTTTGGTGTTTTGGTTTCTCTGGAGATCTTTGTATATTCTGGAGATTAGCCCCCTATCACCTATGTAGTGTGCAAAGATCTTCTCCCATTCTGTGGGTTGCTTTTTTACTTTGTTGATTGTTTCCCTTGAGGTACAGAAGCTTCTTAGTTTGATGAAGTCCCATTTGTTCATTTTGGTTTTGATTGCTAGTGCTTTTGGAGTCCTTTTTAGGAAGTCAGGGCCTACACCTAGATCTTGCAGTGTGTTTCCAATATTTTCTTCCAAAAGTTTGAAGGTTTCTGGAGAAAGATGAACTTACAATGAAACTGTTTACTATAACTTGACAATAGGATGCTGGACTCTCTGCCATTGTCCATGCCCACAATGATGGACATATGACTGTGTATGAAGAACTATATTTTAGTAATGATATAGAGGAACTAGGTGGAGGGAGGGAATTGGAAGGGAAATGCCAGGAGCCTATGGAACTGTATCATAAAATGATAACAATAATAATGAAATGTAAAAAAAAAAGAAAAAAATGTATGTCACTGACATAATCAAATTTCCTTGTTCTTTATACTTCAGTTGCAATAAATTTCCATAGGATTCTTTGCATGTATATTTTAACTCTTATTAAGCAATGCTAGGTGGCTTGTGAAAGTTACTAAAGACACCATAAACTGACAGTGTATCACCTTCCAGAAGTGCCTTCATGGAAAGAGTTACAACAAGGACAGTTTTCTGATAACTTAGCATCATACCAGGAGTAGGAATATTTCTCAAAAATCAAATGAAGAAACAAGTGTTTTGCCAAAATTTCTGTCCCAGCACCAAAGATAGCAACATTGAATTACACTATTTTTAACAAATGGATGGGGATATTCTTACGACTTTAAAAATTATGTTCTTAAGTCTTTTATGGATATAAAGTGAAGAGGTTTAATGTATTTCCTAAATAAAAATCTATGATACCAGGTATATTTCAATGGCTTAATCGTATCTTTCTGTAGTTTTTCTACAATCATGTTATTTAAACTTTTTAATCATAGTCTTAAGGTTAAGTTAAAATAAATGATGATTATTGACCTACCAGATAATACACAGTTCATTGCAATGGGTCATACGTTTGCAGTGTACACAGAAAATTAAGCATTTATAAAAAGCACAGGGAAAACACTCAGCAAGCTCTGCCTACTCTGATAAATGCATCACATTGTCTGACCGTGAGGCTCGAGACATGAAATTATTGACACTGATCAGCCTCAACACTGTGGGTTCCTCTATCCATTAGGGAGCAGCAGTCTTTTCATAGCCCTCTTCATGTTTATATTCCTCAGGCTGTAGATGAAAGGATTCAGTATTGGAGTGACCACGTTGTACAGCGATAAAGAATAGGAGTCCAGGATCCCAGATAGAGGACCTCCCGCCAGCAGCGCAGTTGCCAATTTTAATATGAGGTTATTAAGAAAGGTGTCAGAACAGGCTATTTGGACCTCCTGACTCAACTCACAGAAGACGTGATGGATTTAAAAATGTGTGCAGAAGCTCAGCCTAAGCACCAATAAGCTCTGCATAAGGGCATTCAGGTTACAATGACCCAGCACACCAGAACCAGCTGCACACAGAGCTGGAAGTTCATTATGAACATGTAGTATGGGGGTGACAGATCGCCACAAACCAGTCATAGGACATCATGGTCAGGAGAAAGTCATCCAGGCTTCCCACATAGCAGCAAAAAGAGCATCGGTGTGATGCAGCCTGCATAGCTGATGGCTGGGCTCTGTGTTTGGATGTTCACCAACATCTTGGGGATGGTGTTGCAGGTGAAGCAGACATCCATGAAGGACAGGTTGGTGAGGAAGAAGTACATGGTCATGTGGAGGTTGGTGTCAGAGAAGATGGCCAGGACAATTAGCAAGTTTCCCCTAAAGTGACCAGATACATGGAGAGGAACAGCCCAAAGATAAGAAGCTGCAGTGCTGGGTTCTCTGAGAAACTCAGGAGAAGGAATTCTGACAGCTGAATTTGGTTTCTCAGTTTCATGTGGTGCCAAACACTACCAGGAAAATGTAGTTGAATCTGAAGCATATTTATACAAAGAGAATGTACATAACAGAGTGGAACTCCAAAATTCATTTGTTCCTGTTCAGAATGTGGCTTCCACATTTGGAGATGGCTCAGGTTCCATTTTGCTCCTTCCCAATGAAATCACTGACCAAGAATTCCTTCCCACTCTCAGGCCTTCCCTAAAGCATCAAACACTTCTGAAATTTAATGAGATATTATTTGACAATTAAGAAATTTCTGTTCATCAGTGTTTACTAAATCATTATACATTTTGAAGTAAATGCATGAAAAAGCATAAGGAGATGATGTGATGTATAATATGTGTTTTTGTGTATGTTAAGAAATACTGGGATTCAATTCTGCTTAATACAGATAAAATCATCTTTAGTCTAATCATACAATTGGAGGCACAAGTGCGTCACTATGAGTAAATGGTCCAATCAGCTAGACAAGAGGGAACACAAAGGATGCCAAATGATAAGAACAACTCAATGTGGAGCAGGTTAGAAATATATGTAAAAGTGACTGGTTAAGACTTAGTTTGCAGAACCAAATTGTTTTGTAGATTTTAATTGTAGTGGGTTTGCAGCTCAGGATGAGTTTCTGATTTGACAACAGAAAAATACAAGCTTTCACTAGTCCTCTTAAATTTTAGTAAGAAGGTCCATCAAAATGTCTTAAAATGCGGGTGATAGTTTCACACATTTTTGTGTATGCATTTGCAAATTGGGAATCCTCCGAAGTTTGATTACCTCCTGTAAGTACGCGCTAAAATACTATTGCACCAGACATTTTGCACCATAACTAAGTTACATTTTATATGCACTTTCTTGCTTGCACTAAAGAACACTCCAAGTACATATTAAAGAGCAAAATGACAGAAAAAAAAGGTGTCCAAATGGCCAATCCTTGTTTGCAGAAAGGCAATAAAGACAAGAATAAAAGTCTGTTACCTGACAGCACACCAGGAGAGTGTGAAATTGCAGGAGACATGTAAGTGACTGGAAAGCCCTACGTGTACCCAACTCACAGATGATGCGATATCTGCCAAGCATGTGTCTTTGATAGAGCCCTTCTTACTGTATCATTAACATTGAGTCATCTGATAACACGGTGTGAGAGCAGAGAGAGGATTGTTAGACATGTGTGTTCAGCAGCTGCTCCCATCAGGATTTCCAAGCAGACATTTCCCCACACCAGGGCCTTTCCTGTCAGTACAGGCACAGTCAGTGATGAAATAGAGGAGGAGAGTTTTGACTCAGTCTATAGAAGCTGTCCCAGGCCTAGGGGGTTGTCACCCCCTCCAATTAAGTTTTGAATGGGGAACAACCAACCTCTCTCACACTGGAAAACTGCTATGATGTCACTGCAGTACATGTCCCTACACAAAGAAAATTGCTTTTCTGCTCCAACAGACCTCCAAATGCTGCAAAGTTGGCTCCATGTATTCTAGGCAGTTTAAGCCTCTCATTATCTCTGCGAGATGATCTTTTCAAGCCCTCATTTTTTTTTTATTAGCAATGATCATTGGCCTAGGAGATTCAACATTTTCCTGCTCTGTGATAATCACTGATATATGCATTCATAGTTAAGTATACGAGTCAACAACCCCAGAAATGTCTGGTGCATTAACTCAGGTCCTGAGTGACTCTAGAGAAAGCACTCTATGTCCATAGTCTGTGACTACTCCTGCTGTGTTCAGATTCACCTGCATGGGAACAGTGGGTACTGGATGCTGGTGACTGAAGCCTCTTCCAAGACACAGCAGAGAAAAAAGAGGGAAGCTCTGATCCCTGAGCCAGACTTGGGCAGCAAATGCCACAACCTGGCTGCTTCTAGCCCAAGGTTGCACAGTCTGAGGGACCCCAGCAGAGGAGCTGCTTACAGCTCCTGGCACCTGCTCATTAGGCAGCTCCCTGACATCTAGACACCTGCTGACCCAGAGGGACACTGGCCAGGACAAAAAGCAGATGATTCCCAAGAGACCCTGATGGACCCAGGTGAATCCTCTTTCTGTTTCTCCTCCTCTGGGGCAATCACATATTGCTGCCACTTAGTTCCTCAACTTAAAATATTTTTCTTTGTCAAACAAGCCAGTTCCCTAAAGGCAATCATCATGGTTTTCGCCTAACATGTCATAGTTAAAGTTTAGCACAAAAATAATGTAGAAATGGAAAGAGCATCTTGAGATTTGATTGTTGTTTCTACTCTTGAGAAATTGTGATTTCTCTAATTTTTTACTTGTTGAATATGAAGGTTAGTTGTATGCTAAGCCTATGGCTACTGGTAAATTTTTACACTATCCAATTATTTTATTTTAGAATATCAAATTTATTTTGCGTAAGTTATTTTACGTAAAACTAAGCAATATTCCATTAACCCCCAACAAATTTATGGCGTCAAATATTTACCACATTTGCTTCACACATTTTATATGATGGGCTTATTTGTGCTACTATTTTTTTTTATTATTTATTATTTTTAATTCATTAATTACATTGTATTATGTGACACAGTTTCATAGGTACTTGGGTTCTCCCCACCCCTCCCCAAATCCTCCCACCATGGTGAATTCCTCCACCTTGTTGCATAACCACAGCTCAAGTTCAGTTGAGATTCCCCCATTGCAAGCGTATACCAAACATAGAGTCCAGCATCTTATTGTCCAGTCAAGTTCAACGGCTTCTTAGGTATACCCTTTCTGGTCTGAAGACAGAGCCAGCAGAGTATCATCCCAGTCAATTGAAAGCTCCAACATACCATCAGCAAAAATTTCCATCATTATGGAATTAATTGACATAGTAATGAGTAACCAATATGTTAAAAGTAAATGCGAGTTCCTAGCCACCTTCTGTGACCACCTCACTTACATTTTAATTTTAGTTTATACACAACATATAACATTCATAACATAACATGTTATACATAACTTCATATCATCTTAAATTAAGGCAAACAAAATGCCCATCAACAAAGGATTGGATAAGAAAGCTATGGTTCATCTACTCCATGGAATACTACTCAGCTATTAAAAAAAACAAAATGCAGTTCTTTGTGGCCAAATGGGCCAAACTGGAAACCATAATGCTAAGGGAAATGAGCCAATCCCAAAAGGTTAAATACCACATGTGCTACTATTTAACAAGTAGCTTGCATTAGAATATGGTAGAGAGAATATAAATGGATCAGTGATTAAATGCAATGTCATCTCGAACATTTGGACAACCAGTTTCAGAAACCATTGCTCTTCGATTTCCTCAACCAAGTATCAAACTTATACGCTTTCTTCTTTTTTCAAAACATAGCACATATGTAAATTTGACACTCAGAATTTAAATTCATTCCAGGCTCTCAGCTGTAACTCCTCCCATGAAGAAGTTTAAATGGAAATCAAAGAAAATCAGTGCAAACACAACAATGTTAAAATCCAATGCTGTAGAAAATTTAGCCCTAGGTACTTTGCATGTTTTAAAATCTTCTTTTGTCCATGGCATCAAATAAATACATTTGAGTTTTTCATAAGAGTTGTATTTTTAGAGCAGTTTCAAATTTCTGGAGATCTGAAGTGCTGTTAGTCTATCCAATTCATCTTTTTTAACCACTTGAATTCTAAATAAACTGTGATCACCAATGAGAAATAAGAAAGGAAATTATTTTGTAAGATCAGGAAGGTATTTTTTCTGTGTGGAAGAGATGATAAAACACAAGGGTTAGAGTTTTAGAGAATAAAAGTAAAGATTTAGCATCAGATATTTTGAATGTTTGTAGCAGTTGGAGAGGAATAAAATAATTGGATGTGTTCATGAAGATGTGGAAAACAATGAAAGATATGTAGACAATGATTCAGATGGGAACATAGGGTTTTAACGTGATTTTTAAGCACAGGATCGATTATGACAGCACAAACTCATCTGTCTCAAAGTAGAACACATACTTGAGAAAGACTAGATTTGTGATAATTAAGAAATATCTCTCACACATTTTGACCTTTTTCATACTTCAGAATTAAACTTCTTTTGGAGATAGTTGTACATGAATTGAATTTATAACAAATACATGCATTCTTGTGTCAGTTTTCCAAATGATAATATCTGTCAAAATGACAGTAGAAAAATTACACCCAGCGTATCTTTACTGAAAACAACCAAAATACGCAGCAGGTGCACCAACACAAACTCTCCTGCGAGACCATTCCACAGCTGCAACCACTTTGCTCTTGGTCTGATACCAGACCGCTGTCCATGATGTTGGTAACGGTAGCATCTCCAAATAATATAGAACATAAACAGGTCCATGAAAAGGAAACGGAGCAGACACTGTTGAGTGTGTTTGCTGTGCCTGTGATGGACACCAGCCCAGGGAACTGAAATGGAAACAGCAAGGCCCAGTGAGAAATCACACATTTTGAATATTTAATCCCATAATCAGGGAAGACTATAAATTAGGGAAAGGCATGGGAGTGACTCATGTAAGGTGGAAAACTGAGGTCTCAGATGTCCCTGTGCAATATATTATGTGAATAACCTAGTCATCACATAGGGTCCAAATTTGGACTCCACATAATTACTTCTCAGTAAAAATAAGCACCACTTGATATCGTATATGTTAGCAGGCAGCATTAATTAAAGATCTACTGCTGTTCTGTGCCACATTAGGAATTGACAAATATTTCAGGTCCAGTCATTGAGAAAGAACGAATGAAAATATGTTCATACTAAGGAAAGTCAAAACCAAAAATGTGGAATGGTTAAATTGTACAAGGAGGTTGAAATTAGGAAGTGGGGGGGGGGGGCAGCATGGTGGCCTAGCAGCTAAAGTCCTCACCTTGAATGCAACGGAATCCCATATGGATACCAGTTCTAATCCCAGCAGATCCACTTCCCATCCAGTTCCCTGTGTGTGGCCTGGGAAAGCAGTCATGGATGGCCCAGGCCTTGGGACCCTGCACCCATGTGGGAGACCTGGAGAAAGTTCCTGGCTCCTAGATTTGGATTTGCACAGCATCAGATGTTTCGGTCACTTGCGGGGTGAATCATTGGACAGAAGATCTTCCTCTCTGTCTCTCCTCCTCTCTGTATACCTGACTTTGCAATATGATTTGGTATCATTGTGGGGACTTGGTAATGGCATTTCTGATTAGGCTTCGATTATTATTTTCCATAAGATTCCTGCACATATCATGTATAGTTTTAATAAGGAATTGCCAGTTCCACCTTGATAGCATAGCAGTTAAAGTTCTTGCTTTAAAAGTGCTGGGATCCCAAATGGGCATTGGTTCTAATCCTCGGCAGCTCCCCTTCCCAGCCAGCTCTTTGCTTGTGGCCTGGGAAAGCAGTCAAGGACGGCCCGAGGCCTTGGACCCTGCATCCACATAGGAGACCTGGAAGAAGTTCCTGGCTCCTGGCTCCAGATTTGCGCAGCACTAGCTGTTGCACTCACTTGGGGAGTGAATCATCGGACGGAAGATCTTCCTCTCTGTCTCTGCTCCTCTCTGTATATCTGACTTTGTAATGAAAATAAAATAAATCTTAAAAAAATAAGGAGTTACCTTATACTTGTGCAGTATAAACTGACTGCTGACCATATGCCCAGCACTGTCCGCAGAAAAAGAGTACCATGTACATATCTTCTGGTAATGGAGATATCATCTGAAAACCAGTGAACAGTATGATGGTAAAGAAATTAGGTAAAGCAATTCCAGGTGGATGATGCTGTGTTCTAGCTGATTGCTAGGTAGGGCTAGAAACAGCCTGCCCAGGCAGACAGAACCAGAACCAGGGGCACGTGCAGAAGTGAAGGATTGGCAGGAATAACCAAGTCACCTTTACACTTAATAGTTTTTGGAAAAGGATCAGGACCTTGAAATAAAACTCTTCCAAATACCCTTGATTAGTGAGTTGTGGTCTCACTGTTCTAAGTGTCACAGCCCTTTTCTCCTGGTCAGTGTATTTCTTTTCGTAGGGAACACCAGAGTGAGAAAAGTCTTTAGAGAGGTGGTTGCAAGTCGCACTTCAAGCAATATCTTATTCTAAAGCTAACAGGAGAAAGCATTTCTCTCAAGCAGAATTTCACAATTAACAGCTTCTCTGTCAGTCACTCTAACATCACTCATCAGCTGCTATCTTAATGGACATTTCTATTTAGCCTCATAGCCACAAACACAATAGCCGGTTCATCCAGTAGCCAAACTAACAGTGTCACCTCTTCATCTGAAACAGACTAACATGTCCCATTCGGTGACCTTGAGTTACAGCCCTGAGCACCCATTCTCTAAGATTCTATCCTGTGGTACATGCCGGGCTCTCAGATACAGCTGGAGGGGTCATGTGGATGGAGGGTCTCTGAAGCGAAGTGGGATTGTTCCCAGGGTGGCTGATGATGGAGGCTGAAGATTGAAGGTCACAGAGAACACAGTGGGATGGAGGGCAGCCCTGGCCCCCCGTCAGATCAAGACTCCAGGAGGAACTCTGGGTGGCATCAGGGCTGAGGATGCACTCTGTGAGAACGGGCAGCAGAGAGAGGATTTACAGTCCCGTCTGCTCATTAGGCCCATGACCCTCTTGGTGTCCCTGCCTCTAATCACCTGAATTTCCTGTGGGGATGCTGGTCCAGGAAGAAAGAAACCTTCCTGCTGATTCTGTGTTCCCAAGAGAATGTGTGGAAGTCAGGTGAGTCCAACATTGATTGCCCCTACTCTGGGAACTCTGCTGCATCTCAGAGGTTAAAGCTCTAAGGCAAACTCCTTCTTGGTTGATGTTTCCTCCCAAAGAACCTGCCCTGATTGCATCCTCAGTATTTGCAGTCTAGAGGTATGCTGGGTCCACTGCTCCTGATGTCGGCATAAGGTGGTCATTTCCCTCTTCTCAAAGGGGAAGAAGCTCTCTATTTGACTCAGAACCAGCAGCCCTGAGCATTCAGGAAGTAGAAACTGCATCAGCAGTTAAGAGCACTCATTGAGTTCCTCGTTATAAAGCATTTGCTAACATTTCTAGCATTTCTAGCATTTCTCAATTCATGAATAGTTTGAAACCTGCTATATAGTATGCAGATATACATTGTTTTATGAACAAATAGGGTAATTGATGTATCAATTACCTAAAGAGTTACCATTTACTAGCATTAGCAACCGACAGAAACTTGTGTTTTTTTAAATATATGATGCATTATTACTAACTTGTGGACCCCTCCTGTGATAAACCACTTAATTTACATTACAGTGAAGCGCTTAATGCCTCACCAAATAAAGTGAAGCAGCTAGAAGGTAAAAAAAAAATCTAGTTCAGTGCAAGAATAGACAAAGCTATAAACAATTATGAGGTGGGGAAGAATGACATGACCCCATGGACAGTCCATCTCCAAGTATTCACATTCATTGAAAAGATAGCAGTATGACTTTATTAAACCTTGCTTTTACATGTGCATAAACACAGATTGACAAACCATATTTGCAGCAACAGTCATGTCTTACACTATTGTTTTGTTTTTGTTTTTTTAATATTAACTCTAATATCTAAGCAGAACATGAAATATTTGTCTTTTAGTGCCCAGGTTATTTCAACAATGTCCTCTGGTTTCAGGCATTTTGTTGCAAAATATAAAACTTTGCTCTTCCTAATAGCTGAATAATATTCCACTGTGTCTTTTTACCACATCTGTTTTATTCAGTCATCTGATGATGAATGCTTTGCTTAATTCTCTATTTTGTCTGTTGTAAACAGCAGAATTCTAAGCATGACATCGCAGGAATATATTTGAGATAAGGTGCCCATGTCCTTTAGGGATGTATATCCTAACGTGGATTGCTGGATCACATGAAAAAAAATGTCTGTGAGATAGATACCTCATGTCTCTGATGAAGGATACATCAGACACTTAAGCCAATCCCAAAAGGATAAGTATCATATGTTTTCTCTAATATAAGACAGCTTCCATCCAAAATTCAAAATGCAATGATATAAATGAACAAAAATATCCACTTGTAATCTCACTAAGAATTTACCAGAGCAGAGTACCAGGCATCTACAAATCCATCTCCACTGCTGAGTCAAAGTAGGCAAGCTGAGCACTCCTGCACCCCACCGCCTGGCACCATGGTAACATATCCTAGCCTGGAGTTCCTCTGCTTCTCCACTTAGAATTTAAATAAGAAGGAGAAAGAAGAATGAAAAACTCACTTGATCACTTAGTAAATAGGAGATCTCACTCTCTCTGTCTCTCTCTAACTCTTTCTCTCTCACTCTTACAAATAAAAATGAAATAGATATTTAACATAAGCAAGTTATCCCTGGTTCGAAAACATGTATTTTGAAAATCTATGTGTAGTTGTGTTTTTGTATTTCTTTTTGTTTTCCCTCAGGTATACACATTTTCCTCAAAGTTTGGCACCCTGTATTTTAAATATTTTGACTTTTTTGATAAAGGAAACTGAGATAAAAATATTGAACTAATATTAGGCTATGTAAAAGGACCTCTGAAACAGCCACAGAAATCTAAAACTGAAATATGAGAACTGATTTAGTTAACTGCCAAAATAAAGGACAACAACTGTCCAGAAAGGAACACTCTCCTTATTTTGTGTCATATTTTTAAAGAAAAGATACAAAGAGACAAAAAGAGTGAGGGAAAGAGGGGGAGATTTTCCACCAGCTGGCTCACTCCCAAAGGGTCATGACAGCCGTGGCTAGACCTGCATGAAACCGCTTGATCTCTGCACCATCACTTCCTTGAAAGTACAGTGGTCTTCTCAATGCATGTCCCTAAGCGGTCACTCCTCTCCAGAATATGAATCCTGAAGTCCTCACTCAGCCTCACTTGTGCCATAGCCCATACCCCGTGTAAGTCCACATGTCAATTCTCCAAGTGTGCCACTATTGGGCAGCCCGAGAGCTTCACCCAGCACCATTGGCACCTGGGTGGCTCAGTCTGGAGTCAACTCTGCCACTGTTGGGTGAGTAGGGGCAAGATCACCCTGCGCAGACCCCCTGAAGTCTCCTGCTACTCCTGTCAGACATGAGGGAGGGAGGTTACTCTAGGCAGACCTAATCTGTTGTCTCTTCTGCCTCTGCTGGGTGAGCAGAGGTGATTGAGGTGCATGCCTGCTAAAGTTGCCTACTGCTCCTGTGGAACACTTGGATTCGGGGTGATTCCTCACAAAGTTTCTATCCCAGCACCAGGGAGAGCAACATAGAACTACACAAGTTTACAAATGGATGGGCATGTTCTTATGACTTTTGAACATTTTATTTTTAACATTTTTATGCATATAAAGAGAATAGGTTTCAGGTATTTCATAAATACAATTCTAAGAAGTTAGTCATACTTCCCTGCCACCATCTCACCTTCTTCCTTCCTTTTTCACTTGAATTTTTTTGCAGTAATGTAATTTCAAGGTTTTAATCATAGTCATAATGACAAGTAAAAAGCAGAAAGTCTACTATACAGGAGTATTGACAAGAGTTAATAAACTAATCAAAATATAACATGCCAGTTTCATTCTTATACATAACAGGTTTTTTTTGTTTGTATTAAATATTAGCTCTCACATATGAGGAAAAGCATAAAATACATTTATTTTTCATGTAGCTGGAATAGGACATCTAAACTTTTTACTATAATCATTTTAATATGTAGGATATTTGAAAAATAAGCTACCAAGCTACAAAGGAGAACATTGAATAGTGCCATATGATATTTGACAAGGATTTATATTCATGAGTGATGTGTAAAATTCAGTTCTACACATTTATTCTCGTCGATTCAAGGAGCATGTGTAATGCTTATGCTAATTAAGATTCCCATCAACAATATGTGTGGTGTACATATACAATGCAATGCCAACCAGCCATCAAAAGAATGAAATCTTGTCTTTTTACAATAAATTCAATGCAACTGGAGACCATTACACATACTGAAATAGGCAAGTACAAAAAAGACTAGTTTATTTGGTAGCTAAAATAGAATTTAAAAAGTATAGCAATCCATTATAAAAAGTAGTATGGGAGGCATAAAAATACAAATGGAATTGAAAGTTTTTTTAGGACATAGACGATCACTTCATTAACATCCTTCTCTCCGTGAATTTGTTGAGTCCTTGTGTTTCTGGAAAAAGGCTGACAATAAATGTGGGAAAATGAAAAATATCAGAAAGAAAGTGTGTTGAGCTACAAGAGATAATACACAGGGCAATGCAATGGGTCAGTCATTTGCCGCATACACACAGAGAGTCTTAATAATAATAATAATAACTGAGACAGTTAACAAGCTCTGCTTCTTCCTCTAATAAATGAATCAGTGTGTCTGACACTGAGACTTGAGATATGAGGTCATTGACATCTATCGGCCCCAACACCATACAATTCAATGTGGTTTATGAGCTAATAATCTTGTCAGAACCTTCTTCATGTCTGCATTTCTCAGGCTGTAGATGAAGACATTGAGCATGGGTTTGACCACTGTGTACAACACAGAGGCTACTGCAGTTGAGACTGATTGTGCAGCAGCACTAGCACTGAAAAACACACCTATGCCTGTGGCATAAAATAGGGAGATGGCAGAGAAGTGAGAGGCACAGGTGGAAAAGGCCTTATACTTGCCCTGAGCTGATGAGATGGTGAGTAGGAATACAGGACTCCAGCCAGGGAACCTCCTCCCAGCAGCACAGATACAATATAAATCATGAGATCATTAAGAAACCTGTCAGAACAGGAGAGTTAGACCACCTGATTCAACTCACAGAAAAAGTGGGGGATATCCACGTGTGTGCAGAGGTTCAGGCTCAGATCTTTAAGATGTGTAACATGGCGTTCAGTACACTGATGACCCAGCACACCTGAATCAGCTGCACACAGAGAAGGGGGGTAATGATGACCGTGTAGCACAGAGGGTGACAGATGGCCACAAACCTGTCACAGGACATCATAGTCAGGAGAATGCCATCCAGGCCTCCACATAGCAGAAAGAAGAACATCTGTGTGATGCAGCCAGCACAGCTAATGGCTCTGCTGTGTGTCTGGATGTTCACCAGCCTTTTTGGGATGGTGGTGGAGGTGAAGCAGGCATCCATCAAGGACAAGCTGGTGAGGAAGAAGTACATGGGTGTGTGGAGGTGTGGGTCAGGGAGGATGGCCAGGACGATGAGCGGGTCCCCATTGACAGTGACCAGGTACATGGAGAGGAAGAGCCCAAAGATGAGAGGCTGCAGCGCTAGGTCCTCTGTGAACCCTAGGAGAAGGAATTCTGATAGCTGAGTTTGGTTTCTCAGTGTCTTGTGATACATATCACTACCAGGAACCAATAGTTCAACCTGAATCATGTTCATACAAAGTAGACTTAACTAACAGAGCAGAAATCCATAATCCATGTTTCTCCATTTAGAATGTGGCTCCCACAGCTGGAGATGGCTCTGTTTCCATTAGCCCTTCCCAGAGGGATCAATGAGTAAGAATTTCTTCCAACCCTCAGTCCTTTCCTAAAGAATCAAATAGTTCTCACATTTAAAGAACCACATGTCAAGTGGTTCTTTGACCACTTGACAAATATCTATTCATTAGTGATTACAAATGCATCATTGATTTTTCCAATTAAATTTATGAATAAAAAGCAGGAGAAGAAGAAATGTATAATATATGGTTTCATGTTTCTTAAGAGATTCTGGGATTCAATTATGATTATAAATAATAAGGTGACTTTAAGCCACGTGGTGCAACTGAAGGCAGATGTGGTATGACTTTGAGTAATGATTCAGTCATGTTGGCAATGATGAATCCCAATGAGTGTCACAGGATAAGAGCAGCTGAACATGGAGCAGGTTGGAATTATATCTAAAACTGAATTGCTAAGACTCAGTTTGCAGAACCAAGCCTGTGTTGATTTAATGACATTGAGTTTAAAACCGAGAATCTGTTACTGATTTTGATATCAGAAAACTACAGGCTTTCATGAGTCCTCTTAGATTTCACTAAGAGGGTCCATGACAATGTCTTGGCAAATACAGCTAACAAATTCACTTTTTGTAAAGTAGAGTTTTCCAAGTTCTGATGATCTTTCCTAAGTTTGGATTAAGATATTTTTTCACCAGACATTTTGGAACCTAATAATGTACCTTCTAAATTTATTATTCTTTGCACTGAATTACATTCAAGTACACATCAAAGGCTTCCATGGCAGAAAAGGAGCTAACACGATGGCCAATTTTTGTAAATAACAGGGCAATAAGGACAGGAATAAAACTCTCTTACCTGACAGCACTCCAGGAAAGTGCTGAAATTGCAGGAGAAAATGAGAGGTACAGGAAAACCTTGAGTGAATCCAACTCACAGGTGATGTAATGACTCTCAAGCAGGTGTCTTTGATAGAGCTCTTCTTACTGCATCATTAAGACAACATTGAGTCATGTGAGAATGCAGTAAGGGAAGACAGAAGACCCTGAGACCTGTGTGTTCCAGCAGCTGCTACTATCTGGATTTCCATGCAGACATTTCCCCTCTGCTGGTCCTTGCCTGTCAATACTGGGACAGTCAGTTACAGCAACTCTTCACTGCCTGAATGGGCAGGGTGGTGACTCAGCCTGTAGCAGTTATTCTAGGGCCAGGAGTTGTGATCACCCCTCCTCTAATCAGTTCAAATGTTGGGCAACCAGGTGCCTTCACACTACAAAACTGATACACCCTCACTCAATCCACCGCATGTCTCTCCACACAGGAAACTCCTCCTCTATTTCCCCAGATCTCCAAATGCTGCAAAGTTGGCCATGTGCACACTCAGCAACTTATGCCTCTCATTGTCTATTAGATTTTATCTATTCTTACCCTCATTTATAAATCAGCAATAATCATTGCCCTAGGAGATCCAACATTTTCCTGCCCTTTGATTATCAGGAATAAATGTGTTCATTAGGTAAGTATAACAGTCAACAATCCCGTACCTGTTTGGGGTGCTAGCTATGTTGGTTCAGCTCTTGCTTAATCCCAGGGATAGCCCTCTGTGGCCACAGCCCTGGGAACCCTACTATCATGACTGCCAGACTCACCTGCATGGGAACTGTAGGTGGAAAGTGTTTATGGATGCCCGAATTCCTCCCTGGATGGTGGATGCTGCAGACTGAAGCTCCTACCCAGGCACAGCAGAGGGAAGGAGGGAAGCACTGGTCCCTGAGCCAGACTCAGGACCCCAAGTGCAACAATAAGGCTGCTTCTAGCCCAAGGTTGCCCAGTCTGAGGGACCACAGCAGAGGAGCTATGAACAGTTCCTGGCACCTGCTCATTAGGCAGCTCGCTGACCTCTAAGCACCTTCTGGCCCCGAGGGACTCTGGCCATGACAGAAAGCCGTTTTCTTGCAGGTGTTTCTCAAGAGACCATGATGGACTCCGCTGAATCCTCTCTCTCTCCTGCTCTGCTGCAATTGCAAAAAGCTGCCATTTACACATGTTTGCCTTAATTTAAGATGATATGATGTTAAGCATAACATGTAATGTTATGGATATTATGTCATATGTAGTATATAAACTAAAATTGAACTGTGAATGGGGGGTCACAGAAAGTGGTTAAGAAATAGCATTTATTTTTAACATGTTGACTGCTCAATACCATGTCAATTAATTCCATAATGATGTTAAGTGCTGCAGATGGTATATCAGTGCTTTTATTTGACTGGGATGATACTCTGCTGACTCTGGCCTCAGACCAGAGAGGGTCTACCCAATAAGTAGTTGGACTTGACTGGACTATAAGATGTTGGACTCTATGCTTGGCAAATACTTGCAAAGAGGGAATTTCAACTGAACTTGAACTATGGTTATGCAACAAGGTGGAGGAGCCCACCATGGGGGGAGGGTGGAGGGAGAATCCCAGATTCTCTGTAATTACAACACAATGAAATCAATAAATAAATTTAATTAAAAAAAAGCTGCCATTTAGTTCCTCGCCTAAAAATGTTCTGCTTAGTGAGACAAGCCAGTACCCCTAAAAAAATTATCATGTGTTTCTCCTAGTAAGATGTAGTTGATATCAAATATAAACATCATGTAGGAAAGGAAAGAGCATCTTGAGATTTGATTGTTGTTTCTACTCCTGGGAAAATGCAATTTCTCTAAGTTTTTACTTGTTGAATACGATGGTTTGTGATGCACTAAGCTTGTGCCAAATAAGTTGTAGATAATGCTTTTTAACTGTAAGTTGCAATAATTCATTATATATTCATTATATATTTCAAATTAGAGCTATATTTTTTCAATACTTATATAGGATAATATATGAGGAGACGGAAAGGCAATTACCATGACTTGATTATTACACATTGTTCACACATATCAATTATCATATCATATATTTTAAATAAGTAGAAACATTTCCTGTAGTTTAAAATAAATGAATTTAATTACAGAAAAGTGTATTTAAAAATAAAATAAAATAAATAAAATCTTATAATATCCAGTTATTTCAGTTTAACATAATAAAATATTTTTATTTTAAATTATTTTGTTAACCAATACTCAATTAACCCCTGAAAACTTATCACTTCCTATATCTAGCCAAATGGGTTCCACATACACTTACATTATCGGCTTATTTGTGCTATTGCTTAACATTTGGCCTGCATTGAAATATGGTAGATAGAATGTAAATGGATCAATGATTCAATAAAATGTCATCTCTAATATTTGATCAACAAATTTCAGAAAGTCTAACTATTCATCTTGGATTTTCTCATTCAGGTATTGTATTATTGTATGTGTTTTTTGTTTACCAAACACAGGGCATAGGAAAGCTTGAGGGTATTCATTCTGAAAGTTTAGTTTATTTGGAGGCCTGCAATGTAGCTCATACCATGAATAAGGTCAAACAGAAATCAAAGAAAATCATGTCTGGCCCAGCGGCGTGGTTTAGCGGCTAAAGACCTCGCCTTGAACGCCCCAGGATCCCATATGCGTGCCAGTTCTAATCCTGGCAGCTCCACCCCCATCCAGCTCCCTGCTTGTGGCCTGGGAAAGCAGTCAAGGACGGCCCAAGACTTTGGGACCCTGCACCCGGTTGGAGACCTGGAAGAGGTTCCTGGTTCCTGACATTAGATCGGCATGCACCGGCCCATCGCGGCTCACTTGGGGAGTGAATCATCAGATGGAAGATCTTCCTCTCTGTCTTGCCACCTCTCTGTGTATCCGGCTTTTCAATAATAATTAATATTAAAAACAAACAAACAAACAAACAAAAAAAAACCCAAAAAAAATCAATGCCCACCCAATAGTTAAAATTTCAATATTGTAAAAAGCTTTGTCTTCTCCTTTTTTTCTTATTTTATTCATGTTTTTGTAAGTTTTCTATTTTTCTTCCCGTGGTTGATTTTATTTTATGGATTTTCATTTAAGAGGAAGTACAGAGTATATATTATGACTATCATACTGAGATCTGAAGGTACAATACATCATGCATCTCTACTTCCAAATGAAGGATTGATTCCCAATCAAGCTGTTAAATGTATCTTGAAAATAGGATGCTGGACCATGTGCCATTGTCCGACCTTACACTATTAGGACATGATTAAATAGCAGAATGATGGACTTATGAATTTTTTGAGGGACTATACTATTGTAATAGTTTAGGGGAAATCAGTGGGTGTGGGGAGCGGGGTGCCAAAGCCGCTCCCAGGAATAGGAAAGGCCATCACAGGATGGCGGCTGGCCCAGGGCCAGGAGGCAGGGTTGGTCTCACCAGCAGGTAAACAGGAAGTCACAGGGATAGGCTGATGCCCTCGTTGTGATTATGTTATTGCTACTGGCTTATCAGGTAGCACCAAGTCGACCCATGGGCAGAAGTGATTGGTGGAGAGCGGTATAAAAGCAGCCATTAAAAGCAATAAGAGGGACAGAATGAGAAGAATGGGGCAGCAGAGAGAGGTAGACAAGCTAAGATCTTTGGGGAGAAAAGCTAAGACCTACAGGAAAAAGCAGTGGAGAAAGAGTATAAAAGAAACAGCTTTTGGTAATAAGGTGTCTGGCTGCGGTTCCAGCTTATCCCAGACCCTCAAGAGTGTGCCACGTAGGTAGTGTCGCTGCAGGTTGGAGACAAATGGGGGCGATTTGTGTCATGAGATGGGGAATCTCAAAGCTTATGGAACTGTATCATAACATAATAATAAAGAAATCATGAATACGGGATAATTTATAAATAGAAAGAACTGCTTAGGATTTGATTCCTGCTTCTGCTCCCAGGAAACACTGACTTCTCTAATTTTTTACTTATTGAATAAGATGGTCGTTGATACACTAAATTGTAACTGCCCAGGAGAGTGAGAAAGTAATTTTGAAAACACTGAGGAATAAAGGATGGAAAGAATGAGGGGAACTGAGTTAGGGAAGGAAGGGAGCGTAGACAGGATGATGTCTTTGCAATTGCATCTGCCAAGTTTAATCAAAACTCACCAAGAGCTAAAAGCCAAAAGTATTACACACACATACACACACACACACACACACACACACACAGATTCATTGGGCAAGAATTTATTTTCTTTACGAAAGAAACAGAAGAATTTATACATCCCTAAAAGTGAAAATTACTCTCTATTTATTGAGTTACATTGAGGGTACACACATAATCATGGAACAAGTTGAATAATTTATGACTGAATTCCTCAAGTGGAATTCCACATGTATGCAGCTAGAACAAACAGAACACAACCTATTAATTTTCTCTGCACCAAGACAGGGTTAAGGTCTTATAACTGCAGTCATGGAGGCTACATATGATACACACACACACACACACACACGCGGGAACTTCAGAAAGTTCAATCAAGTAAAAGTGAAATTCAATGACAGGTTTTGGGGAACCTGCATTGTGACATTGTCCCCCCACATTGTAGCACCTGTTAAAGTCCCAATTGCTTTGCCTACATGCAACTACTGGCCAGTGCACATTGGAAGACTGGCAGAATTCTTTCCAAGACCTTGAATCATCCACACCCCTTGTGGGAGACACAGGTGAAATTTGTGGTTCTGGATTCAGCACTCAGCCACTGAGAACTTTTGGGGAGTGAACCAGCATAAGAGAGAACTCCCTCTCTGTCTGTATCTCCCTTCCTTTTGGTTAATCTGCCCCTCCAATCCTCAACTAAATCAGTTCAGTTAGTTCAGTCTTGGAACATGCAGGACCTGGGACCAGCACTGACACTGGCTGGAGTACGTCATGGCAATGTCACAGGTCTAATACAGGATGGAGGAAGAGACCATATCTCAGCACACTAATTCAGAAAGACAATCACCACAACCACACAGAGACCATCAGATGAAATTCAGAAGCATGACCAAGGACACACAGCTGACTTGAGAAGCAGTGGAGCCTGATCTTCAGCATGAGTCTTTATTGCACCATTCCACTTTCTCACAAGATACCACCTCAAACTTTGTTTTTATTGTTTGATGGTTCTTTTTGTACCAAAGGATAACATACAATAACCAAAGTGATCAGAACAGAACAGGGTCATCATCGTCTGGTGATTTTTATTGTGGCTTTGTTTCCCATGATGGAAGATAATATTTATAAATGATGTGTTGCTCAAGTTCACTTCTACTCTTCTACTACAAAGATGGGACATGTTGCAAGTCTTTGGGAAATCAGAAACATTAGAGAAACACACACACTGGAGCAAGAATGCACGAGATCCTGAAACACTGGAGGAGAGCCCAAGCTCTATGTGAGTTGATGTTGTTACAGGGATCCCTGAGCCTCATTGTGCAGTGGAACGGATGAGGTCCATGTGGCTCACTCAGCTTCTCCGTTCCTCTCCTGAAGTGGCTGTGCTGGACTCAGAAAGGGAGGGCTGTCTCCTCCATTGCAAGCAAGGAGGCAAAGTCAGAGATTTCTCTGGAACTTTCCAAGCAGGTGCAGAAAGAATATTCAAAGAAAAAGCACATTCACCAAACATTCACCCAGTCCCAGACCCCTACACCTGGACCACAAGACCCTTTCAGCACAAACTACTTGGACACAGGAGAGTAGAATACTATCACACACAAATTATCTGGGATGGAAAATTGTATTTCCTTTATTGAACATGTTTTCTGATTCCTACCTATTTAAAGAAAATCTCTTTGACTGACACTATTCTGGGCAATCAGACAGGGATGAGAATTTTTGGAATAACAGTCTCATTTTTGTGACTGACTGATATCTGAGAATGCAGATTGCATACTTGGTTTCCAGGGCAAGATTATACACTAGAAATAAACCAACTTAGTACTAACACACTACATTCTGGTACCAAAGTCTGGGCTGTTTGGGAGTAGGATACACACAGGAATGATAGACAAAGATCAGAGTTTCATCCTGCCCGAAGATTGCGTACATGGTATCCCATGACAGAGTAGGTGTCCACAGAACCTGATTCAGTGGTATCCACAGAAATCATTTAATGTAATGGAACTTAAGTGCATGCTATCCAAAAATACACTACTAAACTAAGAAGGAGAACATTGAATTGTGTCATAGGATGCTATTTGACAAGAAGTTGTATCCTGAGACTTGTGGACATCTCACTTCTGTACACTTAACCTCATGAAGTTCAAAAGACATGCATCATGGCTATACTAATGAAGATTCCCATCAACCATGCATGTGGTATGCACATATGATGCAATACCGCATAGCCATCAAAAACACAATGAAATCTTATCATCTTGCATTAAATTTTGTGTAACACAAGAGTATTATGCATACCAACATAGGCCAGTTCCACAAAACAAATTTATGTCATACTTAGAATACAAAAGGGCCTGGCATGAGATCCTAGTGCCCGCAGCATCACCTTGCATCCACTAGGATCCCATCCTGGCTGCCCCAATTCCCACCCAGCTCCTTAGTTGTATCCTGGGAAAGCAGTAGAGGACAGCCCAATGCCCTGGGACCCTGCAAGAAGGCTCCTGGCTCCTGGCTCTTGGCTTTGGATGGGCTCAGGTCTGGCCGTTGCGGCCACTTGGAAATGAAACAGCTGATGCAAGATCTTTCTTTCTGTATATTCTTCTTTTCATAAAGTGTGTTTCCAATGGGAAAAAAACCTTAAAAAATAGAATGCATCATTGAAGTATTGGTAGCATTTCAAGGTGCAAATGTATTTACCTAAGAAAGGGGTGGAAATCTGCTCCTATGGCATCTGGGATGGTCACCGTGTACAAGGACCTGAAATAGATCCAGGGCCCAGAAATTGAGACTCAAACACAATGACAAGACATCAAACACACAAATGCATTACACCCCACATAACTAGCACAAGGCATGGAAGTAGCAAAAGGCACGGGAATCAGGGTCATTAAATAAACTGGCTTTAGATGCTCGTGTGCTGCAAGTCTTGGAAATGAGCTAGCATTTCTTAAATTTATTCTGACATTAGGAGTATTGTTAACACATGACTGATTTTTCAGTTACAAGGCTCTACTCAGTAAAACAGACAAGAAGGGAAGCATGCTTAGAATATTCTCACAGTGCCAAAAGCCAAATGGGAGTTTCCAAATAGTTCTGATTCAATGTTAGGAAGTGATTTGGGGAAAATACCAGTGGTGGAGAATGGAGGAAGGTTAGTGAGTTCCTTGA